>NW_011494894.1:9214150-9246201 GCF_000754665.1 Bison bison bison | reverse complement strand
ACAGTTTTTGTACAGTTCTTCTGTGTATTCTTGCCATCTCTTCTTAATATCTTCTGCTTCTGTTAGGTCCATACCATTTCTGTCCTTTATCGAGCCCATCTTTGCATGAAATGTTCCTTTGGTATCTCTGATTTTCTTGAAGAGATCCCTAGTCTTTCCCATTCTGTTGTTTTCCTCTATTTCTTTGCATTGATCACTGAAGAAGGCTTTCTTATCTCTTCTTGCTATTCTTTGGAACTCTGCATTCAGATGTTTATATCTTTCCTTTTCTCCTTTGCTTTTCGCTTCTCTTCTTTTCACAGCTATTTGTAAGGCCTCCCCAGACAGCCATTTTGCTTTTTTGCATTTCTTTTCAATGGGAATGGCCTTGATCCCTGTCTCCTGTACAATGTCACAAACCTCATTCCATAGTTCATCAGGCACTCTATCTATCAGATCTAGGCCCTTAAATCTATTTCTCACTTCCACTGTATAATCATAAGGGATTTGATTTAGGTCATAACTGAATGGTCTAGTGGTTTTCCTTACTTTCTTCAATTTCAGTCTGAATTTGGCAATAAGGAGTTCATGGTCTGAGCCACAGTCAGCTCCTGGTCTTGTTTTTAAGGATAGTACATGTGAAAGCCCCGCGGCTGGAGTAGGTCTGCAGAAGTTGAGGAAGAGTGAAGAGGACAGTGTGGATGGAGCTTAGCAACAAGAGGGCTAATGGAAATGGGGTGTGATCTGGGGAGCCAGGCCATGGAGGGTCCTTGTGGGACATGATGAGGCTTTGAATTTTACCTGGGCTGAGCTTGGAGGGAGAACCTAGAAGAAGGCAATGCCACACGATTCAGCTTACATTTTAACAGGATCACCCTGGCTGCTGTGTTGAAAACAGATAGAAAGAGGTGATAATCCCAGTAAGACATGGTGGTGGCTTAATCCAGTGTGGTCACAGAATGGAAGAGAAGGAGTGAACTATTCTTGCCTGGAAAATTCCATGGACGGAGAAGCCTGGTAGGCTACAGTCCATGGGGTTGCAAAGAGTTGGACACGACTGAGAGACTTCACTTTCACTTACCACTTTTTTTGAAGGAAAGGCTGATAGATTTATGATGGACCAGAAGTTGGATATGAGAGAGAGAGGGCAGTTAAGGGTAATTTGAAGCTTTGGGCCAAACAGCTAGTAGAATGGCATTATCATTAAATAAAAATTGGGAAAACTATGGGAGAAACAAACTTGTGAGACGCATATTGACCTCAGTTTTAGACGTGAAATTTGAGATGACTATTGAATCTCCACAAAATATCTGGAATAGGCAGCTGGACATGTGACTCTATAGTTCAGAGGAGAGGTTTGTGGTGACCGTTTATATTTATGGGTTGGAATATATAATAAAACATTTTTATAATTTTTTTTGTTATTTTGTTTTATTTTATTTATGCATATTTTGTATTTGGTATTATATTGCATTATTATTGTAACATATAGGTGGCCATGAAAATTTGATGAGAATGAAGTTTGATGTTCCATTAGTGTATGGCCCAGATAGATCTTCCTATTGGTGGTGTGGGGCGGGCGGCAAGGGGGCAGTGGTCATTGATTAGTTTCAGAGCCACTAACCCAAGCTAGTGTATAGCACATGTACACATCAATTCTACAAGTGAGCCTGGGGGAAGAAAAGGGATAGATCAGCATCAGCCAGCTTCACTACTGGAAAAGCAGCCTCATGGGGTGAGTCAGCTATGTCAGCATTCTTGCTGTGAAGGGAGCTCATCCTGATTTCTATGACAGATGTGCAGACGCAAGTCACCTGGAGAATGTCATTTCACCATGCTGACACCCCTCATCCACAGGTTGAGTCATGGGCTGACATGTGCAGTTGAATTCATTTCTGTTTTTTCTTAGGGTTCATTCATCTCAGGGTGCACCTTTGAGGTAGTGTTGACAAACAGGCCAGAGATAACATGGATCAGTGCGTGCTTAGGACTGGTCAGCACTGGACAGCCTGAGAGTCTGAGAAGACATCTGTTCCCAGGTTGTTGTCCTCTTCCTGAGAGTCCCCAATGGATTGTGCTACATTCATAGCAGTGTGGTGGGTGCACATAGGTGGAAGACTTGGAGAGTTTCCCGAAGGGACTTATCTGGTGAAGTTACATCCACCATATAGTTCAAATAATAATGCAAGGTGGAGGGTGCTGGAAGGCAAGGCATGTGAAGGCAATACATGTTGTGAGGGACGCAGAGAAGAGAGAAACTCTTGGGGATCATGGAGTCAGAAAAGGCTCATTTTCACAGCAGTTGGGGCTGGAACCAGCCTTTGAGAAATGGAGGGATTTAAGTTAAAAAAAAGAAAGGGTGGGAGGGGGGACTCCTGTTTGTGGTTTTGCAGGAAATACCTACGCAACTTCATACGGCACCGTATTTATCCTAATCACACACATCTTCGGTGGTCCCAAAACAGACATTCCAGGAGGAAAAAAGAACATGGGCAAAAACGAGGAGGTAGAATCAGCCATGATATGGTCATTTGTTTGATTCTAGTCAAGCATCCATCTGCTTAGGCAGTAGATATTTATTGCCTGGCATGCATGAACAGGCCACATTGACCACCATGGGAGGTTCGTGTAGCAAAGTGGTGCCATACATGTGTGGTTGGTGCTCATTATGTGAGGCCTTGACAGTCAAGCTGAGGAATTAGAACTTCATTCTGGCAGTTACTGACTAGAAGTTTTTGGATAAGAGATAGAATGTTTTAAAAATAGTGTTTTGGACAGATATCTCAGTAGCTGAACACAGGCAGGCTTAGGTCGTGAGATGCCTGGTGGTGGAGAAGTGAAGAGAGTCGGCTAGGAGAAGAACTGAGAGTGTTGAAACAATGCCATTAGGGTCAACAGAAAGGCATGGAACCACTGCCAAGCCTGTGCTACAGGGATGCCTGTACATTAGCCAAATAGGTGCATGGTAAGTACCTACTAGGTCTGTAGTTTTCTAATACATGTAAAGGAGACACAGGGGAAAAAATTGAACATATGGCTCTCCCCCTCAGTTGCTCAAAGTCTAACTGAATATAAAATGCATGTCCACATTGCAAGTCAACCTGCCAATAAAAGAGGACAGAACTTAGATAAGCAGAAAGAGCTATGGAAAGGAAATTGAATCATTGTCTGTTCAGCTGGCATTTATAGAGCTCCATAATGGCTTAAAACATGACCATATATTATCACGTCTGACTCTCACTACAACCTATGAGATTGGTATTATCATCCCTATCTGATGGGAAGGAAACCAGGATGCTGAGAGGCTGAGTGACCTATTGTGTCACCCAGCCTGGCAGTGGCAGGGCATGTCTCAAGCTCTGGATGGCTGACCCCAGAAATGTTTTTTCTACTCCCATGTTGCCTTGTTTTGCATTTTGTGTATCTCTTTTGCAGCCTGGAAGACCCTGCAGAGAGTGTGGTAGGATTGTATGTGTGTGAGGAGGGGAGGTAGACTTTCTCCATTACTCTTTCTCTATTACTGGCCAGAGCTTTTGCCTGTATCAAGCTTAGTGTTCCTACAATGCATAGGTGAGGAACTGTCTACTCACAGTACCAGTCAGCTGAGATAGGGGTCACGTCCAGCCCCGCCATGAGTGTATCCCTTCCTTAAAGGGTGTACAAGACCCTCCCCAGCCAAGACATCCAGTACAAAGCCTGTCTCACTGCCCAGAAAGTCCCTGCCCTAATTGCAGTGTCCTTGAGTGGCAGAGTCCCTACTCCTTTCTCCTGGATGAGTTAGGTCAACCAGGATTCGACCACTTCTCCTTAGGAATGATCCATCAGAGCTGCCTCTGGTCCATTTCTGTTCTCAGTTGTTGTTCAGTCTCTAAGTTGTATCTGACCCTTTGTGACCCCATAGACTGTAGCATGTCAGGCTTCTCAGGTTATCCTCAGTATATCCAAGGTGAGCTCCTCTATTTCCTTCCACAATCACATAGATCTTTCTGAAAGCCAGCTCTTGGTTTAGTAGAGGGCTGCTCTCTTTCAAGGAGTCAAGTTTCATTGTTTAACCTTCTCTGATTAGGACGGCAATGTTAGAGTAGTTGATGGTGTATTAGTTTGCTGGGAAAGCCAAAATATACCATAGGCTGAGTGGTTCAAATAACAGAAATCTATTTTCCCACAGTTCTGAGATTTGGAAGTCCAAGACCAAGGTGTCAGCAGTTTGGTTTCTCCTGAGGCTTCTTCCTTGGCTTACACACGGTCACCTTCGTGCTGTGCCGTGGTTTTTCCTCCATGTGTGCATCCTTGGTATAGTTTCATGTTTTCGGATTTCCTCCTCTTGGGAGGACATCCATCAGACTTAATTAGAGCCCACCCTAATGGTTTCATTTTAAGGTAATCACACCTTTAAACGCTCTCTCTCTAAGTATAGTCACATTACTGGGAGTTAGTTAAAAATTTCAGAATTCCACACAGAAATTTTGGAGGGCACAGCACAGTCAATAAAAATGGGAAAGTTCTTCTTTACTTCACCCTTCATCTGTCTGTTATCTCCACTTCTTGCAATACCTTTTCTGGAAGTCCATTTGGGCTGTTTCCAGAAATTAAAAGGGTGGGATCTGAAGTGGTTGCTTAAAAACCCCACATGATAAGTTCCTCCAGGACAAGGATCACTCCTTGTATTATGTTTTCTGCCAGAGTTTAGCACAGAGTAAGACACAGAATAGGTTCTCAGATTTTGCAGGATGATTATGTGATTAGAGGACATGTGAAGCAGAGGTATTTCTTTAAGTCCATCCACTTAGAAATATCTGTTTAATCAAATGTAGTACCTAATAGAGTATAGATTTTCAGGTTATGAATTTTGAAAAGAATCAACTTGCAATAAAATACATTTCAAATTCAGACACTATACATCAAATCTCATCTTTCTTAGATAAAGGACACTAGAGCCAAGTTGCAGAGTTCTGCTTCCTGCTCTGCTTCTCATGGGCTTTTGGTCCTTGGGAAGTTACTCAGCCTCTCTCAGGATCTTTTGCCATTGGCAGAATGAGGGGATGGAGTCTCAAATGACAATTAGGTTTCATATTGCATGCAGTTTTCAGCCAGTGGATATGATTTCCTAGAGGAATCTGAGATCATGTCCACATCCATCTTTGAAGAGTATCTTGAATAATTAGCCATGTCTACCAAATGCACATGAAGGAGGAGAGGTGGTATCAATGGGGATGTTTTTTGAGGTCACTCTGAGCAGTAAAGTTCTTTGAATTTGTGATTTGGGAGAAAGTACTTCAGAAACTTGCAAGGCTCCATAGTCATCACCAAGAACATTTGCTTGCATTATACTGTTGATATGTAGGAGTGCTCACTGGCAGAGACTTCTGGTCAACCAAATGCTGGCTGAGTACATAGTATGCGACTTGATCTAAATTCAGGAAAACACGTACAGGGCGTAGGACTTCCATACGTAAATTTGTTAAATTGCATTGATGTAAAATGTGCAATTAAGAGGGTAATGAGAGTGATTGTCTCTAGGTGATGATTATGGATAAGTTTTACTTTCCCGTTTATGCTTTTTTGTACTTTTCAAATGTTCATGTATTGCTTTCATAAGCAGAAGAACAAAATTTTATTAAAAAAAAATAACATCCTAGCAGGGTGAAAGAACAATGAAAAATTTCAAAGTTCAATTCATTTCAACACACACCCCTATTATTCCACAAACATTTATTTAACCTTTATAATACAAGCACTGTGAGGGTTATGAATAATGATGATCAAGATGGCGATCTGTTCACGGGATGAGTGTTTCACAGAAGAGAAAGCTGTTGAACTAGGCTTTATAGAAAGAGTTAGCAACTGATGGAATATGGGAAATAGACCTTTCTGTCAAAGCAAACAGTACCTGTATCTGGGAAACGTAGTGTGTTATCAAGGAACTATGGAAGGTCAAGTTTAGATGGTGGGAGGGATCCTGTCTGGGAGAGGAGGGAGATGATTCCAATGGACAGATTGGGCCCAGCTTGCTGTGCTCATGGCCTCTATTTGGTGAACAGAGTATAGCCAGTGCAGAGTTCTGAGCAGTGTCATAAGGCAGTGTATTGGCTTCTGGTTGGGTTGGAGGAAACTCATCAGGCTAGCACAGTAGTTTAGCTATAAGAGAATGTTGTCTAGGGATCCTAGGTTTTGAGAAAGGCCTTTCAAGATGGTGGATACTTCTGTGGGCACCAGACTTCTCTCCACTGTTCTTTTTTTGGAGTAGAGTTGATTTACAATGCTGTTATTTTCAGGTGTACAGCACAGTGAATCAGTTAGACATATGCACATGTTGTTGTTCAGTTGCTAAGTCACGTCCAACTCTTTGCAACCACATGGACTGTACCACACCAGGCTCCTCTGTCCATACCCCTGTGGACAATATTCTAGGCAAGAATACTGGAGTCGGTTGCCATTTCCTTCTTAAGGGGCTCTTCCTGGACGAGGGGTTGAACCTGTGTCTCCTGCATTGGCAGGCAGATTTTTTTACCACTGAGCCACCAGGGAAGCCCGTGTGTGTGTGTGTGTGTGTGTATGTATATATATTTTTGTATATACACATCCACTCTTTTTTTTTAAGATTCCTCTCCCATATAGGCCGTTACAGAGTATTAAGTAGAGTTCCCTGTGCTATACAGCAAGTTCTTATTGTTATCTATATTATGTAGTAGTGTGTTTATGTCACCCGCTTTTCTTAACTGTTATAGGTTAGGGACAACGGGCGGTTTCCCAGGTGGCTTAGGGAGAATAAGGTTTAAGCTATGTCACTAACATGGGACTTCCCAGGTGGCAGAATGGTAAAGAATTTGTCTGCCAACACCAGAGACACAAAAGACAAAGGTTCAGTCCCTGGGCTGGGAAGACTCCCTGGAGGAGGAAATGACAGCCCACTCCAATATTCATGCTTAGAGAACCCCATAGATAGAGGAGCCTGGTGGGCTACAGTCCATAGGGTCACAAAGAGTCAGACATGACTGAGTACAATTGAGTATGTCCAGTGGGTGAGGATAAAGGTTGCTAGGCTTTTTGGAGTGAGACGACAATTTTACTGTTTTAATGTGGTGTCTTGTTAACCCACCTCTGCTTTCTCTGTCTAGCTTTTTTCTACTCCGTTATTGACGTTTAGTTCATGTTCATTTTAGTTCTCAAGTGAACTAAATTACTTCTATATTATGAAACTCACATTTGAGATCATTAGAAATGTTCTGTAATGCTGTAAGCTAGTATCATGGGGCTGGTTAAGTCATATTTTTAAGGAAGAAAAAAAACACCAAGAAACTAGATGGCATGATAAGTTGAGATGGGCTATGTGTTCTTTAAATGGTCAGTCAGTAACCTTTAAACCCCATCCTAGGTGAAAAGCACAACTGTCTTATTGCAAATGTATGTGTCCATTTCTGATCACTGGGGGCGTCTCAGGAGTCTTCCCTTTTCTGAGCTTCTTTAGCATTCCCCAGGATTGGAAACACTCACTCACAGGGCTTACGTGAGGCCAAATCAGAAAGTCAGTGTCCATTAGCACTTACAGAGAGGAAGCCAGGACTCTACTGCTAAAGGAGGAATCTGATAACAAGATTATCTTTCTTGTATTAAAAACTTGAAGTCCTTTCTCCCAGAGTTCATTGCTGGTGGCTTTCTTTGTAGTCTGATAGTCAGTTCAAAAATGTGTCGCTTCTGGTAAATGCGTTCTTGATTGTGTGAACACATGAATCATTTTTTATCATAGAAAAGTCTTTAGGTGGGGTATTGATGTCAAGATTAACTCAGAGAAAATTGGCTGCAGTTAGGGCTGAATGATAGTGATCATTCTAAAAACTCATTAAGAGTCTGAAAAATGAATGTTTAGACTTTATCCTTGACCAAAACCCATTTGTCCCATAGTGAAACATGGTAGCTGAGGAATGACTGCTCAGCAAGCCTGAAGTGTAGGCGGGTCTTTCTTTATGAACCAGGCATGTTCTTGAAATTGTGTGTGTCAATCAGCTTTTTGTAAATGGAATCTTTTTTTTTTCCATTAACTTACTCTATAATTTCAGCAATGTTTAACGTTCATTCCTGATTGATCTTGAGGTGGCAGTTAACTGCGAACATTCAGCCTCAGATTTTAATGCTTCTTCCTCAGTTTTGTGCTTTCTCTTTGCTCCCTTTCTTTCACCAGCTACTTAAGGAGCAAATAACTGTGAGTTAGGCACAGTAATAATAGGTGTTGGGAATGTAAATAAGAATGGCAGGTAAATAATTACCAAGCAAGAGGTAAGTGTAATATACCAAGGAGTGCGGGGAGGCCCATTTGAGCAGAGTGTCCCTGTCTGGGGCGGTGAGGGGAAGACATAGATGTTACTCGAGCTGAGCGCTCAAGGAGATGAAGATGTGAGGGAGAGCTTGCTGTAATGCGTGCTGTGCCCTGCCACACCATGGTTCCTCAAGATAACTAGCATCAGAGCCTTGGTGGACTTTGGTGTTGAATGGTTCAAGTGTCAGTTGATGGTCTTTCCTTCTACATGGAGTGAATATTGGTGGAAAGTTCACAAAGCTTTGTTTCCCTAATCATCAGGAAAGTATTTTTCTCTCAAATTTCCTGTGAAGTACACTTGTGGAGTTTGTTATATGAACTGCCTTGTTTCAGGTTCAGTCTATAAGACTGGAACCTATTTTTCATGAAGCAGGGAACCCTGAAACAAAACAGAGAAAAAGAACATGAATATTTTAATCTCCAGTGGGAACCCTTAATATTTGACTAGCAACTTTCAGTTCAGTCGCTCAGTCGTGTCCGACTCTTTGCCATCCCATGGACTGCAGCACACCAGGCTTCCCTGTCCATCACCAACTCCCGGAGCTTGCTCAACCTTAAGAAATTACAAATTTTCCATGGCAAAGGACACTATATGTAATGTCAAAGGACAGTTGATGGGCTTCCCTTGTGGCTCAGCTGGTAAAGAATCCGCCTGCAATGGGGGAGGCCTGGGTTCAATCCCTGGGTTGGGAAGATGCCCTGGAGAAGGGAAAGGCTACCCATTCTAGTATTCTGGCCTGGGGAATCCCATGAACTGTCGGGGTGGAGAAGAGTTGGACATGACTGAGTGATTTTCACTTCACTTCACTTCAAAGGACAATTGATAGACTGAGAAAAATGACACAGAAAACAAATTCTGGTATAACTGATATATAAAGAATTTCATCAAATTTATAAGGGAAAGATAAACAACCACATGGGAAAAAAAAGAAAAAGGACATAAGTAAGCAGTTCAAAGAAAAGATAATCCAAATGACTAATCAACACCTGAAATGATGCTAATAACCCAGAAAAATGCAGAATAAAGCCCTAAATCCCATTTTTCATCCATCAGATTGGCCAACTTTTAAGGGTCATAGCATCCAATACCTGTAAGAATGTGGAAGAGGAGGCATTCATGAGATTTCAATGGAGGATTTAGTGCATTGCCGCAACCTTTAGGAGAATCAATACCAAAAATATGTATTCCTTTTGACTCTGTAAGCCCATTTTTAAGATGCTCACCTATTGAAATTAAAAGATCAGTTAATAAGAATATCATAGGCAAGAGAGTATTCAGCCCTGTTTTACAGCACAAAAGCAAATGGCAGTGGGGAGATCTGTGGAGTATTGCATAGTTGAGGTTCTGTATAAGCCTGTGCCCATGTGGTTGTGTGTTTTAATGAATTTGATCTATGTATTTGTCCTGGGGGGGAATTCCTAATGTTTTTTACATAAGATAAGCAAGCTACAGAGTAATGCGTATAGTGTGATCCCATTAAAAAAAAATAGCAAAGTGCTGTATGTCAGTTTGCAAGTGCATGGAGAGCGGCAGGCAGGTACACACGAGGGAGGCCATGAACACGGTGTAAACGCAGCGGGGTGGCGGTGGAGGTGAGGGGAAACTCAACACTTTCTTCATGCATTTTTGTCTTGTTGGACTGTTACTTATTCCTAATGCTCATTGCTTTTGTAATTTCAAATTTCACAAGTACTAAAGATGAAGAACTGATGAGGGCACTTCTCCTCCTCCTGTCTGGCCATATTGCTGTTCAAACCAGCTAGAAAACGGTTCCATGAGGCCAAGTGAGGTGAAGGCCCTGCCTCCTCCCCGGGCCTTTAGTATCAGACCTAGAATAGAGCAGTATTGACACTACTTACTATCTGTTTTATTTTAGCCTCTCCGCTTCGAGGCCCTATCATTCATCCACTCATTCACGATTTCTTAGTTATCATTTAGAGACACACACAGGCACGCACAATTGCCTGCTCTGTGTCAGACTTTACGCCTATCCTGGCTCTGAGCCCTGCTCCTGTTCCAAGTGTCAGTGTGGCTTTTTCCAGTTCTGACCTGAGTCCTCTCAGGCCAGGCAGGCTAGCATCTTCTAGAATTGTCCTCGGGTAACTGGAAGGCCTGACTGGAAGGAGCCCAGTTGGTCACCCTCAGCTGGGCTGTGCTCTTTGGAGGCCTGCTGTCCAAGAACGAACAAACTCCACCCGAAACCACATCACAGGGGCACTTTCTCAGGCTCGGTGCCCAGGGCGGCAGAGAGCTGCCAGCCAGGTGCGTGACGCTTGGTTAATTAGGTGATTAGCGGCTGTCCCACGGCCCAAGCTGGGTGCTCATGAGTCTGGGCTGTCTCGGAGACAGACCTCTGGCTGAGAGTGGATGTCCTCTGCAGAGATCGCTCATGTTTCAGGCCCCAGGATGACGGTTCTTTTGAGAATGTCTTATAGACCACTCGAACCCTCAGATGCTATCTCCCTTCTCAGTGGTTTTTATTTTCCTTCTGGTGTATTATTTGTTTTGTCTTGATTCGTTGCACTTTCCAGTCTCCCTGACTGCATCTTAAGCTGCCTGAGGTCCAGGAGTGCCCCTATAACAGTTTCCTCACCCAGCCTCGTGCTTTGGGCCTGGGCAGTGCTCAGTGAGACCAGAGTTGCCTGGAGTGTATGTGGCCTCTGGGGAGCATGTGGAGCTGTGTTCCCAGGACCCGTCCCAGCCGGCAGGGTGGTGGGGAGGGACCTTTCATCGCAGGACCTCCTGCCGGCCCCTCATCTGGATGCTGTCCCTCAGAGTGAAGGGAACCCCTGAGTAGCTGAGGGGAAGAGGGAACACCTCCCCCACTACCCTGCAACACACACACATCCCAGGGGAAGAAGAGAAGGAGAAGCTGGCTCCTCGGCCTCCAGCAAGCATGCTGAGAGCTTACCTGTTAAAATGCCCTTTTATTGTCTCTCACGGCAAGCTGAATGTGGATTGTTGAGGAACCCTCAGTTTGACCGCTTTTTCTGATGAGTGGCTCTGGCCAGGCCTCGGGGGAGGCACCCAATCCACACAGCCTTTCCTAGGGCCTCCTGTCTGGCTCCCCAAAACCCAGGGAGATGAGATTCAGCCCAGGCTTCATGCGGTGATAGAAGACCGCTCCATGGATCTCAGGACCCCACCGGAACTCAGACAGGTGTCAATAGCAGCATGTCTGTCTGGGAGTCCTGAGGAAAAAGCTCATCTCTGTGTAGCCCCACGGACTTCAGACTGAACCAGAGTAGCCTTGAACTGAGTGAGCTGATGGAGTGCTGGAAGTTCCGCGTTCTCCACCAGAGACGTCCTTTCTCAGCCTCTCTCCACCCTGCAGCCAATACAGGGATGTCACTGAGGACTATCAATAGCACAGAGCTAACCTGTGTCATGGCATGGAAAGAGCACGTTTGTGCATTTCCTCTTTCTCTTGTACCTAAGTTTCCAGAGGAGCCAATTAGAGTGGGTATAGTGTAACTCAGGAATACAGGATTGGGAATAAGGGAGCTAGTTTCTATTCCAAGCACTGTCACTGACTTTCTCTGTCACCTTAGTAGGAGATGGGCTGGAGGGAGCCTTCTTCTGGGATTGGCTGTCCCCCAGGAGCTCATGCCTCACTCCCAGGGAGGCTGGAAGGTCAGGTCAGCAACTCTTTACAGATGTGAGCTTTGTTTAATGTTTAATATTTAAAGAACTAATAATAGTAATAGTTCACATAACCTACTTCCCCAGTTTGATTTGTGTGGCCTGTTTTTACAGAGTTATTCTGTCAGAGGGATTTCTTTTTCTCAAGTTCCTTACTGGTGAGACTCTGTGCTCTGGTTATGAACCATGTATGTCAACATTGTGGAAATGAAATTCCTACCCCCTAGACCCAGGCAGATGGATTTGATTTAAGGCTCAATAGAAATGTAGTCTGTACAAGTCAAATATGTTTCTAGAGAATCTTCTGTCTTGAAGGTGCTTGAAGGAAACAAAGACATTCAAGTCACAGTCCCGTTTCTGAAAGAATGCCACTAATTCTATAAAGCTTCCAGGAGTCACATGGATGCTTTCATAGCCTTTTGAGTTTGAAGACTTCATAAATGCTGTTATCAGTTCTTCCTTACTGAGCACTGCGATAGAGATCCTGTCTCAGACTGGGGTTTCTGGAAGGCAACTCTGCACTGGATTGCAGGCAGAATGTTGATAGGGGTGTGCTTTTGGGAGATAACAGCTGAGGAAGGGAGGAGTCCAAAGGCGGGCAGAGGAGAGGCTGGCCCACACCAGCTGAGCTAGGTGCCCCTTCGGAGGTGCAGGGCAGTGTCCAGCGATGGATGCAGCTGTGAGTTCTTAGGAAAGGGTGATCCTGGCAGCTGTGGGATGGGCTTGTCCTCTCCGAGGAGGGGAGCTGGCTAGAACAGAGGTCCCCAACCTTTTTTGGCACCAGGGAAGACAATTTTTCCACAGACCAGGGTTGGGGGGATGGTTTCAGGATGATTCAAGTGCATTACATTTATTGTGTGCTTTATTTCTATTCTTATAACATCAACTCCACCTCAGATCATCAGGCATTAGATTCTGGAGTCTGAGGACCCCTGGTCTGGACCACAGGGCATCTGCGTTTCACATGCTTTCTGCCTGCCATCCCTTGAGCTGAGTGTCTTAGCCACATGGCTTCTAATCCAGCCATTTTAGAGATGAGGCAGCCAAAGGGCAGAAAAGCTAAGTAACGTGCCTACAATCCCACAGCTAATACCTGGTGGGGTGTGTGTTACCTATCAGACTATGCTTCTCACTTAATCTTCCCAGCACTGCTTCATGAGAGGGGTTATCACCCCCACTATGCAGGTTGAGAAGCTGAGGCACTGGGAGTTTAAATGATTTGCCCAGTGTCACAGAACTAAGAAGAGGTGAGGCTAGGGTCTTCCCATTACACTATAGCATCTCACAGGGCTAACCTGTCCAGTGAGAGATGCCCAATTCTGGCTGGAATAGGTACACAGCCCTTGAGTAACTTATGGACCACCAGTTCTCCCCTCTCCATTTTTGTGGACAGATTTGTGCCTTTTGTTGTCTGTAAAGGAGCATGGTCTTTGAAGTCAGGCAGAGGTGAGTTCAAAACCCAGTGCTTTATGACCTGCATGTTTCTCAATTTCTCTGGGCTCGGTGTTCTCATCCATAAAAATGGATGTTGTAGTGATGCCTTAGTTGGGTCGTTATGAGGATTAGAATGAGTTGGATGGGAGATATCTCGGCATATTTCTCCCTACTCTCCCTCCTAAAAAGAGTTCAGGGGCTGCACAGGGGTTTTCAGAGGGCAGATACCTTGAACAATAGTGGTGGTCTATTGATTCAGCATTTTCTCACCTGCTTTTTTCTCTCACACAGAGACAAAGTGAGGCTAAGTCTTCCATGCAATTTGCTCAGAATTCTAACACTAGCTGTTAGTCTAATCATAACACAGTTCTTCTTGGAAACAAACATAGCAACAGCAATTATATCTTACTTTTAATGTCTAATTGGCTGTAAACTCGCTCTCCCGGAGTTATTTCCATCTAGCGTATGGAGTGTTGTGCGTTTTGCCTGTCTCAGTGTCCTCCTGCAGCCCCTGTCTTGCCTTTATTAGTGAAGTCAGTTGGATGTATGATTGCCTTGCGGGTGCGCTGGCAGCTCCAGCCGTTCCCAGCAAAGTGCTGAGATGCTCCTGAGAGCCTCTGCTCCTGACTAGCCCCTTGCTCTCCCTCCTGAACCCCTGGCCTTGTGTCTTCATATGAACTCTGTTCCATGTCTCCTTCCGCTTTTGGTCTTCTGCCCTGGCTTCTGGAGTAATCCTTCCCTGGTCTGTGAGCCCTGTTTCCTCATGCCCTCCTCTGCTTCCACGCCTGCAGCATGGTGGGCTCTCTCCCTCTCCTCTTAAGCTACTCATCATTTTTCACAGTGAGTCCTGCAGGGCGGCAGAGCCATCCTAGCCGGGCTGTGTGATGCTGTGAGCCAGGGTGCGGAGGAGCAAACCCACACGGTTGTGTCTTCACTTCCTGTTGGGCTGATCATTGCCCTTAGGAAGAATGAGCCTTTCCAGGAGTCCAGCTGGGGGCCAGAGCCTATGTGGGGAGCTACTTCCATAAGCTTTCTCCTCACTGTGTTTTTCCAGCTTGCTGAAGCTTAAATCCTTTTGCAGGGCTCAGGCCTCAGCGTAGGTGTGTCTGCTGCCTGGTCATCCTGGGGAGGGGAGGGTTGGGAAGGTGCTGGACCTGTTGCTGTGGCAACATGTGGCTGTGATCATGAACCCATTTCATTCCCAGCAGATTTTGGCATGAATCAGTCTCTCCTTCTCACCCACCTTCTTTCTCCTCCCTCTTCATCTCTCCCCACACCCTTCTGTCATCTTCCCTCCTCCCCACTCAACCTCAGACTTTCCTCAGATCTCTCTTTTTTTTTTTTTCTTTTCCACTCCTGGATACAGCAGCATAGCAACTGAGGCTACCCATGGCAGACTTCTTCTTCTTCTTCTTTTTTTTTTTTCTCTAGACCATTAGTTTCCAAACTTTAGAGGCATAGTCTGAAAAGCTTGTTAAAATACAAATGGCCGAGTGCTGAGCTTCATTTGGAGGGTTCTGATCTGAAGGTCTGCCCTGGAACACAAGAACATGCATTTCCAGCAAGGCCCCCCAAAGCTGCTGATGCTGGAGGACCAGGGACCACCCTTGAGAACCACTGTTCTGACTGTGTTTGTCCAATTTGAGTTAGTTGTAGCTGGAATATTCCTTTACATTTCTATTCTAAAAGATTTGATTAGCTCATTCACCCACTCATACAACAGATACGGATTGAGCAGTAGTCAGAGTCCTGTAGCAGGTGTGCTATACATTGAACCACAAAACCCTGTCCTCCAGGATTTCACAGATTTGTACAGGGGACTGACAAGTAAATAATCATTATGTGGTGTGATAAATATTACAATCCCCTGCAAATGATAAGAGGCTTAGAAGTAGGCACCAGTCTCCTTGTACAAGGCAAGTAAAATATTTAGATGAGACAGATATAAATAATAGTGATTCATTCATTCTTTCTCCCCCCATTTTCAAGGGTTAAAGGGAACAGAACTTAACCTATTTAAATAACATTAATACGTAGTAAGTGTGGAGAATTTTCTGTGTTTCAGTTTTCAGACAGCTGACGTGGTCCTCCCCTCACTTACTGTGCAGCCTCAGGCAGGTTAGCCAACAGCTCTGTGCCTCAGTTTCCTTATCAGAGAAAAAGGCTATGCTACTAGTATCTGCTTCAAAAGATTCTTGAGAAAATTAAGTGTGCACCTTTGGGCAAAACATTACATTGAAATTGCTCCCAAAAGTGTTGACTCTTATTATTGATGTTGTGGGACCTCACGTTGAATATCAAGAGAGTTTGTCTTAGGAAGTGTATACTCTTCAGACCAAATACATGGCCAGGGTTTAAGCCAAGCAGTTGGTTTGGGGCTAGCTCTGAATATGCAAATTAGAGGATCTCAGAACTAGTTGGAAAAGCCCTTGGGGCACTGGAGGGCCCTGTCTGGGTGATCAGGGTATTGGTTCATCCAGAAAGGGTAAGAGAAGGGCCTTGAAGGATGGCCGAAATTTTTCACAATGTATTTCTTCATCTTTGAAAAGATGAGTGGGGGGTTTCAGGTGGAGGCGTAATGAATTTCCAGCTGAAAAAGCATCTCTACCCGACAAAGGTTAGGAGGACAGAACACAGAACTCCCCATGTGGGATCTAGAGAGTTTCAAGCTTAGCTTTCACACTGAGAGAACCAGGGCCACCTTCCCTGAGACATGCTCTCTTCCCCGTCACCTTCATACCCTCTGGCCACTGCAGAGAGACTGTGTTTTTTTGCTGCTTTCCCAAAGAGGCTGCTCTCTCCCCTCTTAGTTCCCTCCCCCTCAACCCTCTCACCATCTACTGAGAGATGTGTTTCTCTCTTCCATTAAGTTGGCCAAATGTTCTTTTGGGTTATTCCACAAAGTGTTACGGAAAACCCAAACAAACTTTTTGGCCAACCCGATAGTTTCCCAATCAGGAAGAGTTCCCCTAATCTCTGCCTGGGGTTCTGTAGGAACCACAGTCCACATTCAAGTCTCTATTTTCCACCTCCCTCAAACCCAGTTTTACAGCTGAAACTGTAGCTGGATGTGATGGCAGATCTGCCAGTTTTGTTTTTAATTCTTTCCTGAGTTCATCAGAGATGAGAGTGATAGAGCCTTTCTTCTTCTGAAGAGTATTGGAGGATGAAGTCCTTCAGTGGCCAGATATACCTGGGAAGGGCTTATTAAGTGATAATCCCTGATAAACCCGCTCTAGGCAACCTGTGACTCTGCCCTCTTAGTGATAAAAGAAACCTCTGGACATTTAATTAACTCTTTAAGAAATCCTCTTTCTCATCACCTTTTCTTCTCTCTCTTTTGCTTGTCTTAGATTTAATCAGAGTCGTGTGCTGTGCTGTGTTTAGTCGCTCAGTCGTGACACATTCAGCGTATTAACTTACTCATTTTTTATTCACTCTGAATAAAGTACCCACTGGGAACTAACTTGGGTTCTGAGGCAGATAGACAGAAAAAGAAGACCTTTTCCTTGTTCTTGGGGAGTGTCAACTCTAGTAGAGAAAGGCATACCAGCAAGCCATGAGCACGGGACAGAGTTGAGTGACATGGTAGCCTTGTGTGCAGAGAGTGAAGAGAATGACCGACTCTGGGAGGATTTCTGGGGGAAGGTAACCTTTAAACAGAGGCTTTCCAGGAGGAAAAGGCAGAGAAGGTATCCTACGCAGTGGGAACTATATGACCAAAAGCACAGAGCTGTGAAAGAAAGTGGCATGTGAGATAATTGTAAGAATCTCGGTGTGGCCATGTGACTTGGTTATACAAGGAGGCGGGGGCTGTGAGATGAGCCAGAGAGGTTGGGCTGGGGTCTCTCGTGGTAGGAGATTTGGCATGGGCAGCCTTTGGAGGGTTTTAAGCAGAAGAAAGACAGGTTGGAGAGATGTTGACAGATGAGAGATGTTGGTTAGAAATGACGACTTTGCCCTCCTCTGAAGACTGAAGCCAGCCGTGGCTGGCAGTCACTTGTCCCTCTTAACGAGATCACCCTGGCAACAGACTGACTGTTGCACTACTGGCCAGGGAACTCTCTATGACAGTCTTCCAACCTTATCAGACAGCTAGGGCAGAGAAGAAATCATCGCATTAAGGTGTTTTTCAAAGTTGTGGAAACAATGTAATATTCAGATAGGATTTCAATATGCAATTGGTGAGAAACAATTTTTTTTTTTTTTTTGCTGGCACTGCTGTTGTAAATACCTGCATTCATAGCTTTGTTCTGATATGTTCCATGTTAAAATTTTTTATTTCTCTTTCTCTCCCCCTGCCCCCCCATACAAGAGGCAACACCATGTCATGTCTTAAGAGCAAGTCAAACATGGGTTTGGATTTTGGTTCTATAATATACGACAATGGGGCCTTGGGTGAGTCCTCAGGTTTTATGAGCCTGGGTTTTGTTTTGTTTCTAAAACATGACATTACAGTTGCAGCTCCTCTTACATGTGGTTGGTATGCACCTGGCTCAGTGTTCAGGGTAGACTAGATGCTTAATGAATGGAAGCCTTGATTCTTTTTCTTTCTCAATTACATTGGAGCCTTAGGGTATAAGTCACAGGAAAATGTGGAGATAAAAGTGTTTTAATCGGGTCTTCTTGGTATATACTTAGTACCTCCAGAAATAGGTTTCACTGGGTCCATGTTGGATTTGCCATCCAAAAGCTCATATGCAGTCTTGTATGAGTCACCCAACATGGTTGATTTCAGTACATTCCACCCTAATGTACAGCAGTGAAAGTTGTGCAAAGAATGGTAAAGACCAAAAAAGTTATTTTTTCCAGTGGTTACCAGATTGGGGAAGCAGTGAACATTATTGCTTTATTATCTGTATTCTGTTTCAACCTTGCTACTCCCCTAAGCCAGTAGGAATGCTCAGTTGGAGTGCACCCTGTGTATCTTTGGGGAAAGAGAAGAACCGCTAAGATGAGTCCTAGGAGGGCAGTAGCGATCAAAAGATGAGAAAAGGGAAGGTTTCAGGGAAAAGACCAGAGAATTCAAGTCCATCAGATAGAGGAGAACCACAGTGAGGAATCTGGGTCTGAGTGGGAAGGGACCCCACATCTGTTGTCTGATGTAGGCACCTACTCAAGTGAGGAATTCCCTCCTCAGTGTCCCTGACAGATGGTGTCTGGCACAGTGATTCCTATTCTTTTTCACATCATGGCACACATAGAAAATAACATTTGTCTAACACTGGGGTGAGTGGACAAAGCTGCTCACAAGTGGAGGGGACCAGCCCTGGGGACTCAGGCTGAGCCAGGCTCTGCCAATGGCCATGGGAGGTGAGTGGGGTGATGTTTTGGGGCCACGTGCAGCCCAGCATTCTTGGAGAAACTCTGATTGAGCAGGACAGATCAGACTTAAGAACCTCACCTACATACTCTCAGACCCCTGGGTAATAAATAGGCATATTTATCCCACGATAAATAAATCAAGGGACTGAGCATTTCATTATCCCCATTACCAGCACCAGTGCAGAGCCATTGAGCATGTTTTTAAGAGCTATGTCTTAAAGTCAGAAGATACAAAGACATCAAAGCTATGATATCTTGCTTTCAAGCCGTTCTTACCAAGGACTAAGAGTGGTTCCTGTGGCCACAAAATAAATGAAAGTAACTGGCCTGGGGCTTCTTCAGGGAACCAGCTGGGCTTACCAGCCTTACATAGTGTTTGACACGCAGTCGTTAATTAAAACATGGATGTTGGATGATAAATTAATTTACCTGCTCAGAAGGCATTATGGAGGGAATGAAAACCACTAAAAATGATTATGCTTGAAGCTCTTTGCTTGAGTGTCTGCTCTTATGTGCTGTACTGAATATTTGAGTTAGCTAAGTGTACTTGCTGTGTGTCAACAGAGATGCCATTTTACAGGTGATATATTTATTTCCAGAAAAGGAGACTCATATAGGCCCATGAGGCAGAATAATGGTAGTAGTGTTAAAATCTGCTAGTTAATAGCGTTACTGAGAATCTCTTTGTTTGTAGGCATTAGTAGAGTAGATAAAGGATGTAGTTCTGTTGATAAGAACCAGTCAACCCTAATGGAAAGGGAGGACTAATATGTGAGAGAAACAGAACACATATAAAGAGGGTCTGTAAACAAGTACAAATAAAACCCAAGTGCAGCCCTTAATGCTCTATTTTCAATTATAGGCATTTATGCTCATGACTTAGCCTCCTTATGGATACCAAGGCCCTCAAGGACTGTTTTCCTTTCTCATTCATCATGTACAGAGTACACACTCAAAAATGTTGAATGAATATGCATGCTGCTACAGGGTGCACCTAAGTGCTGGGAAATTCTAGAGAAAAGTCGAGTGATGTGCTTCAGGGAATCCTTCTGGAGACTGAGCGGGCTTAGTATGAGGGAACGCATGACTTGGCAGAGAGGGAAGGTAGAAGGAAGGAAAAGCTCTAGGGTAGTGAGCAAATCCAAACATTTACACCCCCATTCAGGGTCTTCCAGGACCTGCTTCTTTCTCTTTTTTTTTTTTTTTTAAATATTTATTTACTTATTTTTGGCCATGCTGAGTCTTCACTGTTACACTTGGGCTTTTCTCTATTTGCAATGAGTGGCGGCTACTCTCTCATTGTGGTGCATAGACTTCTCATTGTGGCATCTTCTCTTGTCGCGGAGCACAGGCTTCGTGGCCCCACGGCATGTGAGATCTTCCCGGACCAGGGATTGAACCTGTGTCCCCTACTTTGCCGGAGAAGGCAATGGTACCCCACTCCAGTACTCTTGCCTGGAAAATCCCATGGATGGAGGAGCCTGGTGGGCTGAAGTCCATGGGGTTGCTATAAGTCAGACATGACTGAGCGACTTCACTTTCATTTTTCACTTATATGCATTGGAGGAGGAAATGGCAACCCACTCCAGTGTTCTTGCCTGGAGAATCCCAGGGATGGGGGAGCCTGGTGGGCTGCCATCTATGGGGTCGCACAGAGTCGGACATGACTGAAGCGACTTAGCAGCAGCAACAGCCCCTGCTTTGCGAGATGGATTCTTAACCACTGGTCTGCCAGGGAAGCCTGGACCTGCTCCTGTCCATCTTGCCTTACTCGCTGCTCCCCACAACTACTCTTTGCGGCCTCATCATTCCCACTTGTTTCCCTCTCTTCGACTGTCTTCCTCCATTGATGGGCCAATCTACATCCTTGTCCTACTTCAAGTCCAGGTGAAGGCACAGCCCCAGGATGCCTTTCAGGACATCTCCAGCCTCACTCCTTTTCATGAAATCTGATAGCCATGTTCATAGCTCCATTCTCTGAACCTTCAGAAGTAAGATATCATCAATGGTGTCCAACTTCAGGGAGCTTCCAAGGGAGAGCAGGAGGCTAGACTACCTACGTACAAATGACCAGAGGGAGTAGGACCATATATTTAATCTCAATACTAAATGATGTGGGGGAGAATAGAAGGGCTGTGCCAGGTAGCCTGGGGGTCAGAAGTCCTAGCTGTGCTTCTGTAATCAACTGGGGAGTATCTTTCAGAAATCAGCTTTTTGATATTTGGTTCTTCATTCATAAAGTAAGGGGCTTGTACAAGATGCTGTTCTTCCTTCTAAACTTCAAGATGATGAAAGGTACAGAATTCATGTTAGACGAATGGGAAATAGAGATGTTTAACTGGAGGGGACAGGGGACTCATGGAAATGCAGCAAATGATTGTAACCAGAAGGACTGACCTCTGAGGACTGTGGGATAGATCAGAGAACCAGCCAGGGACTGGTTGAAGACCTGTTGCCCTGTGTCATCAGTATAGTCTTTCTAAACTACACAAAACTCTCACAATGCAGAGGGTCTGTCAAGCCTCATGCACCCTTTGTCCCTGGGCTTTAAAGGGAGGGTCTGCTGAGACTCACGTCTTCTCTCATTCTCTGAGCTCTTCTAGTGCTTGAGTTTCTTGCAAGAATACATTCAGTCTCTGGTCAACCAGCCGTGTATACTGGGTAGAAGGGTGATGTGTGTTAGCTGATCATCATAAGAAACAACCTCTTTATTCATTTGTTTATTTTTGGCTGTGCTGCATGCAGCATGTGGGATCTTAGCTTTCCAACCAGGGATCGATCCCTGTACCCCCTGCACTGGAAGCTCAGAGTCTTAACCAGTGGACGACGAGGGAAGTATCCTCATTCATTTCCTCTCTGAGTGGCTGACTTGGCCAACGTACATATGGCAGCATCAGAAAAGCATACTCACCTTTTCTCAGAGGTGAGAAGCATCTCAACCTGGATGGCTCACTGTGTGGTCAACTGCCCAGCTCCCAGTGACCCCAGGGAAGCTGACCTCCCCAGCACCCTGCTGCAGTTGCCTGGCAGGAGGACCTTCCCTTCTCTCTGGCTATTTCCCTACAGTACTCTTTATGTTTTCTCTGACCATGAATACAAAGCAAAACCCACTAGTTACTGCAGAAAAAGCTGCAAAGTATAGAAAAGGATAAAAATATTTTAAAATAAAATCACTGATTTCTACCCCTGCCCAGTTACCATTTTCCAGTGTTTTGCCACAAAGGTTTCTCTAAAAACCCATATATGACCCTGAACCGTATAAACAACCTATACAGTTTTATTTGGGGAAAATCTAAAAACTCTTTATTATAGAAAATTTCATGTGTACACACAAGTAGAAAGAACAGGATATTGAGCCCCTGTGGAACCCAATCCCGGCTTCAACCAATACAAGATCTTGAACAGATCTGTTCTCTCCATTTTGGGCTTTTGGGCCAGTGATCAGAAAGGGAGGAGACAACAAACCTCACATAACAATGGTATTGGAATCATTAGGATTTACCGAAGCGTTCTTCAGCACAGCCGGCCCCGAGCAGTGTGGGTGTGAAGGCGCTCACTTGCGTGGACAAGGTCATGGCAGCCTTCCTGGTCAGATGCAGCACTGCTCATCCGCCCTCACTTTGACATTTACTTGCGTCCTCTTCCCAGGCGTGTGGATGGATTTTCACAAATACGTCCATACCTGTCTGCCCAGCCCCAGTGGTGATCACCACCCACGTCCAGGGTGGGGCAGTGCTTGCTGGTCGGTGATACTACGCAGAGCTCCCGAGGGTGGCCTTGCTGGCATCATACTGCTGCCTGTGAACATGGGTGGGAGAGTGGATTTTTCTGGCTGTCCTCCTGGGCCCACTGGTCCTGCTCTGTTTTTCCACTGGTCAGAGAAGAGGAAGAATAAGTGGTGAAATGCCCAGTAGGAAGTCCCCCTGGAGGTACTTTTGCATGTGGGCTAAGGCACTGCCGAATTCTCAGTGACAGGCGCTGGCAGTCCAGGCAAGAGGAGAAAGTGGCCGCTGGCCATCAAATCTGGGGGTCTGAAAAGGACCAGAATGCGTGGAAAGGCTTGATTACTAATCTCAGGCCCTTGGCTCAGCCAGATGCTGCCTTTGGAGCTTGTTTGTATGGGGAGGCTTAGCATATTTATTAAATACACTCAGGGGTCTGACACATAATGAAATGCTTTGCCTCCAGGACTGACAGGTTCCACCTCCCTGCTGGGTAGCAGCAGGTGGCTGAGTTTCACTCGGGCTCTCTGTCCTCACTCTTTCCACCTGCTCCCCCGACCCTGCTTTCTTGCCTGGGGTCTGAGAGATACAGCTCTTACCTTCTGGCTGCCAGGCCCTAGCGTTGGCGTTCTTCTTTATTGTGGCTCTGCCCTAGTAGGTGGTGATAGAGTGGGTAGGATTGCTATCAAGAGACCAAGTGAGATAATGGACAGTCAGGCATCCTCAAGAAGTTGACCCTATGTGGCTCTAGATTGTGTCCCCGTTACTTTGCTTGTCCAGACCTTCGTTACCTTCCTCCTCTGCCAAATGATGGATTGGGTAGTGTGTTCCTGTAATCTACTTAGATGGTGGCTAGAATTCCTGGTACACGTGGTCCACAGGCCTTACCTTGCTTAGTGGTCGTACGCTGTACATTGTACTTCCTTTCCCTAAAATGTGACTGTGGTCAAGGGGCAGTGGCTCTGCCTTTAGAAACATCATCTACTATCCATCTGGGTGGCTCAGGGGCAGAGTGTTACTGCTTTGTGAGGTTGGTCAAACCCTGATGAGATAACGATTTAATGCCTTAAATCAGATTCCCTATAAACTGTCTTTGGGACAGAGATTTTTGTGGCAATGATTTTACTGATGGACTTCTTGCAGGGAGACCCCGAACTGGTAGGAGGGAAGGTGAATAGGTCAGGAGAAAATACTAGACAGAGATGTGGTTGTACACGTTTTAGCCTGAGTCTGATCCCCAAGGCAGCTCTGGAGTGAACTGCACCGCAGAGGCTGTCCCATGCAGAGGGGAAGGGGTTGGGCCCGTGACATCCCCGCATCAGTGAGCTGTTGGTTCCAGGTCACAGCCCCCATGGATAGGCACAAACTCCCAGATGAGGAGGGTCTGTCAGCCGGGGGCCGATGTCTCAGGAGGATCCAGGTGTGAGCCATTAGCAGCCAAAACTCAGAGCTGCTGAGGACGCTGGTCCATCTGCTCTAAAGGAGACCACTGGGGACAGCACAGACTCTGCCACGTCCAGGCCAGTGAGAGCTCAGCAGGGAGAGGGTTCTTCCAAATGTAAGTCCCTGTGAGGGAATGTGGATGGCTCAGGACATTGAGAGAAATGTGAGATATGATTTCTTAACTAGGCCAGTGTAATTGATGGGTATAGAAGTCAGGAGAACATTACATTTGAGGAGGAGATGGTTCCTAGGAAGGGATGTGAGGGAAGCCTGGTTTTATCTGGATGCTGGCTGCACAGTTATATACACTTTGAAAAAATCCACTAAGGATGGTGCCCTTATGATTTATGAATGTTTCAGTACAACATCCACCCAGGTGCCTGGGGGCTGCTGCTGCAAAGAGGCAGGAGTTCGGTATCAGCGTTCCCTGCCCTCATTTTTCTTCTCTTGTGTCCCCTACCTCTTGGCACTTCATAATCTTTTTTTTTTTTTTTTTAATTGAAATGTAGCTGATTTACAACATGTTAGTTTCAGGTCCACAACACAGCAGTTCGGTTACACACACACACATCTATCCATTCTTTTTCAGATTATTTTTCCTTACAGGTTATCACAAAACATTGAATAGAGTTCCCTTTGCTATATAGTAGGTCCCTGTCAGTTATCTATTTTATATATTATTTTATATGTAGTAATGTGTATATGGTAATCTGAAGCTTCTAATTTATCCCACTATCCCCCTTTCCTCTTTGGTAAGCATAAGCTGGTTTATTATGACTGTGAGCACTTCTTAATTTAAACCTTCTCCTCCTCTCCCTTTCCCCTCCATGATAAACCTTTCCTCTGCCTTTCTAACCTCCACTGCCTTTGCCAAGGTAGTTTCTTAGACTCATGTGATGCTTTACTCTGAAAGCTTCAGCAAATCCTTTGCTGACTTCCTGAACCAGATCAGACGCACCTGCAGGTCAGCTGCTGGTGTGGTCCTTCATCACCCTCCCCTCAGTTTAAAGTTGAACAGGCCGTGTGAGCTCACTTATTTAATGGGGGTCTCCCCATTATACTACTTCATGTGGATCAGGACCTGGTACTGTTCTGTCCATCATTCATCCCCAGTATCTAGGAGAGTATCTGTCGCGCAGTATTAATACATGGTCCACACATTTGTCGTACAACACACGACTTCTGGCGCTGAAACATGGCCTTCAAGTCTCTTGGGATGAAAAGGAGGTGTTCACTTGGTGCTGGAATGAAGTGTGGGCCCAGAGGAGGCCAGCAAGCTGGCAGTGCTGGGTGCCCAGGTATCATACCATCAGGGAAGGTGGAATTGTGGAATTGTGGAATTTTCTTTGATCTCTGCCCCTTTCCTTTACTCCCCTCTTGCCCTCTCTGAATTTTCTCTCCCTGGTGTGGTCAGCAGAGGCCTTGGACTTTTTTCTTTGGCCTCACCATGTGGCATGCAAGATCTTAGTTCCCTGACAAGGGATTGAACTTGTGGTCCCTGCAGTGGAAGTGTGGCGTCTTCACCACTGGACCACCGGGGAAGTCCCCTTGGCCAGATGTTTTTGCTGAGATGAATGGCTTGGCCTCTTTGACAGCCCAGGACTGCTGCTGCAGCCATCCCTTGACTTGAGTTCAGTTGGTAATTCCAAAGGCCAGAGTCTCTCAGCCAGCAGTTCTCAATAGCAAGCCGTTTTGGCCCCCTGGGATGTTTGGCAGTTCTGGAGCCACTTTGTGCTGCCACAACTGGGAAAAATGCTGTTGGCATCTAAGAGGTAGAAACCAGGGATCCTGCAAACATAGTGCACAGCACAGCCTCCTCCTCCCCAACCCAGCCTTGACTCATCCAGCCCAAGATACTAGTGACGCACTGGCCAAGAAACCCTGCTGGGGGCCAGGCTGGGGCTTGCCTGCTGGCGCCTCCAGCCTGGGAAGCAGGTGTATCCGAGAGACCTTTTTTTTTTTTTTCTCCTGAAAGGACCCTTTTTTCCCCTGAAAAAAACCCCATATTTTCCCAGTCCCAACTCATCAACCTCCCAACTCTGCAGCCATGTGTCATTCAGCCTCCCTGGTGGAAGCTGCTCTGTGAAAGGTGTGGCCGTCCAAGAGGAGGCTCTTCAGCCTGTTTTCCACAGAGCCCTGTGGAACCCTGATGGAGACCTGCTTCCAACTACGGAGGCTAGCCCTGCCTTCGGCCTTGCGCCAGGAAAACCATGGGATCCCCTGCCTCCTGCCATCTCATCCCATCTTTCTCCCCAGTCTGGCTTCTCCCACCCCTGCCCTCCACCATCTCCCCCATCCCCCGGAGATTAATGTGATAATTGCCATGTGTGCTTGTTTACCCAGGGAGTGGGTGGGCTCACCACCCCCAGTCAGGCAGGTTCCCAAAGGAACACATTCCCACCTGCTACCCGCTGAGCGCTCCCTGTGCAGGTGGGCCGCCACCCCCAGTGCTTTCTCTGTCTGTCATCACCCCCGCTCTGCACACGTGTGCGTGTGTGTGTCACTCAGGGAAACGGGAGGTGAGAGAGATGGAGGCCGGCCAGCCTGTCGAGTCTAGGGGCTTGACTGGGTCAGTGGGAGGAGACTCAACATCTTAAATAAGAGGACATTGCTCCAAAGAAAAGCTCTCTTCGGTACTGCCTGCCACAGAGTAGGTGTTCCATGAATGGTGGGGAAGGAGGAGGCTGGAATGCACTGTCAAGCCTTCTTTTCAAGGAGGGGCTGGTTTATACTTTAGCTGCTCCACAATACTAGGCTGGGCAGGGAAGCTTCCACCGTGAGACTCTCCTGGAACCAGAAATGGGTGGACCGTGTTGGGAAAGGTCTTCTTTCTCTCAATCTTGCATGGAGTACTTAGGGTGACTGTTCGGTCCCTGAGGGAAGAATCGGTAGGGAGAATGAAGTGATGCTCCACACCCAAGGTGCTTGGGATCACAGAAGCTGGGCGGGTGGGGGAGGTGGGTACTGGGGGACAGAAGGGAAGGGGAGATGCTTCCTCTGACGTAGGCAGCCCCTCCGCTCTCCCACCGCCTGCTGTGCCACAGACAGGCATGCCCACCCCGAGAGGGAGCACAGTCACAACTCTGGAGCTGAACTGGCAACTTTGTGCTCGGTGCTCCTAACTCCCACCTCGTATGGTGTCAGGGCACTTGCTGCCTTCAGAGTTGTCGAGTGCTTTTTTCTTCTTCCATCTCAAAAGATATTGCAGTAGTTGTCTCTCCTACACTGGACAATTTTAAGGTTGTAATAATGATGAATCAGAAAGAGATTGAAACTCTAATTAGCATCAGAAAGAACCTTGCCATTTTGGAGGAGGGAGGCGTGAAGTCCTAAGCTTGCCCACTTCCTGCTGAGGTTTGTTCCCTTGCCCTAGTGGACCTGTCATTGGTCCACTGACAAGCAGGGGAGGTGAGATTGTGAGGCCACCTGGACAGGAATGATGGGAGGGGAAGAGCTAAGAGGAAACGAGGGAGAGGAGGAAGGTGTAGCGAGGGTGCAGCGGGTCTATTAAAAGGTTTGTGAATAATCCAGGGGAGCTGTTGGGCTGCTTTCTCCAGAAGCACCTTTTAAGCTGTCAGTCATCCTTAATAAGCCCCTAGGGCATGGTGCTGGGGTCCTCCCAGATATTCATTTTCTCCTTCTCTTTTCTTTCTCCTCCTCTTCTCATCCCACAGACTCCAATACCATGGTGGATGACTTTTTCAAATGCAATTCAGATAAAGCTTGGGGAGAATATCAGAATGAATTTATTTTTGGCATATTTTAAACCCGAGAATCATTTTACTCAAATCGTGGTCATTTACTGGTTAGCTGAGCACCTATGTGTGCCAAACACTTTGTCAGGTGCCAGGTACAGAAATGAGTGGACAGTGAAGGCTCTTGCCTTAATGTAGGTTAAAGCAAAACCAAAACATTCTCACAACACACTGAGTATTTTAGAGAAGAGTTAGAAAGCATATCCCAGACTCTGGGCCTGTGAAGGGGAGTCCTTCTATCCCTGTATTTCATGGGCTGTATTGTCTGATATCTTAGTAGGTTTCTGTTGAAAAGGTTTGTAATCAAGGAAGCATATGAAATGATGGAGGAAACAACTTGAATACTGTTTCTTTGGGGTGGGTCTTCTCTCAGGCTAATGCAAAAATAAAATCTGCTGTGTTTCCTGAGTTTCTTTGATTCAGAAGCTCATTTTCCTCCAAACATGTGAGCATCATACAGATCACTAGCTATAAGACCACAATTTGAAAATTATTCTTCACTCTGCAACATCTTTGGCAAATAGTTACCCGACTGAAATTGCTCTCATCATTCTCAAGATATAGCACAGTCACTCCTGGGACCAAAGAGAGCTTAAAAGCCACAATTTCATCATTGCTATTGCTGACACCAACTAATGCTTATTGGCACTTGAGCCCTGATTAGGGTACTAGGAGCAGACTGAGTTCTTGCTGCCAAAGAGTACTAAGGATGGGGGTGACTGTCTAAGCCACAGAGTTGTTGAAAAGACACTTGCTCCTTGGAAGAAAAGTTATGACCAGCCTAGACAGCATATTAAAAAGCAGAGACATTACTTTGCCAACAAAGGACCATCTAGTCAAAGCTATGGTTTTTCCAGTAGTCATGTATGGACATGAGAGTTGGACTATAAAGAAAGCTTAGCACTGAAAAATTGATGCTTTTGAACTGTGGTATTGAAAAAGACTCTTGAGAGTCCCTTGGACTGCAAGGAGATCCTACCAGTCCATCCTAAAGGAAATCAGTCCTGAATATTCATTGGAAGGACTGATGCTGAAGCTGAAACTCCAATACTTTGGCCACCTGATGTGAAGATCTGACTCATTTGAAAAGACCCTGATGCTGGGAAAAATGGAAGGTGGGAGGAGAAGGGGATGACAAGGGATGAGATGTTTGGATGGCATCACCGACTTGCTGGACATGAGTTTGAGTGAACTCTGGGAGTTGGTGATGGACGGGGAGACCTGGCATACTGCAGTCCATGGGGTCGCAAAGAGTCAGACACGACTGAGTAACTGAATTGAACTGATGTCCGTTCAAACCCCCTGTAGCCCTTGGCATCTAGTTCTTTTGCATCTTCCTTCTGATACCAGGAGTGGTTTCCTCTAAGGTCTGGCCCTCATCTTCTTTGTTTGCATTTGACTCACCAGACCTGTTAAACCAAAACACTGGCTCTTGAATACTGAAATTGGCAGGTCTCTGCTTCTGTTCATTTAGTTCAGAAGGTGTTTGTTTTTAACTCTTATTCTGCTTCATTTGCAAACATACCTCTCTCAATGGTGTAGGGGCAAGACCAAGAGACAAGTTTGGTGAAAGAGATTGCTTTAGAAGCTGTTTTTTAATGGAAAAATCTATTGTGCAGTGATAGTTGCCATCATCAGTGGGAGGCTGTATTTTATAGGCTGACATATTTGATTGGGAAGCAGAAGGAAAATGAGATAATTTGGGGGAAAAACAGAATGTCATAGAAGTCCACAGGAAGCAGGAAGATGATGAATCAAAATATGTTGGCAAAGTGAGAGAGAGAAAAAGGTACATCAGGGACAAGAAACACTTTGCCATAGAAATTCTGAGTTCGGATCTTCATTTTGCTAATTTAGTGTGCAAATTTTAGGTATGGCGTTTGATTTGGATGGCCTGGCCTTGTTTCTCCAGTGAATTGGGAATAAAATATCTTTCCATAAACTGTTGAGTTTCAAACAAGTATTAAAGTTTGTGTGTGAGAGAGTAGGATGGGATTGGGAGGGATTTCAAAGCCCTGTGTGTGCAAAATGTAGTTCAAGTGGACTAATTAGGGAGATTTGGGATTGATATCATGTGGAGAGAGAGTCAAGTTTAATTGAGAGATCCAAGTATTAGATAGGACTTTCAAAATGTTCCAAAACTGAACAGTTTCAAGATGCTTAATGAGAAATCCTACCAAGAGTTGATTTTTTTTTTTTTTTTTGGTGAGTTGGGGAGTTGACTGAGCCACGTGATATGATCCTCCCTCAACCCCTACCATTCAGAGGCCTGGCATCACACTTGTGGTATTAGAATCCAGAATGTAGATTTCCATGCGGGTTTTAGTTCACGATGTGTCAGCATTACAGAGAGAACAAGGGATCCCTTTTGAAATCTAGATTTATTCCTTGTTTTTCCAGAGCCTTCCCAGGGCCTGGCCTGGTCTAACTGTGTACGTTAGACCATGATGTGATGGAAGAAAGGAAGCCAGAGCCCAGGGTCAGGAGCTGAGCAGGACGTGGATAACACTCATCTCTCCCAAGCAACCTGTCAAGGTCTTCACCAGAATCCCTGGACTAAAATGATGGATGTACCTTGCCTCTGTCTTTTGAGAATTTGCCTAATTTAGAGTAGAAAGGCTTAGAACCTACATCACCACACACTATAACACTAGTGATTATTTGTGTGATCTTAGAAAAATATTTGACCTTTCTGGACTGTTATCCATTGGGTGAGGATGTTAGACCATTCAAATGCAGGATGTTGTGTCAGGGTGACGTGGTGCCCCGCACAGTATACACGGGAAAATGAGTTAATCTACAATCACATCAAATCGGGAGTGAAGCAACGCATGTTTATCTGTATTGCACTGTGCTTATTGCATAACCCTAAGTGTGAAGCTGCGGAATGGAGGCCTTCACCTGGCAGATGGTTTTGATGAAGTATAATACTAAAGAACCATTTTTCTTTCTTTCAGACCAATGATGCCTTAGGAGCCACCTGGAATTGGCTGTACTTCATCCCCCTCATCATCATTGGATCCTTCTTTGTTCTCAACCTTGTCCTGGGAGTGCTTTCCGGGTAAGCCAGATGTTTCTCTCTTCTCTTCTTTCTGACTATAAACCTAATGCTCTGGACTTCTGACAAATTCGTTCGTGCAGCCCTCATTTACTGAGCAGCCGCTTTGGGCCAAAAGCTACTCTAGATGCTGGGAGTACAGCATTTTAATCATCTTTAGTATTCTTAGGAATTAAAAATCTTAAATTGGTACAACACTGAATATGATATGTAGTGAGAGTCCATTTATCCATCCTTTCATTCCATCATTCAAGAGAGACCATTTATGTCAAATGCTGTGCTGGTTGTTAGGCATATAATGTTTAATAAGATGCAGGCTTTATCCTCAAGGTTCTTACTCTATCTTGTATTGGGCATCAAATTTCATATTTGTGGCTTGAATTACTGTACATCAGTTAACAAACATTCAGTGTTCAATGCCATGATAAGCGTTACAAGGAGCGCATAAAGTTTAAGGCATGGTTTTTGGCCTTAAAAATCTTATGTTTTGCTGAAAAGACAACACCAACACTTGAAACAGTTAGGGAGCAGGAGTTTGTTTACTGGCTAATATAAGATATAGTTCATTTGTCTGGGGAAGAGACAAACCTATATAGTCTGAAGTTATCAGGAATGGTTTCATAAAGGATTGGGATTTTGCTTGGGATGCAAAATATGTAATAGAATAAGATAGAATACATAGGAATGAATATTCCAGAAAGGGGAGCACCATCCCATAAGCCAACATGAAGAAATGGGATTTGTTATGGAGAGTGAGAAGACTATGATGTGACCTAATTTAACCTGAGTGGAAATTTCACTTTGGGAATTGAAAGGAGAAAATAGAAGGGCAAAAGCAAGGTCGAAGAGGGTCTTCTATTTTCTGAGCAAAACTGAACATGATTTCTTGTCTGAATGGCAAATGTTCTTGAAATGGAAATTTATATAAAGTGGTGCTTCTGTTTAAGCATGGTGGATTGAACCAAGTTGGTCATCTCTTATACATCCACAAACACAGGAAATGAATTTTGAGAAGGACACGGTGACAGAGAGATTAGGAAAGGGTATGAAAACAAATGAGAGTTGCCAACAAAATGTTTGAAGATGGAGAGTAAATGATAACTAATCTAGTGGCATGAAAGCTGAGGCTCTGTTAACTACAATGAGGAATGCCGATAAAAAATGAGAGCCAAGAAAGGGTCAGGAATTGAAGCATCATGTAAAGCTGGGTTATCAGATCAGATCAGTTCAGTCACTCAGTCGTGTCCGACTCTTTGCGACCCCATGAATCGCAGCACGCCAGGCCTCCCTGTCCATCACCAACTCCCGGAGTTCACTGAGATTCACGTCCATCGAGTCAGTGATGCCATCCAGCCATCTCATCCTCTGTCGTCCCCTT
>NW_011494894.1:9199114-9214050 GCF_000754665.1 Bison bison bison | reverse complement strand
GTCCATCACCAACTCCCGGAGTTCACTGAGATTCACGTCCATCGAGTCAGTGATGCCATCCAGCCATCTCATCCTCTGTCGTCCCCTTCTCCTCCTGCCCCCAATCCCTCCCAGCATCGGAGTCTTTTCCAATGAGTCAACTCTTCGCATGAGGTGGCCAAAGTACTGGAGTTTCAGCTTTAGCATTGTTCCTTCCAAAGAAATCCCAGGGCTGATCTCCTTCAGAATGGACTTATGGGGGATACTAAAACAAGATTTTTCATAAATCCTTGTAAGGAACATTAAGATATGTCCTCCCCTCAAACAAACAATGCTCACAGGTGCCTGCCCCAACCAACCCCACACCGCCCTGGTTAGAAGATTTCCTCTCTGTCAAGGCTGAATCAGAAAAGCTTGGATTTGTGGACACACAGGAAATGACGGACTTGGTTCAATCCACCATGTTTAAACAGAGTTTAATATTAGAATGGGGTTGATCAAGAGAAAACAGTGAAACAGGAGTATTATATGAAAGTCCACAAACTGGGTGTCATGTTTCCAGCCCAATTCTATTGCTTCGCTCTCAGAACTGTAGCAGTCTGGGGAAGGAGGGGGAGAGGATTTCACAGCAGTCCTCTGTGGAAAACCATCCATCTGAAGAGAAAAGACCTCTGTATCCTGATATTTGACGGTGACCAGAAAAATGGTCTGACCCATCACTTTTGGTGAGGTCCAGTTATTAGTTTCCTTTGGCCACCCCAACAAATTATCACAAACCAGGTGGTTTAAAAGAGTGAGAGAAATTGTCTCATAGTTTTGGAGGTTAGAGGGCCAAAATCTGGCAGGGTGATGCTACCTCCAAGGGATCTTGGGGAGAATTTCTTTCCTTCTTCTAGCCTCTGTTGGCCCCAGGCATTCCTAGGCTTGTGACTATATCATTCCAGTCTCTGCCTCTGTGGCTGCATTGCTTCCTATTCTGTCTAAAATCTCCTTCTGTCTGTCTCTTATGAGGACACTTGTTGTTGGAGTTAGTGTCATCTGGATGATTCAGGATGACCTCTTCATCTCCAGATCCTTAATTACATTACCTTTTTCCAAATAAGGGAGCATTCACGGATTCTAGGAATTAGAATGTGGACACATCTTTGGGAGAGGCAAGGACCAGTCAAACCACTACACTCCCCCATTCTATAAGGCCCAACCATTCATAGGAGCTTCCAACAAGCCTTTTGTATCTTGATCTTAAATTAGGGGTCATCAGCATTCAAAGAAAAGGTCCAACACAAAGACAAATCAAAATAATAAATAGGTAGAAGGAACTTGAGGGAATATGAATAATGAAGGGAGCAGAAGGTAATTTTTTAAAAGCATAATTGACATCAGCAGAGATAGAAGAGATTATCTACAAGATAGTAGATTGCTATGAAAAAGAACACTGAGCAGTTAAGAGCATTTGGAAATTAAAATAATTAATGTAAAACTTATATTAATGTACAATGAATTAATGTAAAAGTATAAAAATGTAATAAACAGTAAATGGTAGGACTATAAAGTTGAAATCACACAGAAAGTAGAACAAAAATAAGAAAATCAAAGATTTGTTTCAACATTGAACTAATAAAAATTCCATAAAGAAAATAGGGAAATGGATAGAAAAAAATTACTATCTAAAAAAAAATACTAAAAATGTTCTTAGAACTAGTAAACTCACATTGCCAAATTTAAAACATCTGATGATACATGTGCAAAGATATTCTTTCTATCATTAGGTTTTTATAGTGCAGACTTAGCGAAAATCTGGGTATCCATAACTAAGAGAGCAGTTAGCTGTCTCTTGGATGCAGACCATGACATATTATGTGGCAGTTAGGAGCAACAAAGACCGTGTACACAATGAAAGCAGAGTTTAGTGAAAACAAGATGGAAACAGTATAGTATCATCCACATAAATAAAAAATGTGCACAGTTTGTAAAAATTCATTAAAAAGTATACACTGAATATAATGTAACAGTTATTTATATGGCAAGGAAATAGGAGGTGGGCATGGAGATAACTGAGAACAGATGAATTAATAAGAAAAATGCCCACTGATAACTCAACACAATGAAAGAGAAAAGACCACACCAAGATAAATCATGACATTTCAGAGCATCTGAGTAAGATAATATTCTGTAAGCTTCTGGTGATTATTAAGGGGATGAATTTTATTTATACAGAATCTTGGAGTTAGGATGGCTTTGGATTTCTTGATGATATTGAAAGTTAGGAACCAATAGAAAACCTCCTAAAACTTTCTGAAGGAAAAAAATTTCCAAGATAGAATTCCATACCTAGCGAAAATAGCAATTATTTGTGAGGATGAAATTGCAATATTTTGAGACACTCTTTCTGAAGAAGCTACTGGAGAATGTGAGTCGCTAAAAATAAGGAATTCATTGAAGAGGGAAAAGGACATGTGACTTATGGAAACAAGAGATTCATTGGAGAGGAAGAAAGTTTTCCAGGATAATGATGAAGGGAAGTCTAGGATGCTAACTGTTTGAAAGTCTAGGGAACACCAAGTTCAGACTTGAGTAGGATGACAGAAGGCTGTAAAAATGATATCTTTAAGAAAAAATGGAAGATTTTTGATTACAGTTTCAATTTCCATGCTTGTGATGGGTCTGTTAAGATTTTCTATTTCTTCCTGGTCGAGTTTTGGAAAGTTGTACTTTTCTAAGAATTTGTCCATTTCTTCCACGTTGTCCATTTTATTGGCATATAATTGTTGATAGTAGTCTCTTATGATCCTTTGTATTTCTGTGTTGTCTGTTGTGATCTCTCCATTTTCGTTTCTAATTTTGTTGATTTGATTTTTCTCCCTTTGTTTCTTGATGAGTCTGGCTAATGGTTTGTCAATTTTATTTATCCTTTCAAAGAACCAGCTTTTGGTTTTGTTGATTTTTGCTATGGTCTCTTTTGTTTCTTTTGCATTTATTTCTGCTCTAATTTTTAAGATTTCTTTCCTTCTACTAACCCTTGCCAGTGCTTATTGTTTTCTTCATGACTACAGCCATCCTAGTGAGTATAGAGTGATACAGCGTTGTGGTTTTAACTTGACTTCCTTAATGACCAATGATGTTGAGCCCATTTTCATGTGCTTATTTGCCATTCCTATGTATTTTTCTGGTGAAATGTGTATTCAAATCTTTAGCCCATCTGTAAGTTGGGTTGTCTCTTTATTAATGAGTTATAAGAGTACTCTGCATGGGATTTTAAAAACTATTTCTCAATGGCTATTTTCTAGAGATTATTAAACCACACCTCAATTTTCCTTATAGCTCCATCTTTTGGGGCCCCTCTCCCCCCAGTGTATACACTTGTCAGTAAATAACCTATTGGAAAGAATACAAAAGAAAGTGGTAGCACTGGTTGCGTCATGTACCCTCTTGGAACTTCTGAGATTTGAATCAAGTGCAATAGTTATATCATCTGAGTTATATCCTGTATCTAGACCCTAAACCAGAGTTGTTAGCAGGTAGGGCAAAGATAGTGTTATAAGATGCTTCATGGTGGATAAAGTATTTGGCAGACATCTTTTCTTCTCTATACTGTATGTGAACTAATTTATGAGTATCTGATCCCCAGTTTTCTCCATTTTCTAGCTTCTCCTTCTGATCATAATAAAGAAACACCAAACAGCAAAAAAAAAAAAAAAAAAAAAAAAAGAAAAAATGGAATTAATAATTCCCAATATGTATTAGTATAGTTAGAAGAGTTTAATGTTTTTTCCAAAACTATATATATGTGAATATATAGATATTTGTATGTATTTTCACACACATACATCAATCTAAGCAAAGAATTCCACAGAATACAGAAGTGTTATCACCAAAGGAATATAAGCAAAGTAGGTACTCCATACAGCTTAACTGTCAGTCGGATGTGGATTGTTCACACTGGATTTTGAGATAACCCCTATGGTGCTATGGTTGCCTTGAGAGCATAGGAGAGAATAAGTAGGGGGAGGAGAAGGGAATGTCAGAGACTAAAATCTTAGGTTCCACAGTGGGAAAGTCCTTAAGCAATACCTAAAACTGAAAGATAAAGAAACAGCAGTTGTATAATATTTAGAAAATTGGAAATGAGTACTAGAAGAAGCAGGTAAAAGAATTACAAGTGGTTGCCTATGGGGCGTCAGATTCAGGGGTGAGAAAGGGTGAGGCTGTGGGCTGCTGGTTTTTCATTATAAGCTTTAAAAAATATTTGACCTTAAAGCACAACATGCATCACTTTGAAAAAAATAGAAATTAAATTTTATAATGATTGCACACCCACAAAAAGTATAGGACAAAAGGTGTGTATAAGACATTGACCTGAGAAAGAGACCAATCTCTCTTCCCCAGGAAGAGGATTGGCCTGGGGAGAGACCAGATACAGGAAGATTAAGAGAAAACTCTGATGTATTAGTCAACTTTGTAGTACTAAGAGCCTTGGGTGACTTGTGAAATGGTTATGAAGGAAAAACAGCAGACAGTATGAAGAAGTTCTTAATAGTGTGTGTCTGGAGTGGAGAGTCACAGATGTAATAGGATTTCTTAAGTAGGTGCTCATTCAGTGAGCATTCATTGACAGCCTTTATGCTCAATAGGTAATTATTTCCACATATCCTGTAGCTGCAACTCAACTACTCTATTTCAATGGCTGCCCAGGATGGGTCTGACCACAGACTTCTTTCTTCTTGTATTTCTACTGAGGGGATAATCTCCCATTTGTATAATCTTATCTGCTACATTTTGTTCTTACTTATTTCCTAAGTGTGTCCATGTTTTAGTTGGAAAGATTCAAGTCAGATTCTCACTTTTGAATAACAAGTCAGTGATGTTCCAGATAAAGTTCCACTTTGGGTTGGGAATGTGTCTTAACAGAGCTGGAAAGGGAAAGAACACTGGCACAGAAAGACAATCCTGTGTCTGACTGTGTCCGCTCTGATGCACAGGCTCTAGTTTGGAATTGCCTCTTTGAATTCTACATATGTATCCTGGTTGGAAGGTGCCGGGGTCCAGCCCCGGTGGATTCAGAGGATTCGAAGGGGAGACGGCTTTGGCGATCAGGAGACAATAGCTTGATTAAGTATTAATTAGAGATATAAAGAGTGATTAAATAGGGATAGCTCAGTGAGAAAATTCAGTGAGGAAAAGAGGCTGAATAACTTGGTTTACGTGGAAAGCCAATAAAATTCCAAGACAAGGAATTTGCGTCACCTACGTAGGCCGCAGGCGTCCTCCTGTTCTCCCGAAGGAGAGGAGACACTAAGGCCTCCCCAGTCAGATCTTAGAAGCCCAGGCAAAATTAGTAGGCTTGACGAGCCTCCACGCTCCAGATGGGAATTCAGCCAGAAGGTGAGAGAAAGAACAACATGGGGAGACCAAGCTTCGGTGAACAAGGCCCGCAATTTATTTTCCAAAGTAGTTTTTATACCTTAAGTTGTGCATAGAGGATAATGGGGGAAGGGGTGGAGTCATGCAAGGACAGCAGTCCTTGATCCCTATTGAAGCCAGGCTTTCAAACTCATCATATGCAAAAGTTTAGGTGATTAACATCATCTTCTGGCCAGGAGGCCTGTTAACATTTTATGACCCTTTCTTCAGAAAACTTATTTTTCTCTAAAGGTGATTATTCTAAAGTCAGGTGCCACCCTCCAAAAGCATTAGATAAAGTTGCATTCCTATAGGGCAAAGGTGTGGTGGGCTATAACAAGAAAAGAATTAACTCAAGGGTCCAAGGTTACAAACATTAAAGCTATTACTTACATTCCTATATACCAATTATATTAATCAATATATTCCCAGGGACACAGTAGGTAAGGGATATGGAAACTTAGCAGCAAACATTGGCCCACCAACTGAAAAACCCTTCACCAATACAATTTCTAATCAATCTTTTAACTTCTCAAAGGAATCTGTATTTAGACAGTTTTAGAACATCTCAGGAGAAGGAAATGGCAACCCACTCCAGTACTCTTGCCTGGAGAATCCCAGGGACGGGGAAGTCTGGTGGGCTGCCGTCTATGGGGTCTCACAGAGTCGGACACGACTGAAGCGGCTTAGCAGCAGCAGCAGCAGAACATCTCATGCCTCTCACGGTTGGGAGGCTCTGAACAAACACATGTGGCCAGAAGAACCTGTTCAGGCAGGCTAGAGAACTCCCAAAGAGGTTTGTGATCTAAAACACTCTTGTCACGCCAAGGAACTTTATTAACTGGAGCTGTAAGTTAACTCTTTTTCAGAGAGAGAGATGGTGGTGGGGGACAGCCCCCCATAAAGTCAGAGGTGTAGGTGAGAGCACAAAGCAGTAAAGTAGGCAGACTCTGGTTTTGGGGGTAGATGCTCGGGAATTTCCAGGGGGACTCCTGAGGCTTGATCCCACCTTTGCGTATGCCGAGCCTCCTTCCTCATGACCTTTGCCACAGGCGGAGTTCTTCACGCTGGCTCCTGGCACGAAAGCATGGTAGGTTGGGAGAAGCGCAAGCTTTGGCATCTGACAGTCATGTTGTTTAGTTACTAAGTTGTGTCCAACTCTGCAACCCCATGGACTGCAGCACGCCAGGCTTCTCTGTCCTTCACCATCTCCCAGAGGTTGCTCAAACTCATGTCCATTGAGTCGATGATGCTATCCAACCATCTCATCCTCTGTTGTCCCCTTCTCTTGCCCTCAATCTTTCCCAGCATCAAGGTCTTTTCCAGTGAGTTAGCTCTTTGCATCAGGTGGCTGAAGTATTGGAGCTTCAGCCTCAGTCCTTGCAATGAATATTCAGTGTTGATTTCCTTTAGGGTTGACTGGTTTGGTCTCCCTTGCTGTCCAAGGGTCTCTAAAGGGCCGTCTCCACCACTGCAGTTTGAAAGCACCGGTTCTTTGGTGCTCAGCTTTCTTTATGGTCCAACTCACACATCCATACACGGCTACTGGAAAAATCATAGCTTTGACTCTGTGGACCTTTGTTGGCAAAGTGATGTCTCTGCTTTTAAATATGTGGTCTAGGTTTGTCATGGTTTTTTCTTCCATGGGTGAAATCCTAACCCTGCTGCTTATTAGTGTTGTGCATTTGGACATGTTACTCTGGGCCTGCTTCCTCCCCTGTGAAATGGGATAGCAATATCGCTCTCCCAGGCTGAGGCCTAGGTGTGGCATGGAGTAGCCGTCAGCTCTTACCCTCTCTGATAATATTGATGCTCATTTTCTCTCACTGTTAGCTGCAGGTGGCTATCATCCAAGTAGCAGCCTATGATACTGGGCTTGAACCCACTGTGAGACTATGAGCTCCTCTCAGACCAGAAGGCGGCCTCCTCAGGTTGGGAGATGAAACAGAAGTAGCATGGGATGTACCTCCTTAGCACTTCTGGAGAAGGTTAGGAAGTGACAGCAGCAGCTGGGAACAGCTGGTGTGAAGAAATGCTGACATTTAAAAGAGTGTTAACAATAGGGGCCTTATGGGCTGGAGCTGGAATAGCTCTGTCCTGGTTTCTTTTTCTCCTTCTGATGCTCAACACCTATGTGGTTTCACTGGTGTGTCTACAGACAGTTCAGCAGCAGCTAGTTCCATGTACAGGGTGGTGGGGGTGTGGGCTCTGTCTCTTGCTTTGTCTGGTTCTCACATGCCCTTGAATGGGGATGTAGGTGTTCTGCTTGGAGTAAGGGGTTGGTTGGGAGTTACATGTTTAAACCAGGGAGAAGCTCTGAAGGTTTTGTCTCTGGGGCATATGTTCCCCATGACCTGCAGGCAGTGTAATGTTATGCCCCGAGGCTTCCTAAAGCAGAAAAAGAGCTATGGAAGGAGGAGCCCCTGTCAGGCAAATGATAAGAGTCTGGTAAGGGAGGGCAGGTAGCCCACACGAGTGCTCATGGCCCACCAGGTGTGAAAGTGACTGTGGCACCCATCCTAGAGGCACGGGCCTAGGTGGGTAGAGGGCTCAGAGGTATGTCTGAGAGTCTCAGTGTATTTAAACAGGAACTGTGGATAGAAGGACAAGATGGATACTTGTCACATTTGTACTTGTCTCAGAGGAAATGGGATTTGATGAAAACTATTAGCTTAGGCTTGAAGAGAAGCAGAGCTTCCTGTCTCCATGGAAACGAACCAGGGCTGCAGAAGCATGTCCTGAGGTGCAGTCAGGGGTGACAGGGCAGAAGGCTCATGCAAACAGAAAGTGACCCTTATCCCATCACCTCTACCCTCTGCTCCCAGGGTTTCTGGAGAGAGGGAGAGAGTCTTGGGGGAGCCATTGTGCTGTCTCCAAACCAGGGCAGGGATAGCCAAGCCAGGAACTGCTGACACATGCATATACAGGGAGCGTGTGTATAAAGTATGGCATAGTTTTCAGAGCACCTTTGCTTCCGTGCTCTTATTTGTTCCTTGTAACAGCTATGTGCAGTAGATAGATACTTTTTATTTATTTATTTACAGATGGAAAGAAGTGGGTTTAGAGGTTCTGAGCCCCAACTAGTTACTGGCAGAGGTATGGTCAGAGGTTGTAATTTCCCACCTGTGGTTAGAGACTTGTTCTGATACACCTATGCCACGTGGCCCATATACAGGAATATGGGCTCCCAACATGGCACAACTAGAGAAAGCCAGCCAGTGGTTAATATAGAATAGCATCCTGACCATACAGATGTTGGTGCCAGTTTTAAGCTGTCCATACATTGATGCACATACTTATTCACACACATTGGTCTTCATATACTCAATGTGACCTGGAACATAGAAAGTCCCTTGGACTGCAAGGAGATCCAACCAGTCCATCCTAAAGGAAATCAGTCCTGAATATTCATTGGAAGAACTGGTTCTGAAGATAAAACTCCAATACTTGGGCCACCTGATGTGAAGAACTGACTCACTGAAAAAGACTCTGATGCTGGGAAGGATTGAAGGCAGGAGGAGAAGGGGACAACAGAGGATGAGATGGTTGGATGACATCACCGGCGCGATGGACAAGAGTTTGAGTAGGCTCCAGTAGTTGGTGATGGTCAGGGAAGCTTGGCGTGCTGCAGTCCTTGGGGTCACAAAGAGTTGGACACGGCTAAGTGACTGAACTGACTGACATACAAGATAGAGGATGCTAAGACCTGCTGTCCAGGTTCTTTTACCCTCAGGTCTGGTAGGAAGTGGTGGACTCTCTGTATATGAGGAGGGATTCCTCTGGTTGTATCTCTTGAGTGAGTGGAGTGGCTCTTGTTACTGGTGAGATAACTGTCACCAGATAACTGGTGAAGTTTGTCTTGCCACTAACTCATTTGCTGGATAGCTTTGATAAGTTCAGGGCAATTCAACAAAAGCTGATTGTATGGCTACTGTGCTTAAGACAGTGTACTAGACACTGAGGTTGAAGTGAAGTCGCTCAGTCATGTCCAGCTCTTTGCAACCCCATGGACTGTAGCCTACCAGGCTCCTCAGTTCATGCGATTTTCCAGGCAAGAATACTGGAGTGGGTTGCCATTTCCTTCTCCAGAAGGAAATCTCAGACACTGAGATTACAAAGATGAATAAAATAAAAAGATTGTAGATTAGTTAAGGAAATCATTCAAAATTACATGTAATGGTGTCTAAATTCAATAGATCCAGAATTCTGGCCCTATCAAAAGTTTGATTCATGTGTTGTATATTTCGGGCACCTACTATCTTGCAAGGCATTGTTGAGTGTACAAAGGTGAATAGGACCTATCCACAAGGAAGAGGCTAAAGAATGTATCTTCAGTATTAAACCTTGGATCTCCTGAGCGACCTGCCATTTCTTCCCTCTGTATGTTAGGAGTTGGCACCTAAGTATTTCTCAGGCCTGACTTGAGGTAGGAATAGCTGGTGGTCTTAGGAAGGAAGTTATTCTTGTCCAGCTCAGTGGTTCAGATGAACACGCAACTGCTCATCTTGGAGTTGGTGGGTATTAGTTTGGCCTGTGTGTCGTGTTCCAGAGGCAAGCTGACATCAGAGGAGACTGGCTAAGATGCACCTGTGCAGGAACCACAGGGTAATTCTCCTTCCAGGATTCTGACCCTGGAATCCCTGGGAGAAACTCAGCAAGCAGTTCCTGGGTGCTCGCTCCACATCTCTTGCTGCTCGGGGCTGGGAATGAGATCAAACAGGGACAGGGAGCTGCTGTCCTCAAGGAGCTTGTAGTCTATGTAGAGAGATAGCATAGGTGAATATTTATATTCGATGGGGGCAAGGATTGGGCAGGGCCACTTGAAGAAGCTGAGACTGACACACTCTTTGAAGAATGAGTAATGGCCAGCCAGAAGAAGGGAGAAGAGCTTTCCATCAGGTTGGCTGTCAGGAACATGTAAGAGGCTGTTCTGAGACTCTCTAGTGAAACACATTGAGGGGGATGTAGAGGAGGTGAAACTAGAGGTGAGAGGCTCATCGTGAGGGGCTCCTCCTATGGGCTAAGCTAAACCTGAGTTCTGACCTGACCCCTGGAGCTCATGATGCAGGGTTGGTTCTCAAGCTTTAGGCAAGGAAGACAACTAGTTTGCATTTGAAGGTGATTGCCCTGGAGGAGTGAGATTGGAGACAGAGAGGCATCTTTGGAGTGACAGTTGAAGAAAGAAGCAGTGAAACAGTGAGGCAGCAGAGAGTGCAGTGGAGTAGTGATGGAGAAGGTGGACCAGATCCAGGAGATGTTGGTGGGATGGGATCTGCATGACTTGGTGACTGTATGAGTGTGTCTGAGTGTACTGGGGGTGGAAATAAGAGGGAAGTCTCTTGGACTGCTTCTAGTATCTTCCTTCTTCTTTTTTTTTTGGTTGTACTTGGGTCTTTGTTGCTGCGTGGGCTTTTCTCTAGTTGTGGTGAGCTGGGGCTACTCTAGTTGTGGTGCTTGGGCTTCTCATTGCAACGGCCTCTGTGATGGCCTCTCGTTGCAGGGCACAGGGTCTAGGACAATCCAGTGCAATAGTTGTGGCACATGGGCTCTGTAGCTGCAGCTCCCAGGCTCTAGAGCACAGGCTTAATAGTTACGGTGCCTGGGTTTGATGTTCCTTGGCGTGTGGGATGTTCCCAGATCAGGAACTGAACCTGTGTTTCCTGCATTGGTAGGTGGATTCTTTACCACTGAGCCACCAGGAAAGCCCCTTGATTTCTTTCTTTTCTTTTTTTAAATTTTTTTGTTGAAGTATAGTTGATTGACAGTATCATGTAAGTTTCAGGTGTACAGCATAGCGATTCAGTTATGTATGTGGACAGACACATACACATAGACTTTTCCAGATGTTTTTTCCCTTACAAGTTATTGTATAATATTGACTCTTCCCCCTATACCTCTTCATCCTATGTTCTCCCTAGCCACCTAGTGGCTCAATTCAGAACAAAAGAGACTTGCAGACAGAAAATAAGGTGAAAATGCGAAAATAAGGGTTATGGAAGGGATAAATTAGGAGGCTGGAATTACCATATACACACTGTGTGTAAGTCGCTCAGTCGTGTCTGACTCTTTGTAACTACATGGATTGCAGCCCGCCAGGCTCCTCTGCCCATGAAATTCTCCAGACAAGAATACTGGAGTGGGTTGCCATTTCCTTCTCCAAATGTATACACACTACTATGTGTAACATAGATAACCAACAGGGACCTGGGGCTTCCCTCATAGCACAATTGGTAAAGAATCCTCCTGCAATGCAGGCAATCCTGGTTTGATTCCTGGGTTGGGAAGATCCCCTGGAGAAGGGAAAGGCTACCCACTCCAGTATTCTGGCCTGGAGAATTCCATGGACTGTATAGTCCACGGGGTTGCAAAGAGTCACACATGACTGAGCGCCTTCCACTTTCAACAGGGACCTACTGGATAGTGCAGGAACTGTGTGTCCTGCACTGAGTCGCACACTAGTGCTTTATACACAGTATAAAGTATACTGTGTATACTTTATATACAGTATAAAGTATGAGAGGTTGTGGAAAGAATCTGCATTTTCCCAAGATGCTGTTTTATGTGTCAATTGTCAGAGTCATATCTTTCAGTGTGATAAAAATTATTTGAGGCAGAAAGGACTATAAGTGTAGTTTATCCCTGCTGTTCATATTATAACTGGGAAAACCAGACCAGAGAGTGAAACAGCTTCCTCAAGTCATACGCAGCTATTTAGGGATAGATGTTGACTAGAACCTAGTCTTCTGGCTCTCTATCCAGAGTACTTATCTCCTCTGCATGAGGGGGATAGCTTAGTAGTAACATGCAGACTCTGTACAGTGTACATGGGTTTGAATCCCACGTCCATCACTTGTCATCTGCGTGACCTTAGGCAAGTAGCTGCACATATTTATACCCTCAGTTACCCAATTGCAAATGAGGACTTTAGAATCCACCATACTGGATTGTTGGGGAAACTAAACCTGATCATTCATGCTAAGTGTTTAGTACCTGGGAGATAGTAAATATTTAATCAGCGTTAGTTCTGAGTGGCAGAATTCTTCCCTCCAGATCTTGGGTTATACCTCAGTAGTTGGGGCTGGGAAAGAGTCATTTTTACTTACCTAGTTGCCCTATTGAGCATGAACTTGGATGTTTTCAGATGTCACTGGTAGGGCTGACCATCCACCGCAGCCTGTTCCCTGGAGGAAACAGTAACGGCAGACCACTGTGTTACACCCCTGTGCCTCCTCGCATGACCATCACCTTGAACGCTATACTTCTTGCAGTTTCTTAGCAACGCTCTCTCCTCCTGTGGTCAGGAATGAGCCCTGCCCTGTTAGCTTTTCTTGCTGAATTCCTGCTCCTCCCTCAGGGCCTATTTCAGCTTTGACTTCCTTCATGAGATCCTTCTAGATCCATGCCCCTACTCCCAGGCTGCAGTTAGGACTAAAATCTTTCTTCCATATTCTCCTGTCACACTGTGCTCCCCTCCATTAGAACCTACCGCTCATTATGTGCTGTGCTTAGTTGCTCAGTCATGTCCAACTCTTTGCGACCCCATGGACTGTAGCCCGCCAGGCTCCTCTGTCCATGGGGATTCTCCAGGCAAGAATACTGGAGTGGGTTGCCATGTCCTCCTCCAGGGGATCTTCCCAACCCAGAGAATTGAACCTAGGTCTCTCGTGTTGCAGGTGGATTCTTTACCGACTGAACCACCAGGGAAGCATTACTCATAAGATTATGCAATTTTGTTATGTCATTTAATAATAATAATGCTAAAGAAAAGAGTTAACTTTTACTGAAAGTTCGTTATCTTCTTGGTATTCTGCTGAATACTTTATTCTGACTGATTTTATAACAGCCTCATGAATAAGTCACTATTGTTAGTCCCGTGTTATAATAAATGAGGAAATGGAGGCTGAGAGAGTTTGAGAGTCTTGCCTAAGACTGCACGGTTGACAAGGGCCCGAGCCCTCCTGTCTCCTCCTCAGGGTGCACTGTCTTGCTTGTACTGGAGTGCTGAATGTCTCTGTCACCTGTTAGATTTTGTTCCTAGTGCTGGAGATGACTTTCCACATAGTTGGACCTCTCTTAACATCTCAGTGCCTTGTTCTTGTGCTCCGTACATAAATGCTGAATTGAAGGGAAACCCAGTAACGCCAGCCCCCTCTTAGGGGATTCCTTACCCCGTTGTGACCTTCTAGAGAATAATATGGCAGAGGACTGAGGAAGAGGCTGGTAGGATCTTAAAACCCTGGAGCATAATCAGTCGCACGGGAGATCCCGGCAGAAGCTCCAAAGAGCTGTTTACTTTGCAGAGGTGTTACAGACATGAAATTGTCGCATGTTGAACATTTTTTTCACACCTATTGTTTTTTTTCTTTTAGCTATTTTCTCATGTCCTTTGCCCATTTTCCTCTAGCCATATTTATTTTTTCAAATGAACGTAAAAGATCTATTTGTATAGAGAGGAAAATAATCCATTTATATCATATGTGGCAAATATTTAGGGAACAGTCACTTAAGGATAAAGCTGTCATCCTAGTGGGAATTGTGGGCAGCTAACTCTGTTGGAAACACAAAAGACTAAAGCAGTTGTTCTTTTTCTTTCTTTTTTTTTTTTTCACTGTAGAGCACTTCATTTGGAAAGCATTTCATGTGTATTCATTTGTTTAGTTCTCACAGCAATCCTAGGGAGTGGGTTGTTATATTACAAATAAGGAGCTTGGAGCTCAAAGGTGAACAGGCAACATGCTCTGTGTCATAAACCTAAGGGAGTGGTGTTCTGACCCTTAGTCCACTGTTCCTGGTTTCACACAGCACTGTTTCCCATATGGAGTTGGGTGCTTCCAGTGAAATCTTTGCTGCTCAGCTTCTATTCAGAGCATAGACATAGAATTTATGTATACACTCTAACACAACAAAATGCTCATCTGAATTTAGTTATTAGGGCAGCAAATATTTACAGAGCACTCACTCTGTGCCAAACACTGTTCTAGATGGAATTGAAAAATCCCTCCCCTCATAGAGCTTGTATTCCTGTGTTGCACATATAATCTTTATTTTCTCGAATATTACCCCCCCATTTCAAGTTGTACTGTTAGGGAGAAGTGTGTGTGTGTGTTAGTGGCTCAGTTGTGTCCGACTCTTTGCAACCCCAAGAACTGTAGCATGCTAGGCTTCTGCATCCATGGGATTCTCTAGGCAAGATTACTAGAGTGGATTATCATTGCCTTTCTCCAGAGAATCTTACCGACTTGGGGATTGAACCCTGGTCTCTTGCATTGCAGGCAGATTCTTTACCGTTTGAACTACAAGGAAGCAGTATGATCGGTACTAATACCCTGAAATTGCCTTTGTCGATAAATTTGTGGATTGAGATTGTGACTGTGAAATGTAATGCTTTGGAAAGAAAAAGACTCCAGGTCTCTTTTATTGTTTAAAACTCAGTTTCATTTCAAAAATCAAGCTCTAATGTGCTCTATTATTTATCTGGACAAGCAGAGAATATACTAGAATCGATAGTTCTGGGGACCTGGGCCAAGGTGGGAGGGTCATTGTCTGAAGATGTGTGG
>NW_011494894.1:9136576-9199014 GCF_000754665.1 Bison bison bison | reverse complement strand
AGAGTGGTGAAGTCATATCTTGTGGAAGCGAGTAATCATATCTAAAAAGGTCAGCTCTGAGAGGTAGGGTCAAAATGGTAAGAGAAAAGCAATAGAGAAATTGGTGAGGAGGACAGTCAAGAAAAATCATCAAAGCAAGGCACTGTTTTATATGGACTCATCCTTATGGAGAATTTTGAACAATTAGACTGGGAATTCATTACGTACCTTTTTGGTGATGAAGACTAGAGCTAAATGTAAAAAATGATTCCACTCTCTGTTGAAAGATTTTTCATGCATGAAATTCTTGGTTGGCCAGATTCTTAGGTGACTGAAACAAAACTTACCTCCTCTGCCATAATCTAAATAACTTACTGTAGATTCACCCTGTAATACTCTGATGATGTTGTTCAATCACCAAGTCGTGTCCGACTCTTTGCGACCCCATAGACTGCAGTACACCAGGCTCCTCTGTCCTCCACTATCTCCCAGAATTTGCTCAAATTCAAGTCGATTGCATTGGTGATGCTATCTAACCATCTTATCCTCTGCCACCCCTTCTCCTTTTGCCTTCAATCTTTCCCAGCATCAGGGTCTTTTCCAGTGAGTTGGCTCTTTGCATCAGGTGGCCAGGGTATTGGAACTTCAGCTTCAGCATCAGTCCTTCAGTGAATATTCAGGGTTGATTTCCTTTAGGATTGACTGGTTTGATCTCCTTGCAGTCCAAGGGACTCTCAAGAGTCTTCTCCAGCAGCACAATTTTAAAGCATCAATTCTTTGGTGCTTAGCCTTCTTTATGGTCCAACTCTCATATCTGTACATGACTACTGGAAAAGCCATAGCCTTGACTATAGGGACCTTGCTCAGCAAAGTGATGTCTCAGCTTTTTAATACACTGTCTAGGTTTGTCATAGCATTCCTTCCAAGGAGCAAGCATCTACATCTGTTCATATACATATATACACACACATTTGTGTACATACACACACACACAAATTTCCATAGTACATTATGCTTATATTCATGCTTAAACTCTGTATACATGTTATACTCCAGTCTCTGTCCCTCCATGAAGGGAGGGACTTAACCCGATAGGTGACTGTACCGTTCTCTGAATTTGCCTTATATGGTGTACGCTGTGTTGCAGTCTTGCACACTATATTCAAGCCTCCTTAAAGATCGTTTCCATCCTAAAACCCCATTTTAGTTATCTGTTTTTCAGAGGAGGAGCTAATTTGTGTTTAGTAAAATAATATAATACGAAATAATATTTAAGAAGTTGACTTTATTACCAGGCCAACCTAGATTTAATTTACCAATCTGCTGCTGCTAAGCCGCCTCAGTCGTGTCCGACTCTGTGCGACCCCATAGACGGCAGCCCACGAGGCTCCCCCGTCCCTGGGATTCTCCAGGCAAGAACACTGGAGTGGGTTGCCATTTCCCTCTCCAATGCATGAAACCGAAAAGTGAAAGTGAAGTCGCTGAGTCTTGTCCGACTCTTAGCAACCCCATGGACTGCGGCCCACCAGGCTCCTCTGTCTATGGGATTTTCCAGGCAAGAGTGCTGGAGTGGGGTGCCATTGCCTTCTCCGACCAATCTGCTACTAAGGTTGAAAAGAGATATTTTCACTTGGGACATCCCTTACATATCTCAAATTTAGGATGTTCTAAACTAAATTCATTTCACTGGCTCCTTGCACTACCCCAACACTAAACACACGTGTTACTCTTCCATACTCTTCCTCTGTTATCTTTTATCACTTTTGTAATTCAAGGTAGTAACACTAGTTAACCACGGTCCGTCCTTTTCACCTATTCTCTGCATCTACTTACTCATCAAAACCTACTGATTCTACCTTTGAAGCTTTTCATGAGCTGTATCCTGGACTGTAGCAATTGCTTCTTTAAATGTTCTCCTTACTCTAATCCAGCCAGCTCTCCATGATCAAAACAGCCTTTCCTAGCTAGACATCTAATTGTATGATTTATGTATAATTATTTATAATGGATTTCTACTGCCTAAATAATAGAATAATTTATATGTTTATTTGTTCAGTTTTTCAACAAATAGGTATTGTGCTTCTCCTGTGCTAAAAAGTGTTCTAGAAACTGGGAATGTAGCATAGAATTAAACAAACAGAAAGTCTTGCACTTGGGAAGTTTGAATTCCAACACAGGGAGATTCTGAGTTGTTTTTCTCATTTAGGTAAATGAGAATACAAACATTGTTCATGTAAGGGAATTCTTCAGATTGCAAAGATGTCTATTTTTCCTTGTTTCATCATTAACATGAATGTTAATAAATGCAAATAAGATTTTTACTGAATAGAAATTTATATGAAAACTTAAGTATATAAGAATATTCAGGACATTTCTTAAAACAGTGAGGAACAGGGAGTTTTCTCCAAGTAGTAAAATGTATTCTAAACTGAAGTAATTGAAATAGGGTGGCCTGATGTAGGAATAGGAGGATCAAAAGAGATTCAACTATGCATACATGAATTTACAGTATATGTTTCATTTCAAATTAGTGAAATGATTCCATGAATGGTGTTGATAACTGGCCAGTCACTTGGAAAGAAAAGGCTTAATTGGCTCCCTCTCTCATAATTTATAGCAAAATAAATTGCAGGTGGAGCAAGTATCTATGTTTTGAAAATTAAGCTATAAATATTCAAAAGGTTTGGACAGCTCAAAAATCTTTAAGGGGGAAAGCCTTTCTGAGTGTGATACAAAGCAGTAAGCCATTAAGGAAACAGTTGATAAGTTGAATTTGTAAAAATTAAAATGTACTATCGCAATTCATTAATAAGATCAAGAAACAAAACTTGAGTTAGTTTTGAATTTTAGATTGAGGATTAGGGAAGGGGGTTAAAAAATGATTGGTTAGTAATAATTCTGTGGAAAGCTCTAGTTGTAGATGGAAAGTGAGAATCTCAGGCACTGATGGGTGAAATGTAAAGGGAAAACAGAGGCGAAGGATTCAGGTGGTAAAATAGTCAGGACAAGGTAAATGGTTGGCTGTAATGGGTGAGGGGAGGTCGTCTGGCATATCTCCCAGGTGTGCCGTCAGTTCAGTCATGTCCGACTCTTTGCAACCCTATGGGCTGCAGCCCACTGGCCCCTCTGTCTTGGGATTCTCCAGGCAAGAATACTGGAGTGGGTTGCCATTTCCTTCTCCAGGGGATCTTCCCAACTCGGGGATTGAACCCAAGTCTTCTGTAGCTCCTGCGTTGCAGGCAGATTCTTTGCCGCTGAGACCCCAGGGAAGCCCATACATCCCAAGATTCACTTGCAAATACCTTGGATAACTTTTGTTTTCCACTTACTAAGTTGAATAATATAGGAAGAAAAACAGCTCTGTTCCGGCAGGAAGATGCATTCAATTCCAGACAGTGAATCTGAAGTTCAGGAGAGCCAAACAAGTAGATAGGATCGGCCAATATCTGTGTTTTAAGGACAGAGGGAGAACAGATACGACCCACTATCGGAACATAGTAGAGAAAATGGCACAAATAGATAAGGTTATCCATGGAGGGCATGTAGAGAAGAAAAAACAGAACCAAGGATAGAGCTTTCTAGTAACACTGTTAATGTATTAGAATATCAAGATCGGTCGAAAGGGTATCACAAAAGCATCACATTGTAGAAGACAAAGAAATACAGGATTTCTAAAAGGAATGAGGAAATCCCAAATGCTGAATGTGTCATAGTGACTCGATACAGAGATGACTAAAAAATAACTGTTGAAGTTGTCAACGTGGAGCACCTGGCTAACTTTTTTCAAAAGGTTTTTTTTTGTTTGTTTGATTTTTTTTTTTAATTTTGAAACAATTATAGAGTCACAGAAAGTTGGGGGAAAAAGTAGACTTGTATCCCCTATACCTAATTTGATAACATCTTGCATGACTGTAGTATAATACCACAACTAGGAAACTGACTTTGGTGTGGTCCAAAATGTTTATTCATGTTTGTTTGTTTTTTTTTTTTAATTTTAATGTGCATTCTTATGCGTGTGTCCATGTGTGTGTGTGTGTCTGTTTCCACGCAGATTTATCAAGTGTAGATTTGTGTAACCACCACCGTAATCAAGACACAGAACTATTTCATTATCATGAGACTTCCTCATGCTACCCCTTTATAATTACATCCACTGTCCTCCACCCACTACCCCCTCATCCCCTGGTAATCCGTTGTTCTCCATCTCTCTAATTTTGTCAGTTTAAGAGTGTTATAGAAATGAAATCATACAGTACATAACTTTTTTAAATTGACCTTTTTTTCTACTCAACATAATTTCCTTGAAATCCATCTAGATCTTTGCACATGTTAATAACGTATTCCTGTTTGCTTCTGAATAGCTTTTCATGGTGTGGCTGTACCACAGTTTGTTTATTCATTCACCCCTTGGGAAGACATTTGAGTTGTTTTGAGTTTTGAGCTATTACAGATAAAGCTGTTATGAACATTGTGTACATGCTTTTGTGTGAACATAAGTTTTATTTTCTCTGAGATAAATGCCCGAGAGTGTAATTGCTGGGTCATAGGGTAAGTGCATGATTAGTTTTATAAGAAACTGCCAATCTGCTTTCCAGAGTTATGTGCCTGCCAGCAAAAGTGAGAGTTCTGGTTTTTCCTTGTTCTCATCAGCTTGTTTTAAAAATTAAATAATAATTTACAATCAAAGCTAAAAAGTATCACAATTAATGTGGAAGTTTTAAGGTAATATAAATAATGTAAACCAGTGATTATTAGGTAGATCACATTTTTAAACATTTTTGACTAGTAAATTCTCAGAAAAAGGATAAATAATGACAAAACCAACACTGGGTGGGTTGGAAAGATGAATATGGAGTTAATAACTTTTCATTTTAACAGTTAAAGGCTTTAAGAAGGGATAATCACAAACACTGGCTCAGATGGTTAAGAATCTGCTCACAGTAAAGGAGACCTAGGTTTGATCCCTAGATTGGGAAGATCTCCTGGAGGAGGACATGGCAACTCACTCCAGGAGCCTGGCGGGCTACAGTTTATGGGGTCGCAAAGAGTCGGACACGACGGAGGGACTAAGCACAACATGATCACAAACACAGCTTCTTTAACCATCAATTTATTTAGAAGTCCAAAGAAATGGTTCTTGTCTTCCAAGACCTCTCAAAGCTTAGCTCAGCCTACGTTTCCAGCCTCAATGCTATGCTCCCTCTCCTTTGGCCACACACTCACTGTTGCTGGATTCCCCAGGAGCACACAGCTTCGTTCCTTTGTTCCTTTTACTTAGAAAGAACCACCATATCCCCTTTCACATACCTGACTTGTTTGACTTGGGAGCTCTGACTCATCTTTGAAGGTCAAATTCCCCTTAAGTTTCCTCTTCTTGCACTATAGGTAATCCTCTATTAGAGCCCTTGTCTTGAAGTTATTTGTGGAGACCTTTGCCCCTTTCCTGGGCTTCCCTGATGGCTCAGATAGTACAGAATCTGCCTGCAATGAGGGAGACCCAAGTTCGATCCTTGGGTCGGAAAGACCCCCTGAAGAAGGCAATGGCTACCTACTCTAGTATTCTTGCTTGGAGAATCCCATGGACAGAGGAGCCTGGCAGGCTACAGTCCATGGGGTCACAAAGAGTCAGACATGACTGATGAACACTTTTTTGCCCCTTTCATAGCATTGTGATGGCAGGCACCAGGGTGAGTTCTTTTTTCTCCCTCACTTGGCAGACCTAACAAGCACTCAGTGGGCTCCCAGTAGATGCCCTCCAGTGAACGAATCAAAAGCAATCTTCCTGTTTATGGGATGTCTACATTCTTCAGAAATTTTCCTGAAATTTTGGGCACCATTTTCAATGGATATAATTCCCCTGAAACCCAAGTTTAACATTAGTTGAAGAGCAGAGCACAGATGACTGTAGCAGAACTCCGTTATTTTGCTGGTGTCAAAGGACAACTCTAAAAATTGTGCTTAGACTTTCTCTATTGCAGGGAGAAGGAGGGAACATTTGTCATTATCAGATTGATGGACATAAGCCAGTGTATCAAATCACTGCTGTTTGAGGGTTTTTAATGGATTTTTTTTTGCTTACAAAATTTATCCCATATGCTCATTTCACTGTGGCTTTTATGCCAAAATCTTAGTCTTTTCAAGATTAGAAATATTTTTTTTGCTTGAACCTATGGCTCTTTTTCTGATCTGTAGAATCTCATAGTAATTGATTTTGCCATGTGGAAATTCATAATAGTATCAGAGCCTCACTTCATTCTGAGCTTATAGCCCACAGTCAAGCCCCTATAATTAGACATGTTTTCTGTGCTCTTGCAGACATGTGCACACTGAGGTGGCTGAAATAATACCTCCCAATTTCCCCGGTTGATAATCACAGCTTTTACAACTTGGTTATATACTGGGTGCTTGGCATGTCTGGCTGTTAAGTTGCAAAGCCATTAGAGTTGTAGCTGAATTAAAAATTCTTTAGTTTCCCCTCAGTGTCAAGTGCATCACTACATTCTCAACACTTAATTATTATCGCATCCCAAAATATTCCTCATTTAGCAAAAATATTGAAATTATTCTTTCCTGGTGAAGAAGCAAACTCTGTTATGCAGGGAGAACACAGAGATGGTGTGTTCCACAGAGGACCCGGGAAATGAACAGCCACTGAGAGCCGTGAGAGGGCAGGAAGGACCCCAAAGCTTGTTAAAGGGGCCACACTGCTCTAACCCATACTAAACTAACCTTGGTAACCAATTTACTTGCCAGCTGAGAGATCCCTAAGCTCAAGATGATCAGAACAGAGAGAGGAGAGCCCTTAACCCTCACCAGAGTTGGCAGAAATGGCAGTAAAATGAGACACAGTTCTTTCCTGCTCCCCCAACCTTGTGTGCTGCACACAGAGAAGTACCTCCTCCATCACCTGACCCCTACTTTTTCACATCATGCTCTTCCTTTAGATCAATACCCAATAATCAGATACCATACAAGAGAGGAGTGATCTTACTAGTGGACATCAGTGCCTCAGCCAGTAAATGTCTGAGATTCAGAACTGAGGAAAGGAGATCATCTTTTTTGTTTTTTTCTAATTTTTGTTGGAATATAGTCGCTTTACAATGTTGTGTTATTTTCTTTTGTACAGCAAAGTGCATCAGCCATATGTATACATCTATCCCATCTTTTTGGATTTCCTGCCCATTTAGGTCACCACGAGCATTGAGTAGAGTTCCCTATGCTATGCAGTAGGCTCTCATTTAGTTATCTGTTTTATATGTAGTATCAATAGTGTTCATTGAAAAGACCCTGATGCTGGGAAAGATTGAAGGCCGAAGGAAAAGAGGGTGGTAGAGAATGAGATAGCATCACCAACTCAATGGACATGAATTTGGGCAAACTCCGAGAGATAGTGAAGGACAGGGAAGCCTGGTGTGTTGTAGTCCATGGAGTCATAAAGAGTCGAACATGACTTAGCGACTGAACAACAACAACAAAAAAATCAATAGTGTATTCATGTCAGTCCCAATCTTCCGATTCATGCCACCTCCCCTTAACCTCCTTGATGTCCATACGTTTGTTCTCTATGTTTGTGTCTCTATTTCTGCTTTGCATAAATTCATTTGCACTCTGTAGTCTAATGGCTGTGACAGGAAACAGGCCGATATCCCTGTATTAATAGTACTTGTTATGAAGAAAGTGAACAGGCTTTGAATAGCAGCTCTAACTCTCATCTTAGGATGAAAAACATCAGACTGGAGAGAGCAACATGGGTTAGCTAGGTGTCAAATCTCTGGATGTACTTTCCTGAGCTGAAGCAAGGGCTCCTCGCTAGAAAAACTATCTGTGTTTTGCTCTAGAGGGACAGTGTCTGTTATTCTGAAAATGTCACTTTCCAACCAGTGGGGCTACAAAAATGACCAAACAATAGTATCTTGAATGTGTTAATTAACCTGTGTGGGGTACCCCCTGTTCTGTATTTGTGGGGTTAAAAAGGGTGCCTCTGTGTTAACCAGCAGTGAAAGATGCCCCAGGGGATCAGGCAACTTAATATTCTTTTCAGAGATAATGAACCGGCATTCAGGACTATGCTTTTATCGATAACTCCACCTCTTCATTCCCTCTGCATATACCAATGAGCAGGAAAGAAAAAGTAAAACAGTCAAGGCCAGGTTGTGTCCCAGATTGTCTACCCCCTGCAGAGGAGGAGGGATGGTATTCATTCAGTCACTCGTTTCTGGCCCCTTTTCTCAGGACTGTCCTCAGAAGCAGTAACAAAAAGCTGTATCTGGGTTGGTCATTTTTACAGACAAGCAAAAATCATTCCTTCTTTCTAGGAATTTCTGGTCCATAATATTAGCCTTTTAATCCTGGTCAAGATTTGGTCCTCACAAAATTTGAAAAGTAGGCATTGATGCTTCACATGACATACCTTTGCTCTCCCCAGTTTAATGGCACCCCTTCCATTTCCTCCATCCTTTTGTCAGGGAGGAAAATTATTTAACTGACTAGTTCACAGATAGTGTTTTGGACTGAGTTCCCCTGAAAGAAGATCCTAAGAAAGGGATTGAGTCTAGGTAGTTTATTTGGGAAGTGATGTCTAGCTGCAAAAGGGAGAGAATGGGGGAAATTCAGACAGAAGGGGAAAAGCAAAATAACATGTATTAATTGAGAGGCTTACTAGTATAGGTTGCTGAAGCTTAACCCACTGGGAACCTTCCAAGGAAACATATAAGATACATTTCAGCATTGCTCCACTGAGGACTGAGCCATGGCAATGTATATTTACATAAAATCTCCTTTAATTCCCATCCCTCCTTGAGTGCTGACACTTTGGGGCTGCCCTGCTTGTGAGCTGATCAAGCCTGTAGGGGACTGGAGAAGTCTCTCAGGCAGAGAAACATGTGGGGGCTGTCACATTTGTCAAGGTGCACAGGCTCCATCCACCGCAGCTTCGGGACAACTCAGAGGTGACTGAAGGGGTGTGGGGTGGGCCGTCCAGAGCATATACTGCTTGCTGCCCATCTAAGACATATTTCACTCATCCAGGATTTGTTGAGTACCTACTATGTGCCAGGAATCTGTGTTCTCAGGTTACTTAAAAGAAGCAGAGTGGAACTAGAACCTGAGCTCTGGAGTGGGCTGGAGGAGCAGTTGGTCCACTTCCTAGAATGTGAGCATCCTTCAGTGGGGCCAGGAGGCAGGTGCTCTGGGGATAGGTGTCTGCTTAGAATCCCAGTGTGCACTTGTCCTGCTCAGCTTCCTGCCCTTTTAACCCTCCCCTCACCGTGAAGTACGGCATTCCCTTTATCATTATTTAGTTCCCTCTTCTTCACAGCTAATCCTGTTATGGGCCAGTTTAAGCAGTGCTAGAGTCTGGAGCTTTTATGACTTCAGCAATTGGGGATCTCCTCCTGTTAGCAGTGATGAATGATATAATAAGTAAGCAGAGTCTCAATTAAAATACTCATCCATCGTGGTTGATGTCACAGAGTCTAATCTCAAACTCAGTAGGTCTGTAAATTAAAAATATTGGGCCTCGGTAGCCAGAGGGTCATCCAGTCCTAGAGCCTCAGGACACTGTCCCATAATCTGGGTCGGACTCCATCTGTCAGTTTCACACCCCCCTCAGCCCAAAATTCCTATATTCTCTGGCCCAGTCGTCTTCCCTCCCCATAGCGGGCAGGCCAGCAGAGACATGGGGCTGTCAGGAGGATGGATGGAGGGAATATGCTTGTCTTGACCACCTCTCTTGGGTCTCTCGGATCCCAGCCCACAAAACCAGAGCTGAGATTCTTAGGGTGTCAGCCCCTTTAGCCCTGTGGGGCCCAGACAACCATTTCACCTACAGAAGGCCCAGCCTTCTGGGGCTCATCACTTCCTCCCCCAACGAGTGAATGAAGTGCGTGGGAGCAGGGGCCAGCCTCTCGCGATGGCTTGTGTGCAGTGTGGGAGTTCAGGCTCTCTCCTCTGTTTTGGTTTCTTTTCCCTCTCTGTCTGCATCTGGTTTTTGATAGCAAAGGTTAATGTTATAATTAAACAATCAATTTAGCAAATTTTCTTTGGGGATTTCCTTGCCTTTCCTTTTGGCAACTGGATCTCCTCTGATCTCCAGAGATCCCCTGTGAAGTACATCCGCGGTGTTTTCGCTTTCTCTCATGTGTAGTTGTGGCCTTTTTTTTTTTTTTTTTTTAATGCTGTTTTCAAGGGCTAACAAATGATAAATAAGACACAGCATGTGCGTGGTTTATATAAGCAGGAAGGGATATATCAGCTTCTCTCTGCAGGAAGAGAGGAGAGAGGGGCAGACTGAGAACTGTCACCCGAGGCCTTACTCCCAAACACCACAGGGATTTGAAGTCTGAGAATCTTAATTGCATGTTGTGAGAACAGGGGCGATTTCAAATACCCACTGGGGACATGCTGTGCTAAGTAGAAAGTGTGTGAGAAAATTTACAAAATATTGATCGTATTTTCTTCCCTGTTTTGTTTCTTGTGCAAAACATATACATAGCGAGAGATGGGAGAGGGAGTTCACGGAAGGGAGAAGAGGAGGAGAAATAAACTTTGAGAATTCTGGTTGCCATGACAACATAATGAGCTCCCAAAGTGGCATCTCTGAACTAGTTTTGCATGGGGAGGCAGGGGAGCCCAGAAGGAAAGAATTAAAATAATACAAATAATAAAGCAGCGATCATGAGGCCAAGGACACCTCTGAAGAGGCTCTTAGCACTCTCTGGGGATGTGGGCCGTGGAAGTTGCTTGCTGCTGTCTGACCGTGGCAGGGAGTGCGTGGTTGCTCTGTCGTGTACAATGCTTCTTGCAACCTCCTGGGCTGTGGACAATGTGAGGCTGAGAGATTCTGACAAAGGAAAGTGCATTGTGTGTGCAGCGTGCTGTGGGGGAGAAGCCTCTGAAAGCCAGGCTTGCGTCCTCTCCTGCCCCTTCCTCGCCTCCCCAACCCCCTGCCCAGCGTTCCTGCTTGCAGTGGGTACTCTGGCACCCAAATGGCAGTGTGTGCTGCACCTGTCTCACCACAGCAGGTCAGCACAGAAGGTCTCCATCATGGGGCACTCATTGTAACTAGATGGCTCTTTTCTTCAGCCCAGTGCCCCAGAATGTGTGGGATTCAGACAAAGGAAGGCAACACTGGGAAACATAAATGTGAGGGCTGAGAAGGACTTGTAAGTCATGGTTTGTCTGTCTACCATTCTCAAGTTGGAAACATACCTGAAGCATCTTAGAATTGTTTACTCTTTAAAAAGGTTTATTGTAAAGCAATTACCCTCCAATTAAAAAAAAAAAGTGTATTTAATGAAGAAATCTCTCGGTGCTGTCTTGTCAGATCGTTCGTTTTTTTCTCATCAGAATAAACTGTGAGCATTGCAACACATATCCTTCCCTCATATAATCAGCTTTTATCTTACGGCATTTTGAACGAATCCACAAATTAACATGCATGTTCTTACAACTGAAATCGGGGATCCTGCTGCCACCTTGTGCTTGCTTGATATCGATACCCGTTAGTCTGTATGCTGTTACATCTCAACCGCCAAGCGCAGTAGCTGGCACACAATAATTACTTGATATATGCTTGTTGAATGAATGAATGAGTGCTTGATTCCAGTTCAAGCATCCGGCCCTTGTTATTATGTGTGCTCTGACCAGACTCTAACAAAGGACTGTTTGGCCATAATCTACATCAAGCTCTGCGGATGATGTATGAGTGAGCCCCTGTACTCCTAAGGAGGATAGCAGTGCCACTGAAATTAGCAAATCATTGAGTGAGTTCTTTGGGTCAGCGGAGAATAATCTACTAATCACCCCTTCAGATATTAAGCAGTTATGTTGTTAGTATTTGCGTTACACTTTCTATATTTTGGCAACCCACTCCAGTACTCTTGCCTGGAAAATCCCATGGACACAGTCCATGGGGTCGCAAAGAGTCAGATACGACTGAGTGACTTCACTTCACTCACTTCTATATTTTAGACCCATTTTTTAGTGAGGGCACCTTCTTTTTCTCTGGCTTCATGTGTCCATGTGGAGGAAGTTCCTCTAGAAAATAGTCCGTCTCTTTCCCTACCCTTCATTCATTCCTCCTGACTCATATCTGGTAAGCTTAGAAGAACTGAGTGTGGTTCCCTCAGCTTCTTTCTCCTTTTTAGAGCTGGCCTGTCTCCAGGTGTAGGGATCCTTACCTCCTCTGGCTCTTAGCTTAGGGAGAGTGCCCTGTAATAGGGATGGCTTGGACTCATAGGTCATACCTATTACTAGGTGTCTTTAAAGTCATAGGGTGAAGGGATGGAGTGGAGCCATGGTCTCCACTGGGCTGGATCAGAAATAAAGCTGATGTTTTTGTCTTCTTGTATCAGACTCCTACATATTCTGTTTATCTCAGTTGGCTCTATAATCAGGAAGAGGAAAAGTAGTATATTGATCCCCACAGTACTGTTAGGCTTGATTAGAAAGTCATTTTTCCCCTTAAACGTGCAATTTAAAATGATACAGTATAATCTCAGGTATGATTTCTGTCACATCCAAGGAATCCAGAAATTTTAGTGTGCATGCCTTAGATATTTATGTTGAAGGTCAGTCAGGAAAGCATAGGTACAGAGCAGAAATTACATTGATAGCACACCACACTAGTGTATGACCTTCTGATCACCAGAAATAGGAGAATGAAAGAGCAGTCTGAGAACTGGTTCTTCCTCTTGGGGCTTATGTCTTCCCTAGGAAGCTTAAACCTGCCGTTCTTTCATATTGGCCATCACTGCAACAGGTGTTCTGTGGCTGCGGATCAACCGTGGCTTCTAGCAGAAGAGCAGCTTTGTGGAAAGAAGGAGGGTTTGAGCTGGGCTTTGAAGGGTGGCTAAGATGTAGATAAGCCAGGAATGGCTTGGAATAGGATTAAGGGCGAGGAACATTTCAGGCTGGAGGAACAGGATGAACCTCACCTTTGAGGCCCTAATTTATTTGTGGGATAGAGAGGACAGTGCATTTGACAGTGTTACAACCAAGGCTGGCTTCATTGAGTGTGGCCAGATGAGGGAGGGATTACAAAAGAGCCCTTGTGAGCTTTGGCTGGACCCTGCAGGTGGGTGAGTCATCTTGTGAGCTGGATGGAGAATACAGGATGACCATGTAGGATATGGTATTTTATTGGGTTGGCCAAAAAGTTCATTTTGGTTTTTCCACACAGTGTTATGGAAGGCAGTGGACTCTCAGACTTGTCCTGTGGGCAAAGACACCTGCTTATCTGGCTCTTTTGTCGCCTCCCAACTCTTTCATCTTCTGGGAGCTCTGAGCTACCCCTACATGAGGACTGTGGCTGTGTCCCTCTGTCACTCAGAACTGTGGCAGACATGCCTGGTATAGAAGGTAGGCTAGGCGGCTTCTGAAAGGACTGAAAGAGCTTTCATTCCACCGAGAACATTGCTGTGAGGTTTGAAGTTAGGCATGAGAATGTTTCTAAAAGAAAGGCCTGTTTTTCAGATATGTGAAAAATCAGAAATAATAGTCAGCATTCCCCTATAAACACACTCATCTAGAAGCTGTAGCAAGGGACTGTACATCATAACAATAGCAATAATAAAGCCTCTGTAAAGTGATTGCTTAGTGTTAGGGCTTTTCTTACTGTGTTTGGGCATCTCTAACATGTGTCTTTAACAAGGACATACTAAACAGTCATTAGGATTTTACAGTGCTGGGGATAAATATAGAAAAGAAAAAAAAGGCAACCTCAGATGTGAAGGTTTTGGAAGAGTCTCTTACTGAAAGTCAGAGAGAGTCTAGCATAGTGGTTTTGGAATTGGAGAGTTCAGGTTTAAATCCTAACTCTTCATTTTACTACAGTATGATTACAGACAAATTTTCTAGCCTCAGTGAGCTTCAGTTCCCCAGTCTTTGAAGTGGGAATGGTAATAGTTCTTAGAATATTTTTGATGTCAGTTAAATGAGATAATGAATGGAATGAACTTTGCACAGTGTCTGGCACGTAGTGGATATTCAGTAACATATAGCTATTATTATTAAGGTCGTTCTTAACTAACTTCCTGTGGAAACACAATTTTTCTATTATCTATTGTATCTTTGAGTTGAGGCTTCATAAGAGCCTCTAAATAACTAAAATGCAATATATGGTGAGAGTTACATGTTTTCTCCCTCAGGCTCCTTTAACACCTTTGCATGACTCATTTATTAGCACCTTAGAATACCAGAGCCTCAGAAGAGTGGTAGCCAGGCAGGACAGAATCTTTTTAATAGCTAAGGAATGGAGCTGTAAAAGATAAAGGAGTCTGGAAAAAGCCAAACATCTTGTTCAAAACCAGACGTGTTGAGTAATCACAATATGATAGGAAATTTTTATATATTATCTATTTCATTCTCATGTCAACTCAGTAAGATAGGCTGTTCTCATTATATTACAGATGAGGTAATGAGACTACAGGAGGTGAAATCATTTGCCTGAAGACTCTCTGCTAATCAATGGAGGGATCAGGATTTGAACTCAGGGCTCTCTTAATCCAAAGCCTGTGTGTTTTGTCCTCTACTGTGTTGGCCCTGGGGAAATGCACAGAGCAATGATGCCTGTTGGAGGAAGGCAAATTCTGGGGGCCAAAGGCCCTAGGAGAGCCAGGGAGAGGCTTAAGGGTATAAGGCCAAAGGGCCCAGTGTAGAGATATGAAAGAAGTGAACATGTTAACAGGGAAGTGGGGGAAAAGTGGAGGGACGATCCACTTTCACAACTGCCAGTGTTCTTTAGGGCTGGCTTGGTCTGGGAGAGAGAGACTGAGGCCCTGACCACACTCCCCAGACACAGTGCCTATCAGGACAGTACAACAGGGTTGGGGCTACTCAACATCTGTCCCTTCTCAGTGGCTAGGCAGGGAGCAGGCCAGACTGGGCAGTGGCCTGGGGAGCTTAGGATAGGCAGGCCATTGGTTATTTAGCATAACAGTGTATAGAATTGACAAACATCCATGCCCAGAAGGGGACCGATGTCAGAGTGAGGACTGGTGTTCTAAAGGTGGGTCCCCATCTAAGGGGCTACAGAGAGAACAGGAATTGGGATACAGGCTGGAGGACCCAGTGGGCAGGAGGAGTCACCAACAGGGACATGGGATGGGGAGATGGCCCTGGAAGGATCCCTGGGCAGAAGGTGGGCTTTTAGTGTGGTTTCTCTGACTTTCTTGTGAAAGCAGGCTGGGAACTTTGTAAGCAGCCAGGTCAGAAGTGCTGGAATGTACAAAACTGAAGATCCAACCCCAGGGGCAGGGGACGGGGTGTGGGAGGAGGGATGTATGACGCACACCAAAGATGTGTCAACCCAATGGGCTTGAGTGAATGAAAGCTGCCACACTAAGAAACGTGCAGGCTGCCAACCAGCAGGGCCAAGGCAAGTCAAGGAACTGTGTGTTCTCTAATTCACACGCAAAGCAGCCCAGGCCATCCTGCCTCCCAGGCTCTCTGTCTCAAGCAATGAAGAGTCAAAAAAAAAAAAAAAAATAAGGAAAGGGAAGAAAACCCCCTGACAGTGGGTTCTACAATTTTCCAGATATAGGTCTACTCGGTGGCATACTTCACCACACCTAGTACTTGTCTCTAGTTATCACCCGGGAATCCCTGTTGCCAGGTCAACAGTCTCTTCAGTCTTGAAACTTCCATATCTTTGCAGTGTTTGAAAATGTTGATGACTTCATGGAGACCTTTCCTCCTCTCTTAGGTTTCTCTTTTTTGCTTTCTCGATTTCTGGTCACTCCCTCTTAGTATCTGTGTACTGTAGATTGATTAAGGGGCTTCCCAGGTGGCTCAGTGGTAAAGAACCCACCTGCCAATTCAAGAGATGCAAGAGACTCCTGTTCGAACCCTGGGGCAGGAAGATCCCCTGTAGTAGAAAATGGCAACCTGCTCCAATATTCTTGCCTGGAAATCCCATGGACAGAAGAGCCTGGTGGGCTGCAGTCCATGGGGTTGCAAAATGACTGAGCGACTGAGCACACAGCACAAGTTGATTAAGTTATGTGACTGAAACAACCCCCAATCTCAGTAGCTCAGAGCAGTAGATGTTATTTTTAACTCACACTGCAAGGTCAGAGCTGCATATCATAGATACCTCTTAGAGACTAGGGCTGACATTCCATATTCTGGTACAGAAGTGCCACCTAACATAGCAGTTCTCACATTTCATTGGTCAGAACCTGTCATTAACCTTCTCTAATGTCAAAGTTGGAAAAGAGCAGTCCTGCATGTGCTCGGAAGTCAAGGAGAACTATCAGTAATGTCTCCCTCATTCTGTTTGCTGGTCTCTCTTCCCCTGGGTCCTCGTGAAACACTGGTTCCCCACGGGGAGCCATTCTGAGCCACGTGTCCCTGCCCTTCCTGGGAAGTCTCATTTACTCCTACAGCTATAAACCTTCCATGTCCTTCTGACTCTGAATCCCCATCCCTGACTTTTACTTCTCTCCTCTGCTGCAAAACCATATCCCCAATTGTGTGATAAATCTGAATAAATTACTTTAAGCTCATCATCAGTTCAGTTCAGTCACTCAGTTGTGTCTGACTCTACAACCCCATGGAGTGCAGCACGCCAGGCCTCCCTGTCCATCACCAACTCCCGGAGTTTGCTCAAACTCATGTCCATTGAGTCCGTGATGCCATCTAACCATCTCATCCTCTGTCATCCCTTCTCCTCCTGCCTTCAACCCTTCAAGCTCGTCATACTGCAAACCAAATGAACTTCTAGTACCAAAATCCCATACCTCCTTTCTCTCCTAATACACATGCTTAGCCATCTTGGGGGCCTTTGAAATTTCTGGCTTATCCGGTCTACAAATTCCTTTTTATTCTGTGAAATGTGTGTTGGTCTGTTCATCCTCCTTTCCATTGTCAATGCCCTTGATCATGCCAGGCCCAGATTCTCACCGCAGTCTACCAAATAGTGTTTCTTCTTCATTTTTAGTCTTTGGCAAAAATACAGCGATTTTCCCCAAAATAGATCTAATCGTGTTGCTCCCTTATGTAAAAACCTTTGAGAATTTCCTCCAACCCACAGAATAAAGTAAATCACGTCAACTCCTTGGGGAGAACAGGGTTGTATTTGAACAGAGACAGACAAGAACCTGAATCCTGGTCTTCCGCCTACTAGCTGTGAGTAAGCTATGTAATCTCATTGACTCTCAACTTTCTAATCTATAAAAAGAAAATAATACCTATCTCATGGGTTGCTTTTTTTTGTTTGCCTTCGTGTCTATCATCCAGTTGACTGGGGGCTGGTTATTATGCTTCATCTTGAACCTGGGCTGATAGAGTAGCCTCTCTCTGACCTCCTCCTTCCCCATTGCCAATTGTACTTCAGCCACTGACTCACACCACAACAAGGGGGAAGAGTGTTCTGGAGGCTCTAATCCTAGTAGTGAAGTGTTTGTCCTTATTTGCCAGAGCTGGCTGTATGGCCGTATCTAGCCTGAGGAGCTGAGAAGGCTGAGAGCCAAAAATACTATGTGAGCAGCATGAATGACTGCTCCAATATCCCACAGCAGTCACTGCAGACCTTCGCCCTCGGGGTCACCTCCTTGCCTGATCAAGGTCTGACACGGAGACCACTAGTGAGTCAACCTTGGCAGATTTTCCTTAGCTTTCTTCCAAAGAGGGACACAATAGTTTTAAGTATGTCAAGGACTTTACAATAAGCACTAACCCTCAAAGATGCTCTGATTAGAAGGGATGTGAACTATCTTTGAGTCACTTCTCCTCATCACTGATGAGGAAACCAAAGGACCAAGAAGGGCAGGACCCCCCACCTCCAGCTCCCTAGCATCTTAGTCTCAGCATGTCCATCCTGAGCCCTCATTATTGCTGCCAGCAAATCCCACCATGCAGCCCGTGTTTTCTCAGTGGCTGTTGTTACCATTTATTTTCCACTTGTCTTTCAAAACACATCTTCTTCCCTGGACACCTTCCCTTATTCCTCTCTCAGAATTGGAGCCTCTATCTCCGCTGTTATATCCATGTCTTGTTTATAGCATATGCCATTTTTTATTGTTTCACTTGTCCGTCTCCTGGGAAGATTGGATTTACTTGAGTACCAGAATGGTATCTCACACATTGTTGTATTTTCCAATCTAGCAGGCAGCACTTTATCCAGTGCTACTGGATAAGATTCTACGTCTGAGTGATTGGAAACAAAAACAATTCCCTCAACCATGCAAACAGGCAGAGCTGGTACTGAAACCCAAGACTCCAGATTCTTGTTCCCACTTACTATTGAATTTTATTCAGCTTGTAATTTTTCAGTCACTTACAAAATTGTGTTCCATGCTCTTATTCTTGGGTATAAGAGGCTGTTTCTTGTCAGATTTTTTCCCTCTATTGTTCATTAGGGTTTGCTGATTTGCTTTGTTCCTCATTTGGTAATAATACCGCTTTGCATTCTAGATGGATATACTCCCTAAACAAAAGATTTTGAGTTTTTGTTTTTTTGCCATTTTATTATCATGTTACAGGAAATAAACAGATTAATTCTAATTTGCAGTTTGATAGCCTGAATAAAAGGACTCTATATTGTTTGGGGGGTTTAATATTTTGCAAAGACTGAGTTACGCTTTTATTTTTTTTCCTTTTAATTGCTTTACGATATTGTGTTGGTTTCTGCCATACAACATTAGTTACTCTTGAGATACTTGAAGTTTTTTTGCAAACTATAAAGGATCATACTGTTATGATACAAATATTATACTTAACATCCAGCATCATGTCTGGTGTATAATAGATGCTGAATAAGAATTCGATGAGCAAACTAAGACCTTTTTTCCTCTAGGTGTATGTTTGCAAAGAAAATGTTTCCTTACCTAGCTGGGTTGCACAAAGCTTGTTTTTAACTTTTCAAATTGTTTTTATATCTATTATTTCATGTTGTCCTCACGACAAGCTGTTTTGCAACCACAAACCGTACCCTGCGAGTCAGTCAGTCCTGTGTTCTGACAGCCTTGTACAAGTCTCCGGGGGAACCAACCTGGACCCTGTAAACAGCAAAGTATAAAGGATCAGTGCAGTCTACTTTCTACCAACAGCAGCCCACCACACCATATTCCTCCTTGGGGATCAGTCCCCTTATCCGTATTAACTCAGACTCTCTTGGCTACCTCTTTTTTTTTTTTTTTTGACTTCCAGAAGGATCACAAGTCTTTTCCTTATGTTCTAAAGTGCCCTGTTTGGGGTAGGTGTTTCCAGTTGTGAAGATCGTATCAGCAAAGCCCTCCCCAACAGGTGTTTTCCATCCTAATCTCATTCGTTCAATATATAAATGTAGTTCCTACTATGAGCCAGGTGCTATGTTAAGTTCTATGGGAAAAGCGTGACTAGACCTACTTTTAAGAGACCCTCTCAAACTTTGTCTCCAGGACTGTTTAGAATAATTCACCTATATCTCCTCATCTTATTATCCTTGGTGTCCAGAATTTATGAATTTTGTACCCTGATTGTTTTGCTTTTTATACAACGTGGACCGTTTCTTCATATGCTTCACCCTTGCAGCCTAGTTCTATAAATTTCACTTCCTGGGACCATCAGATGTGACTAATGCTGGTCTTCATTTGAGTTATAACCTAAGAATTCTCAGGCTAGCAAGGGCCTTAGAAAATATTTCACAGCTGAGCTAGAGTCATCTCTGTCCCACAAATTGTCTTGACTAAGACCCCAGAGTGGCAAGTGGCAGAGTTAGACTGGAATCGAGGGCCCTTGACTCCTATTCAGTGTTCATTGTTTATCCGCCCTTGTCAGTGAGCTTTTTGTTTTTTCACTTCCATCCTTGTTATCCCTTGCTCTTGATTTGGTGCTGAGGACCACAGTTCTTGCCCCTTATTAGATCCATTAGAGAGTCTCAGAGGCCAATAACAACCCGCATTTCCAAGCAGTGGCCTCAGGTCTATGAGTGATGACCTTTCAGGCTGATGTGCTATGGCTTATACCAAGTTGATGAGCCTCTTTTAATCCTTATTGCCACCGAGATACTGCAGCTTGGATTGCAGCTAGTAGGAATGATAAGATCCTCCGAACCCAGGGAGTTCATGTCCACAGGATAGGCCAAGATGGGGTTACTAGAAGGGCTTTTCTGTGGAGAATTCTTTTACGTGGAGGTGTTTAGGAAGCAGGCTTGTGGGGCAGGGACAAAGAATTCTAAAGACTCTCCGGTGGACTTTCCTCTAGCTCCTCTCAAAGAGGAATGGAGATCCTGGGAACCTTGCAGTCCTAATTTTTATTGTTCTGAAGGGAAATAGCAACCCACTCCAGTCTTTTTGCCTGGAGAATTCCATGGACAGAGGAGCCTGGCAGGCTACAGTCCATGGGATCGCAAAGAGTCTGACTCGATTGAGCAACTAACACACACATGCACTCTCTCTCTCTCTGCTGGTGCTACGGTTGGGTTTCTTCTGCCGTCTCCTTGGCAAGGGAAATGTGATTGGCTTGATTGGGAACATGAGATGGGGATGGGGGAATTTTTAGCAAGCTCCAATTAATTTACAGATTTCAAGAGAGGCAGTTGTTGGAGGTACAGAAGGGCCCTCTTGAAGGAAGAAGTATAACATCTAACCCCCACTAGCCAGATGGCAGTGGAGACCCTGGAGTTATCAGGGCAGCAGGTGCCAGGGCAGGGAGAACAGATGGCACTTTTGCGCCACTCTTCACAGTCTTCTTTTGGGATTTTCTTCTTTTCTGTCTTAATCTTTAGTGTTCCTTTAATGAGCTCTGGATTCAGTAGCAATATGCTTTGGAAAGTCACTCAGGGTGATACACTGAGAAGCCCGGTTTGCTACTTAGGAACTTAAATGGTCTAGGGGTTCCTCATAACTCCTCTGGCTTGTTAAGCCCACCCCTCAGTTGCCTGAGGCCTGGCCCTTTGAGAAGGTGGTCAACTGCAGGCTTGGGAGGAAGGCATGACAGAGGGTCTGTTTAAATGAATGCAGGCAGCTGAGTCTGAGAGCCCAGAGGCTCACCTCTGAACTTGGTGAGGGTAAATATTAAAGTGGTTTCTGAGAGTTTAATAAATTCTTGTAAAAAGGGGCTTTGGGTCAACTATAGAAGAATGTAGCTGACAGGCACAGTTTCTTGAACTGGAAGAAAAATTATTTCCTGCTTATGTTTTAGGGTCTCTCTCTATATATACATATATATATATATACACACGTGCATATGGCTTATTACCTTTTCCAGAACACCTTTGCATATATATTCCTTTATTCACATCATAACTTCAAGAGAAATTATTATCCCTGTTCTATAAGAAATAGAGGTTGACTGGTGGCGTAGCCAGGGTCACATAGCTAGGCGATGTCGGAGCCAGGGCTGGAAGCCAGCTCTTCTGCTTCTAGTCAGTGCTTTTTTTCTTATTATTCAGAGTAACTCAACACCCTCATAACCATGAAGCAATGTGTTTTCATGACTCATGTTTCATTGACTCACAAAAACCCTTCTGTCTGCAATATTTCGTATACACAAAAGAACAAATATGTATGTGATTTTGTATAAGGTTTGTACCATATATGTGCTATAAACATGAGTGCCGTGAGTATCTGGTTATTCACAATAAAGCTGGAGAGGGAGCGTTATTACTGGAACCAGTGGGGTCCAGTGGCCTTTTTCCAACTGCTGCTCCCCCCTCTCCTCAAGGGGTAGCACTTACTATTCCTTTGCTTTTCATTAGTTTTACTATGAATACCTATGTCTGTTTCCTTACAAAATAAATCAGCTTGGTTATAGGAATTGGAATATAACGTGTGTGTTTTTATTCACCTGGGGTCATTGCTGTGTAGAATTCCACTGTATAAATGTGCTGCAAGTTGTTTATCCATTCTCCTCAATGGATCCTTCTACTTTTTTTGCTGATGCAAATATGTTGCCATGAAAATTCTGGAAGTAGTTTTCTGGAGTTACAGAGCATATGCACATTCAACTCCATGAGGTAATACCAATTATTTTTTTAAAGTGATTGTACCAATTTATAATTTCACCCGCAGTTTGTAAGAGATTCTGTTGTTCCCCATCCTTGTTAACACAAACCTTTTGGCCTCTGATTTTGTGTGAACTTGAAGTGTATAAACAGCATCTCATGGTTTTAATTTGCATTTTCTAGATTCCTAATGAGGTTGACTGTGCTTTCAAATGTTCATTGCCCATTTGTATTTTACCTGTTTCCAGCTTTTGTCTCTATTTCTTTTGGATTGTTGCTCTTTTTCTGAGTTCTTTATATACTCTAGGTAAACATTACTTTTCTTGTTTGTTTTTGTCTTGAAGTATCAGTAACTCTTCACAGTTAGTAGCATGTCATTATTGTGTTCTAGGGTGTCCTAACTGAACAGAAATTTGAAGTTTTAATTTACTCATGTTTATCTTATTTTTATGTTTTTTTAAATCTTGTTTTGAAAAATCCTTCTCTACTTCAGGGCTTCCCTGGTGGCTCAGCTGGTAAAGAATCCACCTGCAGTGTGGGAGACATGGGTTCGATCCCTGGGTTGGAAAGATCCCCTGGAGAAGGGAACAGCTACCCACTCCAGTAATCTGGCCTGGAAAATTCCGTGAACTGTATAGTCCATGGAGTTGCAAAGAGTCGGACATGACTGAGCGACTTTCACTCTCTACTTCAAAGTTATAAAGATATTCTTATATGCTCTTCTAAAAATTTTGTAAAATTTTGCTTTTTATATGTAAGTCTTTAACCTACTTGGATTTCTGTGTGTGTGTGTGTGTGTGTGTGTGTGTGTGTGTGTGAATGATTTGGAAAAGGGGCCTATTTTCATTTATTTTCCATATAGACAGTGAATTGCCCAGCACCACTTAAAGGAAAACAGCTAACTCTTCTTGGTGTTTTTCTTTTCCATAGAATTTTAGCATCTTTATCAGGTTCCAAGAAAATATCTGTTAGGATTTTTATTGGAATGCTTCTCATCCTCTAGCATGATTTAGGGAAACTGGTATTTACAATAAGTCTATCCATGAACATATAAATATCTTCATTGTTGGTGCCTTCTTTAATGTCTTTCAATATACTTTCATAACTCAAGAAATGTCTTACATATCTTTTATTTGGTTTATTCCTAGGTACCTTATGATTCATGTTGCTATTACAAATGGTATCTTTTTATTATTCATTTTGTAATTGCTCTGGTATCTACAGTTTCCATTGATTTTGGAAATTGACAATTTGTGTTCATTAATGTTGTTATGCTTTCTTAATTCTACTAAATTATACATAGATTTTTTGAGGTTTTCAGTGTATAGTCTTATCATCCAAGGATCACATAGCTTTTTAATTATTTTTTTCCACTTAGTCTACTTATGCCCTCTATCAGATATGAATTTGCATTCTGTTTATTTTCTTTCCGTGGCTAAATTTTAATTTTTTCCATGCATTTCAAATTAATGAAATTTTTGTAATCTCAATACCTTAATGCTCTTGCCTTGTCATATAAAAACTTAATTACTTATATTGCCTAATTTTTGGTTTCTAAGCCATTATTGGTCAATGTGAAACTCTAGGGTTTTGCTTTTTTTTCTTTTTCCTGGCCGCACCATGTGGCTTACTGGATTCTAGTTTCCCAACCAGGGATTGAATCTGGGTCCTCAGAGGTGAAAGCACAGAGTCCAAAGCCCTGGATCGCCAGGGAATTCCCTCGAATCTTTTAAATCAACAATTTAGAAATAAACATTACAATTTTAAACAAATATATTTGTTAGATTTATTGTATGTAATACTTAACATGCCTATCACTTTATTCGATTACCATTCTTTCTTCCATTGTAATGGAAGAAACTTTTTTTTTTAAATTGTTTTCTTTCTTTCTAAAGTACATCCTTCAGAGTTTTCTATGGCACAGATCTGTTGATGCAGTTCCTTCAGTTTTTATTTATCTGAAAATATCTTTATTTTGACCTCATTCTTAAAGTTTGTCGGGATTCATAATTCAAAGGTGGAAATTATTTTATCTTAGCATTCTAAAGGTATAATACCTGTATCTTGGCTTCCAAAATTACTGATGAGATCTAAATGATATCCCTTAATAAATGATGATACTTAAAAATCTCTTAGGATTCAGTACTCTTGCCTGGAAACTCCCATGGACGGAGGAGCCTGGTAGGCTGCAGTCCATGGGGTCGCTAAGAGTTGGGCACAACTGAGCAACTTCACTTTCACTTTCATGCATTGGAGAAGGCAATGGTGACCCACTCCAGTATTCTTGCCTGGAGAATCCCAGGGACAGAGGAGCCTGGTGGGCTGCTGTCTATGGTATCGCACAGAGTTGGACACAACTGAAGCGACTTAGCAGCAGCAGCAGCAGCAGCAGCAGGATTCATTAAAGACTTTGCCTTTGGTATTATATGGTTTTAGTCTAATGGCACTAGTTATGGGTTTCTTTTTATTTATCCTACTTTTGATGTGTTGTGCTTACTATATTTATTTGAGTGTTTCATCAATTCAGAGACAATTCAGGTGTCTTTTCAAATATTTCCTCTCCTTCTATCTCCCCTCTCTTTATGGAACTCTGACTTGATCTATTTAAGATCTTTACCCAATCTAACATTTGTATTAACCTCCCTTTCGTCTTTCCTATCTCTTTATTTTATTGGGCTGCATTAAAAAAAATAAATCTCACAGTTTACTGACATATTTTTTCAGTGCTGTCTATTTTTCCGTGTAACTTATCTTTGAAATTAAATTTCAAAGAAATAAAAAACACAAGTGATCAACATTAGGAATGAAAAGGAGATCATGACTATAGATCCTACATATATTAGAAAATAGGGATAAAGCATGAGTAAATCTACACCAGTAAATTCAGCAACTTAGAGAAAATGGTAAGTTCCTTGAAAACATAATTTGCCAAAATTTATACAAGAAATTGAAATTTTAATTAAACCTGTATCTCTTAAATTTAATGAATAATCTAACATTTTCTCACAAAGCAAACTCCAGCCCACATGGCTTCCTCAATAAGTTCTGTCAAACATTATACCAAACCTTCATGAACTCTTTAGACTATAGAGAGAATAGAAAACGTCTCAGCTCATTTAATGTGGACAGCATTACCCTAATACTTAAATTGTTATTGTTGTTGTTCATTCACTGAATTGTGTCTGACTGTTTGCAACCCCAGGAACTGCAGCATGCCAGGCTTCTCTGTCCATCACTATCTCCCTAAGTCTCTTCAGACTCATACCCACTGAGTCAGTGATACCATCCAACCATCTCATCGCCCCCTTCTCCTGCCTTCCATCTTTTCAAGCATCAGGGTTTTTTCCAGTGAGTTGGCTCTTCATATCAGGTGGCCAAAGTGTTGGAGCTTTAGTATTAGTCCTTCCAATGAATACTCAGGGTTGATTTCCTTTAGGATTGACTGGTTTGATCTCCTTACTGTCCAAGGGGCTCTCAAGAGTCTTCTCCAACACCACAGTTCAAAAGGGTCAATTCTTCAGTGCTTAGCCATTTTTATGGTCCGGTTCTCACATCCATACATGACTACTGGAAAAACCATGGCTTTGACTATATGGACCTTTGTCAGCTAAGTAGTGTCTCTGCTTTTTAAAACACTGTCTAGGTTTGACATAGCTGTTTTTCCAAGGAGCAAACTTCTTATAATTTTGTGGCTGTAGTCACCGTTTGCATTGATTTTGGAGCCCAAGAAAATGAAATCTGACATTGTTTCCACATTTTCCCCATCTATTTGCCATGAAATGATAGGACCAGATGCCATGATCTTAGTTTTTTTGAATCTTGAGTTTTAAGCCAGTTTTTACTCTCTCCTCTTTCACCTTCATTAACAGGCTCTTCAGTTCCTCTTCACTTTCTGCCATTAAAGTAGTATCATCTGCATATCTGAGGTTGTTGATATTTCTCCTGGCCATCTTGATTCCAGCTTGTGATTCATCCAGCCTGGCATTTCTCATCATGTACTGTACATATAAGTTAAATAAATCTATTGTTGTTCAGTTGTTAAGTTGTGTCCCATGGATTGCAACACGCCAGACTTCCCTGTCCTTCACTATCTCCTAGAGTTTGCTCAAACTCATGTCCATTGAGTTGGTGATGCCATCCAACTATCTCACTCTCTGTCTCCTCCTTATCTTCCTACCCTCAGTCTTTCCCAGCATCAGGATCTTTTCCAGTGAGTCAGCATCAGGTGGCCAAAGTATTGGAGCTTCAACATCAGTCCTTCCAATGAATATTCAAGGTTGATTTCCTTAAATCTAACAAACATGTAATTAGAAAAGAAAATTGCAGAGTAATACTTGTCATGAATATAGGTGGGAAATTCCTTAACATAACATCATCAATCAAATTTGGCAGACTGTAAAGGATAATGATATTTAACCCATGAGCTTGAGGTTGGCTTGGCATTTGAGTATCAATCAGTGTAACACATTAAGAGTATTAAAGGGGAAAAAACACATGTAATAACTCAATAGATGCCCGAAAAAAAGATAACAAAATCTAATATTCTTTTATGATTAAAAACTCACAGAACTTTCTCAATCTGATCAAACAGCATCTTAAAGCCTACAGCTGAGCTGGTATCATAGTTCAAGGTGAAATATTAACTCCTTTTTCCCCTGTGATATGGAAATGGGCAAGAGCTTTCACCTTTCTGTTCAACATTGTCCTGTAGATCTGAGCTATTTTAATAACAATAGGAAACAAAAATAAAGGGCACACAGATCAGAAATGAAGAAGTAAAACTAATTTTTTTCACAGACAATATGATTGCATATTTTGAAAATCTAGCAATAGAATCTACAAACTACTTAAGCTAATAAGCAAACTTAGCAAGATCATAGGATATAGCTCATATACAAAAATTTAATTGGGTTAAATATACTGGCAGTGATCCATTTCAATGTAAGTGAATTAAAATTTTCTAATGTAAAAAAATTCAAACATCTAGGAATTAATCTGACAAAAGATGAGACCAGGCACCATATTTGCATAATGTGTATCTGTTTTTATCTTTTTAACCTTAGAGATTTCTATTACTTTCCTGTAAAATTAAGAATGTATTAATTAGCATGCATCTTCTAATTTACCCAGTATCTGGCTATTTTGTGTAAAATGTATTTCAGAACATTATTGCATGGTTCTGCTTGAAGTTGAAGTCAGTTTTTTTTTTGATTCTGCAGAATACCTGTGAGATACAACAGTTTTTGAGCAGCTTTAGGTGGAAATAAGCTCTAGCATGATAGTGACTATCTTACTTCACACTTAAGCAAAATTGTTGAGTCAAAACCTATCAGGCTCCCCCTTGAGACATAAAGCCTGTGCTTACTGCTTCCCAGACAGGAAGCATGCCTGCAAAGCAGTAGGTTAACCTCTGGAACACTGTCGGCCTGGTATATGTCAGCTTTCCTTTAAGTGGGGCTCTGTCTATACATGCGTTTTGTGTCGATCCATTATATATGTGTGCCTTTTCATGATTGTGGATATAACCACAGGTATGCAAAGATAACGTTTTCAGAAAAGATAAGAGTGAAGATTTGAAAACAAGTCATATTTTAACTTAAACTTAGAAGCCATGGTAATATTTGTATGCCAGACATGTGAAAAAAAGATTAGTGTTTACGAGCAGAGTGTATTTAACTTACAAAAGGATATGGCCATGATTTATGCCATTGAAAATTGGTGCTTTTAATGAGAATTCATTTCTCGTAACTATCATTTGATAATAAAAGAGTAATGTAAATTTACTACTCCCTGTACATGCTAAGAATGTGAATTTCATGCCTCCTTATTTATGGCTTCAACCATTCAACTTCACAGAGCAGAGAAGGGCAAAGATATCCTGTAGTGGAGTCCAGTTTTTGTGACCTCAGGGATGAGAGATGGAAGGGAAGACAGAAAACAAAGAATGAAAAAGAAGAAAAAAAAGCAGAGGAGGACAGCACCAAAAAAAAAAAAAAACGAGTAAGATACATTGAAAAGATGTGACTGAATGCTACCAATATAATCATAAGGGCATCAAGTGACACTGACCTCCTAGCTGCCAATCTGCCTCTCTAGAGCTATTTGTGGTCAAAAGAATCTTGGTTCTGTCACTGCTTCACCTTATGGACTTCAAACAGGTTTTTAAATATCCTTTGGCTTCTTTAAAAATGAGATGATAGCATGTATTTTGTGTCTTTATGAAAACTAAATGATATAGTGTTTTTAAAGCACTTAACAGAGTTTCTGGGACATCATAAACACAAAATAAATGGTAATTAATATGATGATCTCCATACCACATCTTCTAGACACACACACACACACACACACACACACAAATCAGTTCTGCTCTGGACAATACTTCTCCAACTATCTGTAGTGAAAAATCACTTTTTCACATTCCCAGTCTAGTGTGTGTTGACAGTTTTGTAAAATGCAATTGTAACAAAAATGGATTGCTACAATAATAAAATGAAAATACAGAGACATAAATATAAGCATTCAACTTTTATTCTAAAATTAAATTTACATTAAATATCTATAAGTTATTATAGAAGTTACTAAGCACTTTTAATTTCTGAATTTATTTTATCATGTTCTAGTAGCACTGTACAGTGTACAGATGGGCATTGGTCCATGGACTATACTTTGAGTACCACTGATCTGCAAAGAGCAGACCTATGATGGCTTTTTATACATTTAGGATAAACTTTGCTAAGAGAAGGGCTTGGAAGTTCTTAGAAGTCTGTGTTGGGGTGAGGGGTTATGGCCTAAGCTGGCAGCTCTCCCTCTAATGCATTCATTAGCACACATGTCCCTCATTGTTTCAAACTCTGGAAAAATTTTCTCTAGAAATTCCCATCAAAAAGTCCTATGCAAGAGTGATTTCTTCTGCAGGTGGCCTGTTGTTGTTGTTCAGTCACTAAGTAGTGTACAACTCTTTGAAACCCCATGGACTACAGCACGCCAGGCCTCCCTGTCCTTCACTATCACCTGGAATTTGCTCAAACCCATGTCCATTGAGTCAGTGATGCTATCCAACCATCTCATACTCTATCATCCCTTTCTCCTCCTGCCTTCAATCTTTCTCAGCATCAGGGTCTTTTCAAATGAGTCAGTTTTTCACATCAGGTGGCCAAAGTATTGGAGCTTCATCATTAGTCCTTCCAATGAATATTCATGACTGATTTCCTTTAGGATTGACAGGTTGGATCTCCTTGCAGTCCAAGGGAATCTCAAGAGTCTTCTCCAACACCATAGTTCAAAAGCATCAATTCTTTGGCCCTCAGCCTTCTTTATGGTCCAACTCTGACATCCATACATGACTACTGGAAAAACCATAGCTTTGACTATATGGACCTTTGTCAGGAAAGTTATGTCTCTGCTTTTTAATATGCTGTCTCGGTTTGTCATAGCTTTTCTTCCAAGGAGCAAGCATCTTTTACTCCCATGGCTGCAGTCACCATCCACAGTGATTTTGGAGCCCAAGAAAATTCTATCACTGTTTCCATGTTTTACCCATGTATTTGCCATGAAGTGATGGGACCAGATGCCATGATCTTAGTTTTCTGAATGAGTTTTAAGCCATCTTTTTCACTCTCCTCTTTCACCTTCATCAAGAGGTTCTTTAGTTCCTCTTCATTTTCTGTTGTTAGGGTGGTATCATCTGTATATCTGAGGTTATTGATATTTCTCCCAGCAATCTTGATTATAGCTTGTGCTTCATCCAGCCTGGTATTTTGCATGATGTGCTCTGCATATAAGTTACATAAGCAAGGTGACAATATACAGCCTTGATGTACTCCTTTCCCAATTTGGAACCAGTCCCTGTTCCATGTCTGGTTCTAAATGTTGCTTCTTGACCTGCATACAGATTTCTCAGGAGGCAGGTAAGGTGCCTCTCATCTCTTTAAGAATTTTCCATGGTTTGTTGTGATCCACACAGTCAGAGTCTTTAGCACAGTCAGTGAAACAGAAGTAGCTGTTTTTCTGGAATTCTCTTGCTTTTTCTATGATCCGGAAGATGTTGGCAATTTGATCTCTGGTTCTTCTGTCTTTCTAAATCCAACTTGTACATCTGGAAGTTCTCGGTTCACATAATGCTGAAACCTAGCTTGAAGGATTTTAAGCCTTACCTTGCTAGCATGTGAAATGAGTGCACTTGTGCGGTAGTTTAAACATGGTTTGGCATTGCCCTTCTTTGGAGTTGGAGTGAAAACTGACCTTTTCCAGTCCGGTGGCCACTAAGTTTTTCAAATTTGCCGTCATATTGAGTGCAGCACTTCCACAGCATCGTCTTTTAGGATTTGGAATAACTCAGCTGGAATTCCTTCACCTCCACTAGCTTTGATCATAGTAATGCTTCCTAAGGTCCACTTGACTTCACACTCCAGAATGTCTGACTCTAAGTGAGTGACCATATCATCACGGTTATCTGAGTCGTTAAAACCTTTTTTGTACCTTCTGTGTATTCTTGCTATCTCTTCTGCTTCTGTTAGGTTCATACTATTTCTGCCCTTTATTGTGCCCATCTTTGCATGAAATGTTCCCTTGGTATCTCTAATTTTCTTTAAGAGAACTAGTTCTCTAGAAATTTATGAGCTGAACAGTTAGAATTGAGAAACAGCTTACTGTTTACTAATAGTTTACTAATATTTTGGTAATACAGACTTTGTCAAAAGATGTATTTTTGTCCTCGCTGAACTTCACTGATATTCCTTCTTTTCTAGTGTTGATTTATTTTATCCTTCCCCCAAATACTTGTTTTGCGTTACTATCCCAGGGTGATAAAATAGCAAGAGTCATCCACTCACTGTACTTTATAATGTAAGTGAACTAGCTACTGTGGAGCTTCAGATTCAAATTCAACTTGTGTACATTTAAGATGTACCATGCTCTGCACCATGATGGATACCTTTTGATCTTTTGAGCCCACTGACACAACAGCTCAGTGAGATTGGTATTTTTATCAGTGCCGTTTATTAGAAAATCAAGCCTCAGAAATGTTGAATGACGTTCCCATGGTCTATGATTCAAACTTAGGTGTGCTGCATCCAAATATAGTTCTTTTATACTATAGTACATGTTTAATTATCTCTCAGAACATCTTATTTCTTTGGGTGTATTAGGTATTACTACAGAGTCCTCACTGGAAATTGTATAGTAGCCAACAGTGGTCCTAAACAGTAATGTCCACCACATTCCAGCCTTTCAGGAGAACATCTTTCCTTATACACCACCTGTTTTTGTAGCATTTGTTTCTAATAGACATTGAAATTTTCAATAAAGTAATAGTGAGTTACATTTTAATGAAGAACTCCAGTTAACTGTAAGACAAGCTAAAAAATGTGGTGATTTATTAACTATTCCTGGTGGCTCATACAGTAAAGAATCCACCTGCAATCTCTGGGTAGGGAAGATCCCCTAGAAAAGGGAATGATACCCGCTCCAGTTTTTTGCCTGGGAAATCCCATGTACAGAGGAACCTGGCTGGCTACAGTCTAGTCCAACTGAGTCCAACCCTCAGTCCATGAGGTCTGAGGGTTGGACATGACTGAGAGACTAAGCATGCAGCACAGCTTGAGAAAGATTTCTAAATAAAAGATGATATCCTAAACATAAGTGAGACTGCAGAAGGATAAGGTCTCAACTGCAATAGAAAATATTTAAGTAGAATACACTAAAGAATTGCCTGCCCTGATGGTGCTTTACAGCTTTGGAGTGGTTTTGAAAGTTCATGTTCTAAGACACAGTGTGGATTTTACTCTTAGATTGGATGGAGAATTAGTTCTTGAAGGTAGACGGATTGATCACACTACCACTAGATAGGATCTGCATTGGTCATGACTCATAACAGTAACTTACATCCAGAAAAAAAATATATAATTCTGCATGTTTGGTTACTTTTATTCATTCAACAAGTATCTATTGCATTCCTTGCTCTTTTCTTGTGTGTTTGTTTATTTGGCTGCACTGGGTCTTAGTTGTCCCCTGTGGGATCTTTTTAGTTGTGGCGTGCAAACTCTTAGTTGCGGCATGTGGGATCTAGTTCCCTGACCAGGGCTTGAACCTGGGCCCCCTGCATTGGGAGCTCAGAATCTTAGCCACTGGACCACCAGGGAAGTCCCCTCCTTGTTCATTCTCATGCGTGTGTGTATATGAGTTAGTCATGTCTGACACTTTGCGACCCCACGGACTGTAGTCTGCCAGGCTCCTGTGTCCGTGGAATTCTCCAGGCAAGAATACTGGAGTGGGCTGCCATTCCCTTCTCTGATGGATCTTCCTGACCCAGGGATTGAACCCAGGTCTCCCTCGTTGTGGGCAGACTCTACTGTCTAAGCCACCAGGGAATCTTATAGAAGGATGGAAAACCAAATAGTTGAACAAGGTAATCTTTTAGCAACAAATGTTGTTAACAAAGCAGATGACTGTAATAGAGTGTAAACAGGTAGTGGGATTACTAATTTTAGTTCTCTGAATCAGAAAGATCCCCTAAAGTCAAGGATACAGACGAGAGAGTCAGACTCATGTGGGGTCTTGCAGACAACTGTGGGATGCCACGGGAGAGTCTGAAGCAGGAGGGTAACATGGCTAATTTGTATTTAAAAAGTGGCTCCTTCATTTTCTGTTGTGAGGGAAATAGGGGGATTGAGGCAAGAGTAGAAACAGGAAGTAAGTTAGAGAGGTTATTGCAGGACACTGAAGGTGGAGAACATTCAGTTAGAAACTGGGGCTGCTTGGGCTCAGGGGCCAAAAGTTTAAGGGAGAGAGTAGGAGGGTAGGAATTGCTGTTTCACTGGACTAGGGCTGCATCGAGAGAAAAGAAAGAATTGATAATGACTCCTGCTGCTGCTAAGTCACTTCAGTCATGTCCAACTCTGTGCGACCCCAGAGACGGCAGCCCACCAGGCTCCCCCATCCCTGGGATTCTCCAGGCAAGAACACTGGAGTGGGTTGCCATTTCCTTCTCCAATGTGTGAAAGTGAAAAGTAAAAGTGAAGTCGCTCAGTCGTGTCCAACTCTTCATGACCCCATGGACTGCAGCGCACCAGGCTCCTCCGTCCATGGGATTTTCCAGGCAAGAGTACTGGAGTGGGGTGCCATTGCCTTCTCGGATAATGACTCCTAGGGTGGGTAATATTCTTTACTGAGGTGGGAGAGTCTAGAGGAGGAGTGATTTGGGGGAGAAATAAATTCGATTTTGGCCATGTTAAGTTTAAGATGCCTGTTGGACACCCAGGTTGCTGAACACAGAAGACAGTTGTGTAAATGGGTTTGGAGCTCACTGGAGAATTGGGGCTGGAGTCATAGATTTGATAGTATAGAGATGATGTTGACTCTGTGGGCCCGATGGGATCATCTCAGGGGAACATGGCTAGCGGAGAAGACCTAGGCCTGGACACTGGGGCACTCCGATATGTTGAGGAGAAGCAAGGAGATAGAGAAGAAGCAAAGCAGAGGAACCTAAGAAGTTTCTTTCTCCTTAAAGAATAAGCTGGCATTGCACACCCACATGTTCCCCCTGCCCCTTGTTGACCTTGCATATCCAGGGTCCAGTACTGAGACACAGCCCAGGCCCCACCCACTCCACTGGGCCCAGTCTCACCTCTTGTTCCAGAATGCGAGCCTGCTGTGTGTCCAATGGTTGCCCCTCCTGTGAGGTGCCCTTCATTCATTTAGTAAACCTTTGTTGAGCAGCTTATTTGCACTGAGACCATGAGTGTAACGCTCAGCAAGAATGGTTCGGCACAGACCCTGCCCTCAGGGTCACCAGCAAGTGGACGATTACAATGAACAGAAATGGTGGAGGTATAGCTGTTTTAGTATAGACTGTGTGACCCAGGCAAGTATTCAGTTCAGTTCAGTCGTTCAGCTGTGTCCAAGTCTTTGCCACCCCATGGAGCGCAGCATGCCAGGCTTCCTTGTCCATCACCAACTCCCACAGCTTGCTCACACTCATGTCCTTTGAGTTGGTGATGCCATCCAACCATCTCATCCTCTGTCGTCCCCTTCTCCTCCCGCTTTCAATCTTTCCCAGCATCAGGATCTTTTCAAATGAGTCAGTTCTTCACATCAGGTGGCCAAAGTATTGGAGCTTCAGCATCAGTCCTTCCAGTGACTATTCAGGACTGATTTCCTTTAGGATTGACTGTTTGGATTTCCTTGCAGTCCAAGGGACTCTCAAGAGTCTTCTCCAACACACAGTTCAAAAGCATCAATACTTTGGTGCTCAGTTTTCTTTATGGTCCAATTCTCACATCCATACATGACCACTGGAAAGACATAGCCTCGACTAGATGGACCTTTGTTGACAAAGTAATGTGTCTGCTTTTTAATATGCTGTCTGGGTTTGTCATAGCTAGTATAATTGCTGTTATAAGCCTAAATTTCCCATTTGAGGGAATGGAAATAAGTATGACAGGCTCTCTGATGTACCCTGAGGCTGTGATGGATGGATGAGCAAATGAAAACTCCTATCTAGCCCCTCATGGAACATCTAAAAAGACAGTAAGTGGGGAGGCCTGGTCAGCGTCTCTGTGTGGGGAGTCGACACATGGTGTGCTGCCTACAGCAAGTCTCTGGTTTTTCCTTCAGATGCCTGCTCTTCTCCTCACCCTTCACTATTCCTATTCTGTCTGCCCTGGGTCTTCTCTTTGGTTCTATTTGTCTATCCCAAAGCAGAAGAAAGGGCTGGTTTTAACAGAGAAGAATCTTTTGATATTGAACCAGGAAGATGGGTGGCCAAAAACTTCATTCATGATTTTCCGTAAGATGTTACAGAAAAACTCAAACATTTTGGTCAACCCAATACAAGGAACCTTTAATGTTTAAATAATCTGGGAAAGTGAAACAAAGGATTCTGGGAAATTCAAGGCTCTTTACACAGAGTACCAAGTGCCCACACAGTGTTCTGTGTACAATGGCTGAGCTTGGTAATAAACTCTCAGCCACGCCCTTAAACCCAGCCACACCCACTCCTCACACACCTCAAAACCTTTCAGGGAGGGTACCGACTGCAGCAACTTCTCAAAGGAGTGCAGAAAGTGTCTCTGAAAAGAACACAGCCATTTGTTCTCTGTCAAGATGCCTCTTTCATACTGTAATTAGAGTGCTGTGGAGGGGGCGAAATGGGGGAGGAGGAGGAACGTGAAATGCTCTGACTTCCCTCATGGCTTTTTCTTCCTGCACCGCAGGGCCTTGAACTCACTGAAATACTGTGACTGAAAAACACACTGTTATATGCACAGAGAGGGAGAAAGCAACATGTGTGTCCCGCTTTTGTGCCTCCAAAGTGTCTGTGTGCTAAAGCGAGGAGGGGCAGCTTGGGATGGGGGCAGGGCAGCATTCGAAGAGGAAGGAGATCAGAATCCCACCTTGTAATCTGTGTCACTCCAAAAGTCACACTGGACTGATGTAGCCTGCATCCTGAGTTTTAAAGAAGAATGAACAGATTCTTCAAAATAAATTCTGGCAATATGTTTATGTTCACATCTGAAAACATTGATACGAATAATATATGCCTAGCAATTCATGGGGTCACAAAGAGTCGGACACGACCGAGCGACTGAACTGAACTGAAGAGTGTTGCATCTTCAGGCCTTTATTTTCCCAATCTGCAAAGTGGGCATAAAAAAAGTGATGATCCCTTAATTCCCTTCCTGAAAGGTATAAGGACAAGCTTGTGAGAACTCAAAACTTGTCACAGGATTCATAGTTCCTGCTGTTCCATGGTCATCTTTGCTAATACAAGGAAATGATAAAGCTTATTGGTGTGAAGTAGTGCAGCATTCAAGAGTATTTGTGGGTTTTTGTTTTGTTTTGAATTGTATTTGCAGCAATAGCAACAATTTCTTGATTCCATCTTGCAGAAAAATCAGTTAGCATCTTTCTAACACTTGCTGGCAGTGGAGGAGAAAGAAGGGTGTGGAGATAGTCTTCAGCCACTGTTTCAGTCACAGCAGATGACGTTTGAAGTGACTGGCGCATTTCTTGTAGATAACAGAATTGATGCTCTTGGGCCCAATGATGTTCAACATAAATGTGTCAGGATATCCAGCTGACTTAATACACAGCTGAACTCCTGGTCTGCCCTCTAGAAATGACTCCTCATGGTATCTTTTCCATCTCAGTTTCTTGAACTCCATGCTTCTAGTTGCTCAAGGAGAAAACCTTGAGGGTCTTCTTTGTCTCACATCTCTCTTATAGTCTGCGTTTAAGGTGTCAGCAAGTTTTCCTAGCTCTACATTGCAGTATACCCAGAATCCCAGGATTTCTCAATGTCGCTACTCCCGCCACTCTGGCTAAGGCAGCTGCCATGATCTGGAAATAACCTGGGAGGTCTCCCTGCCTTCGCCTGTAGCCTTCATCAGTCTGTTCTCAACAGGCAGTCAGAGACAGTCTGTGAAACCGTGAATCAGATCCTGTGACTCCTCTGCTGCAAACCCCCCGCCCCATGGTTTCCAGATGACACCAAGTGAAAGTCAGGTTATTATCCATGGTCTACATGGTCTAGCCCCCTACCTCGGTGTGGCCTGTTACCCTCTCTGAGCTCACCTTATTAGATTTTTCATTTATTCCATCCACTCCAGCCATATGGGCTCCTTTCTGTTCTGTGGAAGCTCCTCCAGGGTGTTCCTGGCCCACAGCTTGCCCTGGCCACCTCTTCTGGAATACTCTTCTTCAGATATCTGTGTGGCTCAGTTCTCAAGTCTTCTCAGGGAGGCCTTCCCCAGCCACTCGACCCCTAAATCCCAGACCCTCTCCTCATACTTACTATTCTTCTATGCTTTGTTTTTCCACCTTTTCAGTATTGAACATACTTTATATTTGTGCTTATTACCCTGGTTATTGTCTGTCTCCTTTACTAGAATGTAAGCTTCATGAGACTAAGGGTTTTTGCTTTTATGTTTGGTACTGTATCCCCATGTGCTAAAGCAATGCTAACCAGGTAGTAGGCACTCAATAAATTTTATTTTGGAAGCACAATTAGTAGATAGATAGATAGATAGATAGGGGCCTTAATAGTAGGTTGTGTATACTGTCCTACATTCTTAGGAATGTCAGACATACTTAAAATAGGCACTTGCAATACCTATTCTGTGCTAGATACTATACTTTGCACTTTCCATCTCTTATTTAAATTAATCCTCAAAATGCTTTGAAAGAGGTGTGGTGTTTATTGCTACTTTACAAATGAGGAAACACTCAGAGAGGCTTCAGAACAGGTCCCACCCTGATGGAGCCATGATTCAAGCCCAGTTCAGTCATGTTTCAGAACTTCTCATCATTGTGCTATAACGGTCTGGATTATACCAACTCCAAGGCTAAAAAGCAAAACAGGGAAACATAGCTCCTTTGTGATCTCCTTTATGCTAATTGCCAGGCCTTTTATTTTTTATTTTTATTTAAGATTTATTTATCTCAAATAAATGAGATCTCAGTGTCAAGAAGAACAAGAAAGAAAAAGATCATGAAAAATTCCCCAGCATCTTAAAATCATCTGCCTCCTGAGGTCTCATGACTGCAACATCATGAAGATGTGAATGGCACTGACTTTGAACCTGGAGATGAAAGTGATGCTGTAGATCAGCCGCCACATGCACTGTCGGCCTTGGGCCAGCAAGCCCCCTGACCTCTCTGCACCTCAAGTTCCTTGGCTGTAAAAGGCAAGACTCGGGAATGTGACTCGTCAGGTCCTCCCACTTGATATTCTGGCCTGTGAGACTCGTGGCCTTTCTTTCTTCGCTGTGGGAGTAGTGTGGCAGAGTCAGGGTGGACCATCGCACTCTGTGCAAGGCTATTTATTTGCCTTCTCTGCTTTAGGGAAGGACTTCTGCTCATTGGAGGAGCTCTTCAAAAGGCCCTGATCTCTAAGGAGAAGTGACATAGTGTGATGCAGTGACTCAGTTCGTGCATTCCTCATCCTCCAGCATGCCCATCCATTCTGCTTATTAGAGTCAACACTGGATGGGATTTAGAGGATCGGCTGCTGTTTTGGCCTTTATTTATTGACATCCTAAGTCTCCTTAAATCCTTTCTGGAACAAATCAAGGGATAAGGTGTAAATAACTGTAATACAGCTGAACCGTGTGACCTTCAGTAAGCTATTTACCTTCTCTGGGCTGTGTTTGCTCCTCTGAAAAATGGGAGAAAAGGTTCCCCGGCTCCTAGCACACTGAAAAATTGTTTTACAGGCCATGAGACTCATGCCACCCTCCAGTGAAATTGAAATGAAAACACTGCCAACACACAATTGCCTGTATGACCTTCCCCAATTTCTTTGTTAATTTCAGAACAGGTAGGGTCAAAGAGGTTTGGTTTTTTTTTTTCTTTTATGTCTAACCTAAATCCTCTTTCCTAAAGCAAACGTGTTATAGGAGGCCTGGCAAGGTTCCCCTCATGCAGTGAAGCACTTTAGAAACGTGGGCTTTGAATATTAATAGGAATATGACCACGTGGTCATTTGTGAGCTTGGCAGAGTCCGTCGTCCACATACGCTTCTGCATGCCAGCATGAGCATGTGCGTGTTCATGCCAGTGTGTGTGTGATGAAGCGTACAAGTGTGTACAGAAGTGAGGGTAAACAGATCTTTGAGTCACAGGGGCCAGCCCCTCCGGGCAGGCTTTATCTTCCTTTTGGTTGCCATGACAACAGCAAGGGCCTCTGCATCAGTAAACAAAGCTCCCTGCTTGGACTGAACCCGGAGGAGGGGTCTGGAGCTAGAAGCCAGAACTGAGAGCCATGTAGTCGTCCGGTAGAGTGCTGTTAGAGCAGACCTACCAGAACATCTTCCCCATTAGGTGAAGACAGAGATGCCTGTCCAGATACCCTGAGACTCTGAGGTGACATAACGTGGGCAGGAATTTCCAGCTGGAGCAAGGCTTCAGTGAAGCTCACTCTAACCCCCAACAGTTAGTCATCTCACCGAGAATTCTAGCAACGTGAAAGGCCAAAGTCCCTCCCATCCCCCTGTGGATCCATACCAATCACTTTAGTTTATTAATAGGCAGAAGAGCCGCTGTGTGAATTATCTGGGGCTCCTCTGTAAGTCTAGAAGTTCATCAAATAGAAATCAATTTAATATTAACCTAAATATGACTTCACATACCTCCTAGTCACATATGATAAACACATGGATAAACACACCTTGTCTGAGATTATCTTTATCATTCTTCCACTTTAATCATGAATAATATGTAATTGGCTATGTATGAATAGTTGATTTGTACAAATTATGCCTCTCATATAAACTGCTAAAAAACAAAAGCAGTCACAGTGTAAATTTACTAACTTGGATGTAAGAAGAAAAGTGTACTTAACCATGCAGTGTGGTGAGATCAGCCTACTCCCTAGTTCCAGTAGCTGAAGTTTAGAAACCCAAACCTCGCATGCACATGTGACAACCAGAATAGAGGCTCAGCTCTGCTCCTCTTCACACCATCCTCCCTCTATGTGGTAACTGTAGGTTATCTTCCCAGGGGAAAGAAAAAGACAACCAAAAATTATGAGTAACAGAATTAGTTAAGAAGTATTCCAATGAAATGTGATAGATTATCCCCCCCACCACCAGTTTTATTGTGATATAATTGACACATAACACTGCATTAGTTTAAGATGTATAAAATGCTTCAGTATTTGTAGGTATTGTAAAATGATCACCACAATAGGTTTAGTTAACATCCATCGCATCACATGGTTACATTTTTTTGTTATGATGAGAACTTTCAAGATTTACTCTCTTAGCAACTTTAAAGTATGCACAATACTGTTAACTGTTGTCTCTATGCTATGTGTTACATCTTCAGAACTTGCTTATCTTATAACTGGAAATGGGTACCTACTGACCCCCTTCACCCGTTTCCCCCAGCCCCTACCCCCACCTCTGGCAACCACCGAAATATTCTGTTTCTGAGTTGTTTTCTTTAAGTTACACATATAAATGAGATCGTACATTACTTTTTCTCTGTCTGACACATTTTACTTAGCATAATGCCTTCAAGGTCTATCTATACTGTCCCAAATGGCAGGATTTCCTTCTTTATCATGGCTGCATAATATCCTGTGGTGTCTCTGTGTGTGCACGTGTACATAGATGGAGATTTCCATTGTTTCCCTGTTCTAGCTGTTATAAATAATGCTGCAATAAACATGGGATACAGAATCTCTTTGAAAGAATAATTTCAATTCCTTTGAATATATACCCAGAAGAGGTATTGCTAAACCATATGGTAATTCTATTTTCAATATTTTGAGGAACCTTCATGCTGTTTTCCGTAGTGGCTGCACGAATTTATATTTGTGCCAATAGTGCAAAAGGGTTCCATTTTCTCCACATTCTCCCCAGCAGTTGTCTCTCATCTTTTTGAGAAGAACTCTTGTAACACGTGTAGTTTTGATTAGCATTTCCCCGATGATTAGTAATATTGAGTACCTTTTCATGTACCTGTTGGTCATTTGTATGTCTTCTTTGGAAAAAATTTAGTTCCTCTGCGTATTTTAGTTCCTCTGCGTATTTTGGTTCCTCTGTGTATTTTAGTTTCTCTGCGTATTTTATAATGGTTTTGTTTTTGTTTTGCTATTGAATTATGTGAGTTCTTGATATATTTTGACTGTTAACCCCTTATCAGATATATGGTTTGCACATATTTTCTTCGTTTCCATAGGTTGCCTTTTCATTCCGTAGCTTGCCATCTCATTGAATTTTTATCATTTTACAATCTCTTGCAAGACTCCGTTCAGGACTCTCAGACTAAAACATATTAATTCCTACTCTGGTTATGAGCAGAGCTTATTTTGTGTTTTTCTAATGTCAGCCTTGTCTGAAGAGGAAGCTGAGACAGAGAGGTTTACTGCTCAGTTTTTTAGCACCAGCGGTTACTGGAGTACCTCGCTGCAAGAGTAGACTTGGTTGTATTTATGCTGCATCACGTGGGGGTTTATTTTTGTTTGCCTGGTTTGAAATTCTGAAGTCTAGATGCATCCTAGTCTGAATTCTGTTACATCTAGGGCATAGAAACACTGGATGGAGCAAATGAAAAGGAGCTGATTACCCATCCTCTTTCCTTGAACCGTAGGTTAATGCCAGGTGGACTTATGGGACATGAACACTCTTCTCATGTCAGATTTTCTCCTTTGGAACTTCCTGTGGCTTAATCCAAAGAAACTGGATAAAATGAGATATTCATAGGGCCATTCCTTGAGGCACGTTTCATTAAGAAGTTTGGCAGTGGATGGCTAAGTAAGGTAACAGCCATATGTTTTATCTTTGCAAAAGCATCATCATCTGAATAACTCCAGGATAATCCTCTATGAAGAGGAGAGAGTATTCAGGTCCTCAGGGAAGAGAGGAACCAGAAGGAGGAACACACGTCCCTTTCCTCAGTCTGGCTACATATATGCTCATGAGATTGGCAAGCGTGTTGTATCTAAGGTTAGAAGAATCACTTATTTTGGGCAGGTAATGGAGCTAAATCCTGTTTGTCCCTGCTTTCTCCAGAATGCAATATACATATAAATGGTGACTAGGATACACAAATTCAAGCAGTGCCTCACTAACATGACTAATGCTACAAGTTTTATAATAGGTCCTTATTAACCCAACACAGAACAACGGAGTATATGCTGCTCTTTCAATTTAAAAGATAGTCTTTTTAGAAAAAACACAAAATTTTGTTTTTATGTCTTTATTTTCCTCAACCTCTGGCTGAAGAATAAATCCCTTTTGTGGGTTTTAAATGTGACTGCTAGACACATGGAAGACAGCTCAGGCCTTGTAGAAACAGCACTTAATCTGGAATCAAAAGACATTCGTTTAAATTTCGGCTCTGTCTCCTGCTAACTTGGTCATTTTGAGCAAGTAACCTTTCTGATTCTCCCAGGGTTTCCACAAATCTACGTGAAATAATTTACATGAAAGTAATTTAGAAAATGAGACTTTTACAAATGTGGCTTATGAACATTAGCTGTCCTTAATATTTTATTTTTGTAATCTGTGGTATCAGCTATAATACTCGGCTGTGGATTAAACTTCCCAGGTCCTTGTTGGAATGTGGTGTGACTCCGACTCTACTTGGCCTCATGGAACCTTCAGACCTGTCAGAGAGAGAAGCCTTGGCACAAACACTGGGGCAGCAAGGGAGGAGTGGGAAGTATCATGAACAATATGGTGCCACACTTTGTGCCCTGGGCTCCCAACTGAAAAACAAAACAAGCTGATTGATAAACATCATATAGAAGGCCTCCAAACACAGCCCTTCTTCCCCTCCACTGACGTGCAGAGAGCTGCTTAGAAAGTTTCCCTGTTGGTGCACACTCTGTTTCTTTTAGCCAAGAGGCTTCTTAAAAAGTCCAAGCCAGATTTGTTGGGCTCTGGGCCTGTAGGATGCCAGGTGGGAGGGTGGGAGGAAACGGGGGCCTGCAGTGGCAGAGGAGAGCAGGGAAACCAGCTGGTGAGACTGGAGCCAGGAAACTTCCAAAGATAAAGAGAGATGAGGCTGGGATGACTTGCCTCTCCTACCGGAAATGAAGCCACGTGGTCCTTCTGGGGCTTGGGTAGAGGTGACACGCTGCACACTGCATAGGCTAATGCTGCAGAGATTTTAGTGGAGCCAAACAAACATAGAGGTGGCCGTGTCCAGGAGTTACCTGGCAACTGCTCTGTTCTTGTTAGTTCACCTGGCTCTGCTTGGGTCCGTGCAGAGATGCTACGTCCCTTCATTTAAGCCTTTGGAATTCAGGGCAGATCTATCAGTATGGTTTTCAAGTCAGCCTAGATATTGTAATTAAAAAAAAAATCTATTAAACAAGTACCACACACCAGGCCTAGTCTAGTCCTGGAGGATGCAAAGTTGAGTAAGACAGAATGTTTCCACAAAAAGCTCACAGAGAGGGAGAGAGACAGTCACACGTATAGCTCGCCACCATAGACGTCTGGCTGTAAGATGAGCTATGAAGAGACAGGGAGAAAGTATAGAGCAGAGGTCAGAGGACGTGTGGCAAGGGAGAGGGGCAAGCTAAACATCAGAGGTGACATTTCAACCTGGCCTTGAAGGATTTTAACAGACTCAGGCAGGTAAGTCTGGGTTCTAGGCCAGTGTGAATTAAACCTTTAGATCCCTCACTGCTCTTTCAGGAACCGTGGGAAGTGTGCTGTGGCTGGAGCTTGGCTGGAGTGGGGCTGCAGGTCGGCACGAGGTAGATCGGATTGATGGGGGGTGAGGTTTGAAAGAAAGGACCATGAAGGACTTTGAAAGGTCTGTTAGGTATTTAGCAGCAGGTGGAGCAGATGTGAAGGAAAAGATAGAAGAGGGAATGTATAGGATCTGAGGGTCATGGTTCTTCTTAGTGGCACTGTGTCTTAGGACACTTGCCCTTTCAAATGACCACTTAACGCCCGTTAGATTCAGTTTTCTGAGCTGGAAAATGGAGATGTTGGTAATAATGCAGATGCTAAAGGATTATCGTGTTTCTCTGCTCATAGCTCACGTATGTATGTGTGTGCTCAGTTGTGTCCAACTCTTTGCGACCCCATGAACTGTAGCCCATCAGGCACCCCGGTCCATGGGATTCTCCAGGCAAGAATACTGGAGTGGGTTGCCATTGCCTCCTCCAGGGGATCTTCCTGACCCAGGGACTGAAGCCATGTCTCCTGTATTGGCAGGCAGGCTCTTTACCACTGAGCCACCTGGAAAGCCCCATAGTGTGCTTAAATTCTCCTGTTTCAAGGTCTTGCTCAAAATACTGCATCCTGCTAAACCCTCCTGAATTCCCTTAGAGCATAGTTGAAAAATGAAGGCACACACATATGAAAAGGTAAAAAGCTGCATATAAATATGCCATTGGGCTGGGCAGATATGTGGGGAAGCTGGGCTCTTAGAGCAGAGAGGCCTAGGGTTCTAAACCTGGCTCCATCTCTTACTTAAACTTGAATGAGTTGTTTAACTTTTATGTTGAGGCTGAAAATACCTGTTTTGCTGCCTTCTCATTTTGGTTGCAAAGATTAAATGTCCGAAATGGATGAAGGTACTTGGAAATTAGAAAGTGCTCCTCCAATGGCACTCACTGTGGTTGTTATTTTAGGTTTGGACATAGTAAGATCCAGTGCATATTTTAGAAAGATAATTCTAATTGCTGTGAGGTGGATGAAATGAAGGGAAGAGAGGCAGGTGGCCAAGAGACTAGCTATATGCTATTTCAGTAGTCCCGGCAGGAAAAGGTGAGGTCCTAGACCAAGGCAGCAAGAATGAAGAGGGAGGGTGGATCCAAGTGCCATTTTGAAGACAGAACCAACAGAACGATGACGGGGATAGAAAGACTAAGAACCAAAGGTAAGAACTTTGGTAGATGGTAACACCATGAACCAAGATGGCTCCTTGTTGCTTTCTTACTTGCTGAAATCCAAAAGAGGGGGTGGAAAACAGAGGTGCTCCAGGGCTTAAATTCTGTTACCCTGACTCTCACTGAAAGTGTGAAAGAAAGTGAAGTCTTTCAGTCATGTCCTACTCTTTGCGACCCCATGGACTGTAGCCTACCACTCTCCTCCATCCATGGGATTTTCCAGGCAAGAGAACTGGAGTGGGTTGCCATTTCCTCCTCCAAAGGATCTTCCTGACCCAGGGATCAAACCCAGGTCTCCTACATTGTAGGCAGACGCTTTACCATCTGAGCCACCAAGGAAGTCTGACTGTCACAGTTCCTAGTCAACTCTTCCTTCCCCCAAGACACCCTTGGTAGAACCCACTGAACCTGACACCAAGTCCAGGAGAATTTCTTCTTCTAGTCTGCCTTGTCCGGTGTCTTTAGCCTGATTGTGACCTCTGTAAGGTGCCTGTGCCCAAGGAATCCCCTCTGTCTTGGAAGGAGAGGCCAGATCAAGCACGAACTGGTATCCCCCTGCCTCACGGTAGACTGGCACCTCTCCCTCTCCTGCACTGGGGCTGGGGCATGTCCCTTAGCCCCTGGTTCCCCTCCTCCTCCCTGGACATGAGGGAGTAGGTAGCAGGACCCTCAGTGGGTGCTGAGCTCTGTTATCTTCAGGTTGCTGCTCTTTGTTGATGGAGAGCCTGAGAATAAGTGGAACAGCCTTCAGGGGAGTAGGAGAGTGCATGAGCCGTGGCTGGGAGGCACTGTGCTAGCAAGGGGTGTTCTGGCTGGACGGGTGTTTGATGATGAGAAAGGCATTGGTGCGAATGTGGCATCCGGAGGGGCCTACTAGCCAGTGACTATTTCATGATCCCCATTTGCTCACTCGTCGAATCTCACCATCTTCCTCTCTGCCAGGGAGTCCTCATTCCTCTTCTCTCTTCTTTTTCCCATGGGTCTTTAGTGGGTTGTTTTGTTTTAATTGTCTTTTGCTGCAGAGTGGCTCTGTCCCCTGTTAGGGGCTGTGTCTTCCGTCTGACCCTTATGCTGGTTTTATCCCCCTGTCTTGTTTTCCCCTCCACCCCACCCCATCCTCCCACTTTCTTCTGGAGCTGTGTGCCCTCTCCTTTCTTATCCAACCTTGACCAGCCATCATCAAACAGCATTTCAACCCTTCAAGGCATCAGTGTCATGGTCTTCAGTGGCAGCACATACTAAGCACCAAGCTCAGTGGGTCAGGCCACCAGCTTGATGGGTAGAGTTCAGATCCCAGTAAGTGACAAGTGACCCCCCCTCCCCTAAGCCTTGGTTTCCCTATCTGTTAAATAGGGTTTTAATAGTGCTTACATCATGGGGTGATTGTGAAGATCAAATGAATTAATGGATATGAAAAACTTCATATAGGACTGGCACATAATCATCAATCAACAGACAGTAGTCACTGTTGTTATTAAAAGCATAAAGGATAGTTTGACCCCTCAGAGGGTTGAGTTTCTGTTGTAGCCAGAGCCATATAATATATAGCATTCTGGAACCTAGCTCGTCCCATTACTAAGTCAGTAGCTTTCAAAACAGAGCAAGCAGATGAGATCAGGCACTTTGCTATACAGCAAAAAACATTGTAAAGCAACCATATTCCAGTAAAATTTAAAAACCAAATCTCACCTTTATAAGTACAAAAAAGGAAATTAATGCAAATGTTATTAATTTCAGCTTTTTAAAATCGTATTCTAGTATGTTTCTTTCCAAGAACCTGATATACGTATAGTACAAGTTTTATATGTATGATTGTTATTTTCTAATTTCTATTTAATTTTTTTCTTTGATGGATTTCTTAATGGTATATTCATTCATTTCCAAATATATGAGTGTTTTCTAGCTGTCTTTTTGTTATATTGATTTCTAGCTTTATTGCATTTTATTTCAAGAAGATAATTTATATTGAAAAAAAAAAAAAGAGAAAAACAGAGCAAGCAGAAAGTTTTAGTGCTGACTGAAATGAAACTGATCCAAGAAGACTTCCTGCAAGAGGCTGAACAAAGTTCATTTCTGTACAACATTTTAAGATTATAGTTGCAGGCAGGGACAAAGGGAATGGGGTCTACACAGTGCCTGCTCAAACACTCTCTCACCTGCTTGCTTCACTCTTTCTTTTGATCATGGCACTGCCCAAACTTAGTGAATCTTATCTGCTTTGTCTGCAGGGAATTTGCCAAAGAGAGAGAGAGAGTGGAGAACCGGAGAGCCTTCATGAAACTTCGGCGCCAGCAGCAGATCGAGCGTGAGCTTAACGGGTACCGCGCCTGGATAGACAAAGCAGGTAAGACCTGGGGGCTGGAGGAGGCTGCTGATGGGCTGCACAGACATCCGGAACCTACCCAGTACCCATTCCCAGTACTTCCGCTCAAAGGGCCAGTCTAAAACAGGGCGGAGAGAAGCTGGAAATGACTCGTTGGCTTTCGGGGTTCCCAACTGGTCCCATTTTCTCCCTTTGAAGTCTTGTTCTTCTACCAAACATCTTTCAGGAGACAGATATTTTAGCAAGGTGAACTGAGTAAAAGTTCGCATAACCGAGTACGTGAGCTAAGTTTGGGCTGATGCCATTTCACACACTACCGTTACTACTAACAATAGTCCGTTCAGTCCACAGATATTTATTGAGAGCGTACTTTGTGCCAAGTCCTGTTCTAGGCATTTGTGGTACAGCAGTGAGCCGGAGCTCTACTCTTGTGGAGCTCAATTACCCTATAGCTGGGAAGGCAGTGATGAACAAAATAAGGAGTAATTTTTCATAGGGTAATAAGTACAATGAAGCGCTTTCCTGGTGGCTTAGATGGTAAAGAATCCACCAGCAATGCAGGAGACCTGGGTTCAATCCCTTAGCTGGGAAGATCCCCTGAAGAAGGAAATGGCTACCCACTCCAGTATCCTTGCCTGGGAAATCCCCTGAATAGAGGCACCTGGCAGCTACATACAGTCCATGGGGTCACAAGAGTTGGATACGACTGAGTGACAAAAGTTTCCACTTTCAAGTACAATGAAAACAGATCAAGATAGGGTTAGGGGTTTAGGGTGAGTTTCAGTTTTAAATGGAGAGTCAGGGTAGACCTGTTTGGGGAGAGATGTGAAGGAGATGAGAGGGTGAGCCACAGGGAGCCCTGAAGGAAGCATACCCAGTGTCCTGGCTGTAATGTGGGAGGAGACCCAGAGGGCTCCAGAAACTGCCTGAGGTGTGAGCAGTGAAGGGTAGGAGCTGGGATGAAGGCATTCTCATGGTGGGAGCAGGCGGCAGAGCCTGTAGGACCTTTACCGGTCCTTGTAAAGTTCAGAGCTTTCCTGCGACTCAAGTGAGAGCCACAGGGGGATCTTGAGCAGAGAAGGGACATGCTCTGTTTAAGATGTGGTTGCTGCATTGAGAACAGACGGTAGGAAGACCCAGGCCTGAGCAGGGAGTCCGATAGTGAGACTACTGCAGTAGGGCAGCTAAGAGATGATGCTAAGAACTGGTTTTCCCTGTTCCTTGCTGTCATCAGCTCCTCGCTTATGGCTCAGCCTTGGGAATAATTGTTGCCCAGCCCTGAGGAAAGGTCCAGGTTTATCCTGATTTTATGAACCCACAGAGAGCCTCCAAACTCAAGAGTGACTGCAGCTCTGCTGTTTATGAGGGGTGTCAATCACCCCATATCTGTCAGTAAAGAGGATACATTTGCTTTCCTTGTTATTTTAAAAGTTGCATTGCATTGGTGTTATATATCTTCATTTTCTTACTGAACAAAGAGTACATTTTTTTTTAATTAAAAAAAAAAAAAAGCGTGACAGCGTCTTTGCTCTGTTCCTGGTAGAAAAGCAGAGCACAAAGAGATTTCTCGGGAAGAATTTGGAATAGGATTGGGTACTTAGTGGCCTGACCCTTATTCTTCTCTAAGCTTTGGAATGATGGATGTTATGACTCCTGTTCTGACCACAACACACGCAGGCTGTCTCAGCTCAGGAGTCGACATTTGATCATCTATCTGGTGAGAGAGCAAGTATGATGCGAAGTGCCGTGCCAAAGCCAAATAAAAGCCACTCTTCATTTGGGACTATCTGCAGTTCTTTGCTGCTTCTGGAAGCAAGAGCCATGGAGTGGTGAATGTACTCCCATTTCATCCTTGCTCCTCTGAGACTCTTGTGTGGACATGGACTTGAATCTTCTCTCCCTCTTCTGGGAACAGTAACTCAACAGATTTGCCTCCAGGCCAGCCTGGCAGCTTAAACCTCCCAACTGCCCTTGGCTTCCTGGGCAAGGGATCCATCTGACAGACCACCCTAGTGAGCAGGCTGGCAGCAAACCCCAAAGAGAACCCTCCACGCCCTTCTCACAGCCCCCTTCAGGGTCAGGGGGCTCAGGATATTGCTCTTTGCAGCTCTGCTTTTCAAAATAATGCAGAATTCCAAGGCTCCACTTTATTCCAGTTGGCAAAGCCTGCTCTCTTCTTCTAAGAAAAAAAGACGCACTGCGACGTCAAATTGTGCTTCCTGGCCCTTTCCTTTACAAATGGAGCGTGAGTGATTCAGAGACATATGGGTTACGTTTCCCTGGAAAGACACTCGCAAGTTCCAAAGCGAACTTGGCAAAAGACATTGGGGGAGGGGTGGTGCCAGCCTATCAGGAGCCCTCGAGCGCTCCCCAGAGGTACTCAATGGCACCATCCACCCTCCTCCTGCCTGGGGGGTCCTTGAATCTGCCCACCCAAAAGCCCCAGACACTGCGCAGAGTGAAAAAGACTCTCTGGCTGAGGTCATTCATGTGGCTATGAGGTATTTAACAAGTACCTAATTTTAAAAGGATGGCCTCCAAAAGCCAGTGCTGTCAGTGACTTTCAAACCTTCTGTGTGCACATCAAGGAGCATCCCACCAATAACACTTAACCTGTTAACTTAGTTTTGCCAGAGGGCTGTACTTGAAAAAGAAGACTAAATGGTATGACTTTATAATGGCCACCCTGCGTGGTACGTTCCGAGCCTCATCACGTTCCCCTCCCTGGGAAATACATTACATACTCTCAGTTTTATATGCAGGTGGGATTATGGTAATAACTTTACCCTTTTATGCTTGTCTTTGTACTTGTTAGAAGTGCTTAAATTAAACCATTGCTTAATAGAACTGCTGCAGGCTTATCCCCAGCAGCTGGGATCTTAGGGAATGATTGCTGGCACTTCCAGCTCCCCTCGCTTATGGCTGAGATAGGAGCGGGGATCGAAAACTCATCCACACCACTCTCAATACGGGGCTCAGAATCCCACTATTTGTGCGACAGAAGGTCTGTTTTGTTGATACATTTGAGGGATGTTGTTCTTGTTGTTCGGTCACTAAGTCGTGCCCAACTCTTTGCAACCCTATGGACTGCAGCACACCAGGCTTCGCTGTCCTCCATTATCTCCTGGAGTTTGCTCAAATTCATGTCCATTGAGTCAATGATACCATCCAACCACCTCATCTCCCCTTTCTCCTGCCTTCCATCTTTCCAAGCATCAGGGTCTTTTCCAATGAGTCGGCTCTTTGCATCAGGTGGCCAAAGTGCTGGAGCTTCAGCATTAGTCCTTCCAATGTATATTCAGGGTTGATGTCCTTTAGGATTGACTGGTTTGATCTTCTTGCAGTCCAAAAGACTCTTGAGTCTTCTCCAGCACCACAGTTCAAAAGCATCAGTTCTTCTGCACTCAGCCTTCATTGTGGTCCAGTTCTCACATCCATACATGACTACTGGAAAAACCATGGCTTTAACTATATGGACCTTTGTTGGCAAAGTGATGTCTCTGCTTTTTAATATGCTGTCTAGGTTTGTCACAGCTTTTCTTTCAAGGACCAAGAGTTTTTAATTTCATGGCTGCAGTCACATCTTCAGTGATTTTGGAGCCCAAGAAAATAAAGTCTGTCACTGTTTCCATTTTTTTCCCTATTTGTCATGATGGGAGCAGTTCCCGTGATCTTAGTTTTTTGAATGTTGAGTTTTAAGCCAGCTGTTTTGCTCTCCTCTTTCACCTTCTTCAAGAGGCTCTTTAGTTTATCTTTGCTTTCTGCTATTAGAGTGGTGTTATCTGCATATCTGAGGTTATAGTATTTCTCCTAGCAATCTTGATTCCAGCCTGTGCTTCATCCAGCCCGGCATTTCACATGATGTACTCTGCATAGAAGTTAAATAAGCAGGGGGACAGTACACAGCTTTGATGTACTGCTTTCCCAATTTGGAACCAGTTCATTGTTCCATGTCCAGTTTTAATTGTTGCTTTTTGTCCTGCCTATAGGTTTCTCAGGAGACAGTAAGGTGGTTTGGTATTACCATCTCTTTAAGAATTTTCCAGTTTGTTGTGATCCACACAGTCAAAGGTTTTAATGTATTCAGTGAAGCAGAGGTAGCTGTTTTTCTGGAATTCCCTTGCTTTTTCTGTGATCCAATGAATGTTGGCAACCTGATCTCTGGTTCCTCTGCCTTTTCTAAATTCAGCATGTACATCTGGAAGTTCTCAGTTCAAGTACTGCTAAAGCCTAGCTTGAAGGATTTTGAGCATTACCTTGCTAACAAGAGAAATGAGTGTAATTGTATGGTAGTTTGAATATTCTTTGACATTCCCTTTCTTTGGTATTGGAATGAAAGCTGATCTTTTCCAGTCTTATGGCTGCTGTTGAGTTTTCAAAATTTGCTGGCATATTGAGTACAGTATTTTAACAGCATCATCTTTTATGGTTTGAAATAACTCATGCCAGAATTCCATCACCTCCACTAGCTTTGTTCATAGTGATGGTTCCTATGGCCCACTTCACTTCACATTCTAGGATGTTTGACTCTAGATGAGTGACCATACCATCATGGTTATCCAGGTCATTAAGACCTTTTTTGTGTATTCTTGCCACCTCTTCTTAATCTCTTCTGCTTCTAGTAGGTCTTGTAATTTTTGTGCTTTATTGTGCCTATCTTTGCAAAAAATGCAAAAAAGAAACTTCCCTTGGTATCTCCAGTTTTCTTGAAGAGATCCCTAGTCTTTCCCATTCTATTGTTTTCTTCTATTTCTTCTCATTGTTTGCTTAAGAAGGCTTTCTTATCTCTCCTTGCTATTCTCTGGAACTCTGCATACAATTGGATATCTTTCTCTTTCTCCTTTGCCTTTTGCTTCTCTTCTTTAGTAAGGCATATTCTAATAAGTCTTGGCAGAAAATAGTGTCTCACCCATGATGACACCTCTGTGGAGTACAGGACTGCTCCTGGGGAGGTCAAGAGGGGAGTCCAGGGAACTGAGTGGTGGTTTTACAAGTGCCAACAACCAAATAATGCCATCCTGACGCCAACCAGCCCTTTCCCTCTCTATTACCAGTGGAGTATCCAGCCATTCAATTGAGTTCTGACACTAAACACCACCCAAAGTGAGTGCAGACCCCACAAGCGAAGGGCTCCACCGAATGTGCCTCTCTCTCCTTCACACACCAGCCACAGTAGGTCCCCAGGTGACCTATACTTCTTCCTGGCTGAGGACAAATTCAAAGGGTTCCAGATTTGCTAATTCATTAGCATGACTTACAGAACTCAGGAAAAAACTATCACCAGTTTATTACGAAGAATACAAGTCAGTAACAGCCAAATTCAAGAGATACACAGGGTATGATATAGGGGGTAGGGATAATGGGTGAACGACAGAGCCTACACACGTCCAGGCACGTCACCCTCCTAGCAACCTGATGGGCAACCTATCAGCAACCTGGGCCCCATCATATAGGGGTATGTTTTGGTTGATTTTTTAAAAACGACTTGTTTATTTGTTTTTGATTGTGCTGGGTCTTTGTTCCTGTGTTCGCGCTTTTTCTAGTTGCAGTGAGTGGCGGCTACTCGCGTTGTGGTGTGTGGGCTTCTCATAGCAGTGGCTTCTCTTGTTGAGGAGCACGGGCTCTAGTCTTTCGGGCTTCAGTAGTTGGGGCACATGGGCTTTAGTTACTCCATGACGTGTGGAATCTTCCCCGACCAGGGATCGAACCTGTGTCTCCTGCATTGGCAGGCAGATTCCTGCCCACTGTACCGCCAGAGAAGCCCCATGTAGGGTTTTAAATGGAGGTTTCCTTATGCAGACCTGATTGACTGGATCATCGACCATTGGTGTCTGATAGTGTCAAGCCCCTCTCCCCTCCTGAAAGCTACAACCTTCTAATCATGTGGTGGTGTCTTTTGAGTGACCATCCCCCCTCCTTACACTATCTAGGCCTCTCCCTCTGTGAGTCATCTCATTAGCATACAAAAGACAGTATGTCCCACGAGCTTTGGAAGCTCTGTGCCTGAATGGTGAACAAAAACCAAATATTTATAGTTTATTATGTCACAGGGACAGTTTCATGATGGGCTTAAGCCTCTTCAACTCAGGCTTTGCTCAACAAAGCAGGATGGACATGGTGGGGGAAGAAGAAGCAAGCCCACGAGCCTGCTCCTCTCTTTGAGGGGCGGTGAGCATCTTCCTACGGCCCTTCCTGAAAGAAGTAGGCTGGACCCCATAAACGTGGTCTCATCTTCTGAGTGAGGGGGAGGTGTTATGACCTGGGGGCTACTGCAAACAGCAAAATTAAGGAACTCCTGTTGCCAGAATAGCTTTAAGGAACCTGCATAAAAGAAAACAGAAATGGAAATTTTCATTTTTATCAGTTTAGGAGGATTTTAGTTAAAAAGATCAACTCTCGCTCTCAGAGCTGTTTATTCTCCTAAACGGTGTATCAGACAAAGAGCTGAGTCTTAACCCATCACCCCCGGTGCTCCCTTCACCAAAGACCTTCCTTTCTGTTTTGATGCTCGTCTGTGACCCTTGATGTCTTTCTGATGCTGGTGCCTGCAACCAGCTCTGAACTCCACTCTCTCTCCACGTTGCCCTGGAGCCAGAGCTGTTCCTCAGGGATTTTCATCTCGCAAAATAATTTGGCATTTACCCATAATTTACTAAACCATTTGTTTCCATATAGAGGAAGTCATGCTTGCTGAAGAAAACAAAAATGCTGGAACGTCAGCCTTAGAAGGTAAGGAAGTGCTCCAAGGCCTCATTGCTCTCTCATCTGCCCCCTCATCTGTGGCGGCTATGTGTCTTGATCAAAAGAGGAGAAAGAAAGAAAAGAGGGGTGCTTTGGGATTTGAAATGCGAGTCTCTCTGTCATAAAATCCCTCATGCTTTAAAAGGAAGGGAATTGAGTCATGAGTTTAAATGCTTTTTAAAGTGATGAAAATGAAATCCAAGAGTTGTTTTGTTCCAGGGCGTGTGATTGATAATGGGCAATGAAAAGGCCATCATACAACCAGTGGTTCAGAAACGGATCTTCTTTGACAGTTTGCGGGGGGCATCTTGGGACCACTTTCACTGGCAAGAAGTGACATTGTTTATGAAGAGCCAGAACAAATAGATACAGGGTGCCTGTTTACCTACTGCGTTTAGAAGAGCTCCCGCAAGGAGTCAGGAGCCTTGTTGCATGAGATTCAAGAGCCTCGTGTGTCAGAGGTGCTGCTGAGCAGGGGAGCCGCATTTCTGTAGACGTTTGCCACTTCTCTCACCCTGATTCGGGTATTTAAAGGCTAGACCACAGTCCTGTTTTGACCAAACTGATCCGGTGGTTCTCATGTCCTCTCTCTGCCTCTCGCTTCCCTGGTGTAGTGCTTCGGAGGGCAACCATCAAAAGGAGCCGGACCGAGGCCATGGCACGGGACTCCAGCGATGAGCACTGCGTGGACATCTCCTCTGTGGGTGAGTGGAGGTTGTCGGATCATCTTTCACTGCTCTGAACCTCCCGTGAAAGGGAGCATCCTATCTTAGGAGAAACGCCACAAGGAGGAGGGGAGCCCAGAGAATCCAGAACTTTGGGATGTAATTAGGGAAAGGCACTGGAATCTAATCTCATCAACAGTGACTTAAAGAAGAAAAAAAAAAAAAAAATGGACCAAGGGATAATGTTTATGTGAAACACGGGGTGTGGGGCCAAGAATCCAACCCAGATTCTTCAAGTGTGGCAGATATATCTCTTCAGCGTGTGTATCCTCTCTCCTGGATGTGCTAATGAGCACCCACTTTGGGATATTGTTCACTGAGGAGGCCCATATGAGAAACTGCAATCATTTGCTTAATCATAGTAACATCTACCTACTTGCATCACCTGCTTCCATGTGATGCTTAAACAGATTCCCACTGACAACCCTATAACTTGCCTGCTGTTCCATCCGAGGTTCTCTTAGCCTGGCCGATGGCAGACTTTTCTTCTTCAGAAAAAAAGGGAAGGGTCTTGACTTCATCCTGAAAGGCAGAAGAGGCGTACAGAGCTCATCACTGCTTCAGGTTGCCAGGGGTAGAAAAATCACAAATGCAGCAGAATGATTCCAGTGCCTGAAGCATATTTAAAAAGAAAAGCTCAATCTGTTACAAACATAAACAGGATCCTATTAGAATTCAAGATACCGGCTGGATGCCTGCTATCCTGCCCTGGGGCATCCTCCCATTTCCTAGGACCAAGAGTGCCCAGAGGAAAAGCAGAATTCCCTGCTGCGCTGTGGAAACTCTTAGCTCATAACATGGGGCTGCCCCAGGGTCTGCAACGGGGAAGTCCCCTAGCCCTGGGACCAGAGCTGCCCACCTGGACCTATGAATGCCCCTTTGTCATGGAGGGTGACCTCTTTTGCAGCCTCATTCTTCCTCCCTCCTTCTCCCTTGCTAGGCACACCTCTCGCCCGAGCCAGCATCAAGAGTGCCAAGGTGGACGGGGCCTCCTATTTCCGGCACAAGGAGCGACTTTTGCGGATCTCTATCCGCCACATGGTTAAGTCCCAGGTCTTCTACTGGATCGTGCTGAGCCTGGTGGCTCTCAACACCGCCTGTGTGGCCATTGTCCATCACAACCAGCCCCAGTGGCTCACCCACCTTCTCTGTAAGTGGATGCTGACTACTGGCTCTCACGGCTGCCGCTCGATTGGTGTGTGAATGTCAAGAGAGCAAGGTGTCACGTGGGCTTGGCAGTGGTTCTGCCCGCCCAGAGTTCTGCCTCTCTGCCACGTTGTGGCCGAGGCCAGAGTTGTCCTCAGGGATTATCCCATGACTGTTTCCAGCTGTCATTCATTATTGAATCGGATAAATAAATCTTCAGTGATGAGTCAACAACATAGTGTTACACCTTGCATAATCCAGGGCCTTCACTTAGTGCCTTCAGGAGGCTCAGGGATTAGGGAGTCTTGGTCACCCAAGTCCTAGGGGCAAGTTCTTAGGGAAATGGATACTTTCAGCAGACCAGAAAGGAAACCTGTACAGGTCAGCCCTTGGTAAGGCTGCCCCAGGGTGCGGGTGAGTCTCCTGGAGGCTGTCACAGCTGGGTGTGTGAAGACTAAATCCAGCTCTTTCATCAAAGCCATGCTTAAGCCCTTTCTGTCTCCTGAAAGCCATCTGCCACATAAATGGCAGTGACAAACCCACCTGTCAGAAGAGAGCAGAGCTGACCTGTGGAGTGTGCTGGGACTCAGTCTGGGCCTGAGTGTGTTCAGACAAGGAGAGGTTTTGCCTGGCACTGACCTGGCCCGTGGTCACTGACTGTCCTGCCCGTGTGGGTCCCGCTGCTCTTGAGGGCTCCTCCGTAGGTGGTGGGGAGGGGTCGGGGAGGACAGGAACCCATGCTGTCCATGCAACCAATGCTTCTGCCTTTAATGCTTTCAGACTATGCAGAGTTTCTGTTTCTGGGGCTCTTCCTTCTAGAGATGTCCCTGAAGATGTACGGCATGGGGCCTCGCCTTTATTTTCACTCTTCCTTCAACTGCTTTGACTTTGGGGTAAGTGCCCTGGAGCCGCCCATCTTTCTGCCTGGGGTTGCTATGCTGTGGTTTGAGATAAGCACCTTGCTCCAGGGCTCAGCATGGAGCCTTGAAATCAGAATTTATTAAAGGAGGATAGATAGGATTAGCCAAAGGGAGGTCAGGAATGAGTGAACACTTGCCATACGAGGATTTGTTTGGGTTTTTGAAATGCTCTTATATTTTTAATGTTTTTACTGAAATGTGTAACACGCACACCAGAGAGTAAACACTTCAGTGTATATAGCTCAGTAAATTTTACAAAGCTCCCCATAGCCAGAATTTTGAACTGCTTATTACCTTGGAGGAAGCCTGGGAAAGAAGAACAAAAGACTTGCTTCCGGAAAGTGGTTTGATCAAAACTGAGAAACAAATATATTTATTTTTTAGTTCAGTTTAAAATTGAGAAAATTATCTAGATACACCCTTAAACATTCATACTCATATGCACACACACCCTCTTATATTAGCAAGTCCCCACATAGACTTCACCCAGTGTCCACATTCCTAAATAATAATGACACATAAATGTGTGCATTATCAATGCTCTTCAAGGTGCTTCCACATGCATTTTTCTCCTCTGTCACTTTCAGTCCTGCCCACGATGTGAAGCATTGGGAATTAGGCTACCCATTTACACATGAGTCAACAGGGGACCTCGTGTGCAAGTTCACACAGCCAGCTAGCAGCAGAACTAGGTTGCAAAACTTTGGGTTCCTGAACCACCTCTCCTCCTGCCAAACCCACTTCTTTTTCTGCCAAATCTCCAGTTAGGTGCTAACGATTTTGAGCACTTGCCAACCTGCATTTTAACTTGGAACATATGCTTCTGGGTAGAGGCAATTTTCAGGCATAAGAACTAGTGAAAGACCATTTTTATCTTAGTTCCCTTATGTACATACTTTTCAGCATTGCTGCGAGGATTAAATTCTGTTATTTCTCCTAGTGCAATGTGGGGAATGTATTAGACCTTCAATAAACATATAATTAAAACATAAAACAAATTGAATGGCTAATTTGACATTGCTGCTTCCTATAGCAATCAGATTCTATGCCATAATTAGTACCATCACATCCAGGTGTGTGGGGCCTGAGTGACTGAAAGGCATTTCATGCACAGGTGACTGAAATATTCTTGTTAGCACTAAATTCTAGGCCAGTGAGAGAATGTGGACCTTCTCAGAAGTTTTTCTATTGGAAAGCAACCTGTATTCATTTAAATTTGTTTTCTTGTTTGAGGACTGCTCTTTTGTCTGTCTGTTCAAGGTGTTTTAATAAGAACAGTACAGCTGTCAAATCTATGCAGAAGTGGTGAATGACTTGTAGTTTTCAGGAAAGACAGAGCAGTTGGTAAAACAATCTACAGTATGAAGGAGGAAGTTTAGCGAGGAGAGTGGGGAGAGAAGTGGTAGAGTCTCATTTTTCCTTGGCAACCTTCACAAATAGGTGGTCCTGTTGGAGGTGGGCTTCCCTGGTGGCTCCACTGGTAAAGAATCCGCCTGCAGTGTGGGAGACCTGGGCTCAATCCCTGGATTAGGAAGATCCCCTGGAAAAGGGCACGGCTACCCACTCCAGTATTGTGGCCTGGGAAATTCCATGGACTGTATAGTTCACGGGGTTGCAAAGAGTCAGACAGGACTGAGCGACTTTTGAAGAAGATTGGAGGGAGGAAGAGTGGGGAGGGAAAGGTTTAACTTCAGAATAGCCCAATGAGAACTGTTGATTGAGGAATCCCTCCTCCCCCTCCTCCTCCTCCCCCCTTTGTCTTTTCTTCTCACTGTGGCTGGCTTTGGCTCTTTAGGTCACAGTGGGCAGCATCTTTGAAGTAGTCTGGGCCATCTTCAGACCTGGTACATCTTTCGGAATCAGTGTCCTGCGAGCTCTCCGGCTTCTAAGAATATTTAAAATAACCAAGTAAGTAATTAGAAGCTAGACTCTTCCCAACCACCCCTGGGCGTGGAAGCTCCTCTCTGCCACATTATATTGCGTTACATCCTCACCACAGGATCCCTTTCCTCACCCCACTTTCTACTCCACGCTTCAGCTTCTCTTCCGTCTCCAAAGACCAAACCCGGGAAAATGCCTGAGTGCCAGCTCCTGTGCCACCTCCCCAAGGGAAGCCACATTATTGCTCCATCTCTCCTTCCTACAAGTATCCAGATGCAGCTTAACTCATAGGTCTCCAGGCAGATGCCCAACTGGGCCTGGGGGTAATTTGGTATCCGGTTCACTGCCATAACGCTGTCTGGGTTTTTGTAGGTATTGGGCATCCCTCCGGAATTTGGTGGTCTCCTTGATGAGTTCCATGAAGTCTATCATCAGTTTACTCTTCCTCCTTTTCCTCTTCATTGTTGTCTTTGCTCTGCTAGGAATGCAGCTGTTTGGGGGCAGGTAAGCACCAATGAAGTTTCCAGCCAAAGCAGCCTCAAAACCTCATCTTCATCCTGTGAGCTCTGGGGTCACCAGTTTGTTCACCATATTACCATGTGTTTGTTCTTGTCCATGGCCCAAATCAACCATGCACCTTATGTGTGAAACAAATGTCTCTGTTTTTAATCCTTCCACACCATACGGGGTTCTTATTGAGGGGACCTCTCCCTTTGGAGCTGCCCCTGAAAGGAGCAGCTTGGGGTCTTGTGAGTCAAGATAAATCCAGATCCCATCACCAGTGCCCTTCAAGTGCACAGTTCCCGGTAGTAATCACTAAAACCATCTTCGTAAGTTACTGGAATGGGAGGAGAGTAGGGAAGACAGGGATGTGAAGAAAGGGGAAAGGGGTGATGAAAATGGCATAATTTTGGGAAGGGAAAACTTGGTGTGAGATTTTCATTTCATTCTCTCTGAATCTCCTTTTCAGGTTCAACTTTAATGATGGGACTCCTTCCGCAAACTTTGACACCTTCCCTGCAGCCATCATGACTGTATTCCAGGTATGAGGATGTTAAAAATGTTACTTGGGATCCCTTGGTGCACATCCTTCAAGGTGATGATGTTGTAAAAGAGTCCTCCCTTTCCTCTCCAGGCTCCTCTCAGACAGTACTTACTACTTTTGCTTATTGAGTAGTCATCACCACTGTAATTCCTAGGATTTCTATAGCTCTGTTAACGAATAATAAAAGAGCTCTGTTGTGATGATCTCGTTGGCCTTCTCCCTACATGTGTGAGTTTGCAAGAGATGTTAAGTCAAAGACATTCAGTAACATCACATTTCTGGTTTTATGAAATTTGAAGTACTTTCTAACTTACATGTCCATTTAATGAAGAATCTTTTCCACCCCCATCCAATCCCTTTTTCTTTTTTTTTTTTAATCATGGGAGGAAACTTAAAACTGGTGATGCTTAAGAGCTAAAGGAGAACTCTATTTAGCCAGAATATGAGACTGAACCAGAACTCAGTTTTCTGGAACTGGAGCCCTTGAGGCTCTTTCCAGCAGTGCTGCTGCCTCAGGAGCTGTATCTTGGCAGCTCCAGAAGATGATCCATCAGTGCCTGAACCACCTGATCTGTGTGGTTCCCGTAGGCTTGGCAAAGCTGAGGTGTGGGATGGGAGACCGGAGATTCTACGTTTTGAGGAATAGAACTTTTCCTTTTGATATTCTTCTTCCATTTTCAATGGCTAAAATTCTCTTACATATCAGAAGGCAATTGAGGATTATTCATGGGTGTGACTTTTTTTTCTCCCTGACAAGAGGGTTAATGGAAAAGACCCAGACTCAGAATTTTCCGCTTTCCATTGACCCCATTTTCTCATCCAACCCAGGGCTCTAATTTGCCTGTTGTGTGCTTTGCGTAGATCCTGACGGGTGAGGACTGGAATGAGGTGATGTACAATGGGATCCGCTCCCAGGGTGGGGTCAGCTCGGGCATGTGGTCTGCGATCTATTTCATTGTGCTCACCTTGTTTGGAAACTGTATCCTTTTTAAAATGCTTCTCTATTCTGCTGGCCTAGACCAGCATGTGAGGAGGAGGAAGTGGTGGTGGTGGTGGTGATGCTGGTGATAGTAGAGGGCGGGTAGCAACGGGGTAGACAGTGTTAGGTGTACTAAGAGAAACCAGGATCCCGCTCTTAAGGAACATTTGCTATTTGGGTAAAAGATGAGTATAAATAAGATAGAGTATCATCCCAGTTATCATATATCATAACATCCAGGTTATCAGATTATCATCACAGATAAAATCATGTGAGTCTGTTATAGTAAATAATTGGAGGGACTATGAACTGGGGAAAATAAGAGAGGACAGAGATCACTATAGGCTGAAATAGTAATACCCGGATTATAATATTAATGAATTAATTATATGTTTTTTTTTTACTTAAACATTTATTTTTGTTTAAGTATAGTAGATCTACAATGTCGTATTCATTTTAGGTTACAGAAAAATGTTTCAATTATACATATATATATATATATTCTTTTTCAGACTCTTTTCTTTTATAGGTTATTACAAAATATCAAATATGGTTGTGGGTGCTATACAGTAGGTCTTTGTTGGTTTTCTGTTTTATTTATAGTAATGGATGTATGTTAATCCCAAACTCCTAATTTATACCTTCCCCTCTTTCCCTTTTAATAATAGTAACCGTAAGTTTGTTTTCTATGTCCATGGGTCTACTTTTTTTCTGTGTATAACTTCATTTGTATCGTTTTTTTTAAGATTCCACATATAGGCGACAGCATTGCCTTTGTCTGGCTCACTTCACTTAGGATGATGTTCTGTCGGTCTGTCCACGTTGCTGCACGTCATTAGTTCATTATTTCTTATGGCTGACTGATATTCCACTGTATAAATGTCCCATGTCGTCTTTATCCATTCATCTGTTGATGGACGTTTAGGTTGCTTCCATGTCTTGGTTATTGTAAATAGTGCTGCAATAAACATCAGGGTGCATGTATCTTTTCAAATTATGGTTTTCTCCAGATATGTGTCCAGGAGTGGGATTTCTGGATCATATGGTAGTTCTCTATGTTAACAGAGAACAGAGCCTTCCACCTAATAAGTTCTCAAAAATATTCAGTTCAGTTCAGTTGCTCAGTTGTGTCCGACTCTTTGTGACCCCATGAATCGCAGCACACCAGGCCTCCCTGTCCATCACCAACTCCTGGAGTTCACTCAGACTCATGTCCATCGAGTCAGTGATGCCATCCAGCCATCTCATCCTCTGTCATACCCTTCTCCTCCTGCCCCCAATCCCTCCAGCATTAGAGTCTTTTCCAATGAGTCAACTCTTCACATGAGGTGGCCAAAGTACTGGAGTTTAAGCTTCAGCGTCATTCCTTCCAAAGAAATCCCAGGGCTGATCTCCTTCAGAATGGACTGGTTGGATCTCCTTGCAGTCCAAGGGACTCTCAAGAGTCTTCTCCAACACCACAGTTCAAAAGCATCAATTCTTCGGCGCTCAGCCTTCTTCACAGTCCAACTCTCACATCCATACATGACCACAGGAAAAACCATAGCCTTGACCAGACAAACCTTTGTTGGCAAAGTAATGTCTCTGCTTTTGAATATGCTATCCAGGTTGGACATAACTTTCCTTCCAAGGAGTAAGCATCTTTTAATTTCATGGCTTCAGTCACCATCTGCAGTGAGTTTTGGAGCCCCAAAAAATAAAGTCTGACACTGTTTCCACTGTTTCGCCATCTATTTCCCATGAAGTGATGGGACCAGATGCCATGATCTTCGTTTTCTGAATGTTGAGCTTTAAGCCACCTTTTTCACTCTCCACTTTCACTTTCATCAAGAGGCTTTTGAGTTCCTCTTCACTTTCTGCCATAAGGGTGGTGTCATCTGCATATCTGAGGTTATTGATATTTCTCTCGGCAATCTTGATTCCAGCTTAGTTGCTTCCAGTCCAGAGTTTCTCATGATGTACTCTGCATATAAGTTAAATAAGCAGGGTGACAATATACAGCCTTGACATACTCCTTTTCCTATTTGAAACCAGTCTGTTGTTCCATGTCCAGTTCTAACTGTTGCTTCCTGACCTGCATACAGATTTCTCAAGAGGCAGGTCAGGTGGTCTGGTATTCCCATCTCTTTCAGAATTTCCCATAGTTTATTGTGATCCACACAGTCAAAGGCTTTGGCATAGTCAATAAAGCAGAAATATATGTTTTTCTGAAACTCTCTTGCTTTTTCCATGATCCTGCAGATGTTGGCAATTTGATCTCTGGTTCCTCTGCCTTTTCTAAAACCAGCTTGAACATCAGGAAGTTCACAGTTCACATATTGGTGAAGCCTGGCTTGGAGAATTTTGAGCATTACTTTACTAGCACGTGAGATGAGTGCAATTGTGTGGTAGTTTGAGCATTCTTTGGCATTGCCTTTC
>NW_011494894.1:9126942-9136370 GCF_000754665.1 Bison bison bison | reverse complement strand
CTCTTTCAGGATTTGAAATAGCTCAACTGGAATTCCATCACCTCCACTAGCTTTGTTCATAGTGATGCTTTCTAAGGCCCACTTGACTTCACATTCCAGGATGTCTGGCTCTAGGTCATTGATCACACCATCGTGATTATCTGGGCTGTGAAGATCTTTTTTGTACAGTTCTTCTGTGTACTCTTGCCACCTCTTCTTAATATCTTCTGCTTCTGTTAGGTCCATACCATTTCTGTCCTTTATCAAGCCCATCTTTGCATGAAATGTCCCCTTGGTATCTCTAATTTTCTTGAAGAGATCTCTAGTCTTTCCCATTCTGTTGTTTTCCTCTATTTCTTTGCATTGATCACTGAGGAAGGCTTTCTTATCTCTTCTTGCTATTCTTTGGAACTCTGCATTCAGATGCTTATATCTTTCCTTTTCTCCTTTGCTTTTCGCTTCTCTTCTCAGTACTGTGATTAATGCTCATCTGCTGAGCATAGCTAGCGTTTATCATACTTGTGCTATTCATAAAACCTCATACTAAATGGTTTTTGGCACTATTTCATCTAATCCTTACCTTACAAATCTTAGAGGAAATAAGTTGATCAAAGTCAATTACTAAATTATAATGGGAGACTAGAAAAAAAGTGCATTTAATTCCCAAACCCATGACTAGTCTTGGGATCTAGACAAGGAAGATTTAGGTTTTAATCCCAGCAGCTCTGCTTACCAGCTGTGTGGCCTTGGGAAAGTCACTTAACCTCTCTGAACTTCTAGTTTTCACATCTGAAAAGAGGAAACAATATCTATGTCCTTCATTAGTTGTAAATAGTAAAATGAGATAGTTTACTTGAATATTCCACAGACCAGAAACTTCTACATGATGTTTTGGGCAAGTGGGACTTGTCTTGAATTGAGATCACTCAAGTGAAAAGGGGACAGCCATGTGTTGCAGATGTATTTTTTGCCTTTTGCACAGTCTCACAGAGCATAGATGTTCCTCTAAGTTTTATGCTCTGAAAACTTCTAAGGGTCAGAGCAGACTATAAACAAACACGAGAAACCCATATACAGAAAGCTAGGCAGTGAGTCACAGAAATGGTAGGCCAGTTTGCCGTAATAGCAGCACCTTAATTTTCCTGTTACTCTAAGAGTAATCAGACCTGGACTTTTGTGCTAAAACAGATGTATGTTCCATAACACATGAGCCTCGAGGATAATTGGAAAATTGGGACATCTGAGGTTAGAGCGTGGAATAGAAATGGGCTCCATAATGATCTTGTGTGCCCTGAGACATTTTGTTAAATGAAATATGGGCGCCTCCCAGGACAAGAAGATTGAGAAATGTTAGCATCCCATTACTGAGAGATAGTAATGAGTCTGTAGAATCTCTTTTTTTGTTGTTGTTCATCTTTAAGGTCAGACTAGCATGACTGGGCTTCAATTCTAGCCTCCTGGAAAGGAGAGATGAACTCCTACCTCTTGTTCTCTACCCGTCTTGTTCAGTGGTTCTCTATTCAATGTTGCTGTAATTAGAGGCTGTAACTGTGCAAAGGCCTCCTCCCTCCATCTCCCCCTTCCCTGGGGGGTTTGATTCAGGTATATTTCTTTGTCCGGTGCAAAGAGATGATACGTGGAAGGAGAGAAGACGTATTATCCTTCAAACAGAGCTGCATAATATCTCTCCCCCCCCGCTCACAGTCCCTGCTTAAGTGACTCTTTGGGGTGACTGTCCCTGCTGGTGTTCCAGACAGGAAAGGCATGGAGATGCCTTCTCAGCCTTGCTGGGGCTCCTTTTGCTTTTCTTACTTGCCCATCCTTAACTCATTGCCCCAGACACACTGCTGAATGTGTTCTTGGCCATCGCTGTGGACAATCTGGCCAACGCCCAGGAGCTGACCAAGGTGAGCCTTATTCTCCAGGGATCTAATGGTTCTCTGGGCCATTGGGTGCCCACTAGGCTTTGGGGCTACATCCAGAAGCCTGCACTGCCTGTCTCGGGCCTGCAGGGAAGGCCCCTTCTGGGAGCTCATGGACACCCGGAGAGCTACATGTGTCCACAAAGGGAGCCTGGTTCACTCTCACTGAGTTTGCTGAGCCTTGGACCAGATGGGGTCTCTCATTGGATATTGAGGATGAACACTTAGTCACTGCAGACTCTCAAAGATAGCCTTTGCAGGCTTGTGACTTGGAAAATAGAGAAAACACCAGAGTCTTGGATTTAAGTTCCACCTCTGCTCCTGTGACCTGTGGCTGTGTGACCTCAATCATGTGCCTTCACCCTTCTGGGTTTGAGGGTGAGAGGGTCCAGGACTGTGGCTGTTGGGGTATTCCAGTGCTCACTTCATCTTGGGGGAAGTTTCCGTGAGTTTCAAAGAAGCCAGACACCATATTTCTCAAAGTACAGTTCCTTTCTTTCCTCTGAGTCATGTCTTCAGGGGTAGAGGCAATACAATTGCAGTGGGATTGTCTGGGGAGATGAGTGAAACCTTCTCCCCGCATAATACAAATTTGGTTTAAGGCAAAATCCATAGCATCCTAGTGATGTTTATGAGCTTTTTCCATGTATTCCTTGAGGGTTACCTGCTCTTCTCTGCATTCTCAAGGGTCTTCTTACCTGCAGACAGGGTAAGCTCTTGTAGCTGAAAAGCTGGCTGTGAGTCACACATCTGTCCCTTACTGGCCCTTTTAGCTTAGGCATGACCCCTGGTCTCTATTAGTGTTGCTTCCTTCATCTGTAAAAAAAAAAAAGGGGGGGGGGGGGGGAATGCTATATCTGCCTTGCACACCTCTTAGGAGGACAGCAAGGATGAAGCAAAAGGACGTGTGTAAAAACCAGAGCAGTCTTTGAAAACGTATGCAATCTTAGTAGCTCTAGTCATTTTACCTGAACTGGGTTTCCGTGCCGTCATCACATAGAAAGACATTTATAAGCTGGAGTGTGGGTGAGGGGCTGAGATCCCTGCCCGAGCACCAGGGTAGGGGTCACTTAGCTGTGCAGGGAAGAGGGTGTGATGAGGACTGTGGCGTTCATCTCAGGAGCTCTGCCTGGAAGGTCCTTCTCCATCACGCCCGGACACTGACGAGCATCCGAGAAGTGTCAGCTCTGGCCTCTGACCTTTACAGCCCTGGCCACCTCCACCAAGGGCTGGGGTTTGGGGTAGACCTTCAAGTCTCTCCTGAGGAAACATGGGGGGCCTGTGGGGCAGGATGGGGGCCAGAACAGCTGGCCACACCAGGGCTGTGGAGGCTGCTGTCTCAGGAGGCCTGACTGCTAGTTGCTGGAGGTCTGTGAGCCAACATGACCTCACTCTGCCTGTTTCACCTCTTGCTCTGCTTTCCTCGCTTCTCCAGGTCTCCAGAAGCTCCCTCAGCCCTTCTGGGCAGGGCCGAGGAAGCTACTCTCCTTCATGGGGATCCCAGACAACGCCATCTCTACTTTGTGTCTAGGATGAACAAGAAGAAGAGGAGGCCTTCAATCAGAAGCATGCACTGCAGAAGGCCAAGGAGGTCAGCCCGATGTCTGCACCCAACATGCCTTCCATCGAGTGAGTCGCTGTCCCCACATCACAGACCCCTGAGCTCCTGTGTCGACAGCCCAGTGCTCAGCTCCACAGCTGTTGACCCTTGGAGGGAGCCTGCTCTGTGCCAGGAAGCGTCCTGTGAATACAGTACTGAGCAAGACAGGGTCAGGGTCTCTCTTTTCACAGAACTTTTATTTCAGTGAGCAAGATAGCTGATAAATGCACAGAAATAATTGTAGATAGAACTTCTATAAAATAAGTAAAACAGGGTACTAAGGCAGAGGAATAGGAATTGGGTGCAGTACCTTTGGGCAATTTGGGAGGAGTTCTCTGAAGAGAGGATGTTTAAGCAGAGACCAAAATGTGTAGAAGATGGTTGTGTGATGTTATGAAGATGGAACATTCCCAGTAAGGTCCCAGTGTGGCTGGTGTGGAGGGAGCAAGGGGAAGAGAAGGAGGTACGGCCGGGGAGGTCCTAAAGGCTCAAGTGAAGGACTTTGCTTTTGTTCTGATTGCAACTGTAGGAGGGTCTAGAGGGGAAGGATGGGTAGGATTTGATTTATACTTGAAAAGGTCACTCTGCTCTGTGGAGAATGGATTGGAGGCAGGAAGACAGAGATTGGCTCTGAGTAAAGCAGTGAGAGTTAGTGGTGGTTTAGACCATGATAGTAGCAACAGAGGAGATGAGAGTTCATCTCATTCAGTCTGTATTTGGAGAGAGGACAATAGGATGAGCTGATGGAATAAATGTGATGGAAGTAGAGATGGAAAAAAAAAAAAAGGAGAAACAAACATTTCTGCCAGGTATTAAGGTTTGATGCCTGTGTAACTGGAGAGGTGGTGGTGGTATTTATGGCTCACTTGAAGATGGTGGAAATCCAATGTTCCTTTTGATGGCATTAAATCTGAGATGCATATAAGATGAGCAAGTAAAGATTCCGAATGGGCTATTGGCCACATGTGTCTGAAGCTCAGAAGTCAGGGTTAGAAATAAGGACTGGGGGTATAGCATTTGCATTTGGATGGCATTTAGGCTGTCATCCCAGGAGAGCTGACCCAGGTAGAGGTGGGCTGAGAGGCTGAGGCCAGGGGCCAGAGAGCACCCTGTGTTCAAGGAGAAACCCACGAGGAGAGCAGGTGAGCAGGGTGTCCTGGGGACATGGAGAAGAACATGCTTCTGGAAGGAAGAAGTGGACGGAAGAGCTCAGGACTACTGAAAGATCACATGAGATGAGGACAGAAAAGGGAGCATTGAATTTGGCAAAATGCACTGTTGGCATTGAATTTGGCAAAGTTCACTGTTAGTGAACTTCACGAGAGCCATGTAAGTGGCCCAGTGGGAACAAAATCCAGTTGGAGTGCATTAGAGAGAGAATGGGGGGCGGGGGGTGATACATTAGAGCAGCCAGTGTAGACCCTCTTTGAGGATCCAGCCTGGCCCTGGTGGCTGCTGGTGGAACTAGCAGACCGTGGGGCCCTTTGGGTGGCTGACCTCTGCGTGGCACTGGGGGAGGACCTTGGGGAGAGGCTGACCACAGAACCACGGAATTCCTGTTGGGGCTTCTGGGCCCACATGAGGACTGTGCGGGGCCCTGCGGTATGTCTGGGGAGGGTCTGAGGCACCTGGCAGCTGGACCTGTGTCCAGCTGGACCCAGACCCTGTCATCTGTTACTTGAAACTGATCAGCGAGGTGCCCTTCCCTTCCCAGAGCTCGTGTGAAAGGCTCTCAGTGTCCTCGGCCTCGCCCTGTAGGGACATTCCAGAGTTATGTGTGGGGCCTCCCCTGCACGGCTGTCCTCTTGTTCTCGCCTTTCAAAATTGAAGGCAGGCCTGGCCTCTGGGCCCCTCCTCTGTGAGTGAGAAAAAAACCCGCTCCAAAATTCGTTAAAGATCGATAAAGATGAAACGACTCCTTCTTCCCTAGAATTTTCTCTGCGCCTCGAGCAGTTTCTACCCCACTTTCCCTGCACTCGTGAGTTTGGGCTAAAAATAAATACATGCAGGTATCCAAACATGCTAGTGGGTGGAGCTGGCTGCCACTTTAGGAGTGGGTGGTGCTATTTCCTGAGATGAGGAAACCTGGAGGAGGAGTGGGTTTGGAGATATGAGGGGGAAGCATGCTTGGCCCAGAGTGGAAACTCGCTATTTGTGGAATGAAAGAATGAATGAGATGCTGGTAGGCACAGGCCGTAGGGAGTGAGCTGCGTGCGTATCCGGGCACAGTGAGGTGGGAGGGACTTTGTGACCATCCCAGGTGAGTAGAGATACAGGCTTTGGATGTGATGAGTGTGCTGCTGGCTGAACAACAGAGTGTGTTTGGACATGCAGGCCCAGACCCCTGACTTCCGGACTATATGACTGAGTGTGAATGTGGCGGCTAGAACGTTATTACAACCCAAAAAACCTGAGGGCTAGACCTAGCTCTGTCGCTCAGTGCTGTGACATTAGAGCGAGAACCTCTTAGCATCTCAGAGTCCCTGTTTCTCCATCTTTGAAATGAAGAATACCAGCCACCTGTCCTGGTCCACATGGTTCTTGTAGGGTGTGTGTGAGGTCACATGCGTGTAAATTGGGGAGATGCTTCTCTGTGTGATTGTAGGAATGTTGAAGATGTACTAATGGTTGTGATGGGATGTGAATCTGGATCTTTGTATGTGTAAGTGGGGAAGTAAAGTTTGAAGTGTGGATCTGATTTGTGTGGAAATGAGAGGTTGGTTTTCTCTTTGGCCTGGCCTCTGTGTGCGTGTGTATGTGTGCACGCACACTTGTGAGCATGCAGAGAATTCTTCCACGTATTTACCCTCTTCCACACGTGCTTCTGGAGGGCCAGTGTGTGACGACTTGAGAATTTGCAAATAGCTGGTGTAAGCGTTAATCGCTCAGTCATGTCGGACTCCATGGACTGTAGCCTGCCAGGGTCATCTGTCCATGGAATTCTCCAGGCAAGAAGACTGGAGTGGGTTGCCATTTCCTTCTCCAGGGAATCTTCCTGACCCAGGGATTAAACCCAGGTCTCATGCATAGCTGTAGAGCTATCACTGCATAGGTATCACTGCACAGCTGGTGGAAGGTGCTTTCCTGGTGGGCGTGCATGCTGCCTGTCTAGAGTGTGTGCTTCTCTTTCTCTCTGCCGCCATGCCCCTTGGCATGGCTGCCCCATGTGCATGGCAGCCACTGATGCTGAGGGATGCTGGGGATCTAGTCACAGGCGTCTCCACAGTCTTGACCACATCCAGCCCAGGGGTGCTCCTGTGCCCTGTGCCTCTCTAGGCTCAGACCAGCTGCCTCTGTTCCCCCTGCCCACTGGACCAGGCTGCTCTGTGGATGTGGACATGGCGATTGAGCGACACTAGTTTGCCTGCATGTTTTCCATGGGTGGGTGTCAGTTTCATCAGGAAAGAAGCCTCATTTGCCAACTTCCCAGGTCCAGGCAGGGTCCGTTGGGCCAGACTGGTTTTGTCACCCCAGGAACTGGGGCAGGCTCATTCCACAAGTGTCCCAGACATGTCTTTCTCCACCTGAGCACTGACCCTGTGCTGACAGCTCCATTTTTCCTGTTTGCCTTTGTGGGTGATGCCCTCACCCTACCATTGACTTTCCATTGACCTTGTGGTCGAAAGGACATAGCACGTGTGTGTGTGTGTAGAAGAGATTTTTCCCTGCACAAGGCCAGGAAGGGTAATACGTGCTTTACCCAGCTGAATAGACAGAGTGTTCAAGGCCTTCAGCCAGGGCCAGCACGGTGCACACGTGCAGGGGACACCACTCACATCCTGAGGCATGCGGATGGCAGCCCACAGCGCGATGGCCCTGCCTTTGGCCACGGGCCAATGGCGTGCACGCTAGACCATTTGTTCCCTGCATGTTGTGTGAGATGAGAGGGATGAGCTGGGGAGTCATACCTTTGTGAATATCCTAGATATGATCAGGAGTAAATGAACTTCATCCAACTTTACAGGGTTTCCAGAATAGGTCTCTGAAGGACACTTAGGTGAAACCTGAGTGCCAGCAGGGCTTGATGACTGAGCGTCCAAAGCTTCTACGAACTGAGAAACCCTGTGCGTGCCTGCATGTTCGCTTCAGTATATTAGATCATTATGTTTGCACACAGCAAGGAACCAAGGCCAGTCCCTTGGAGAGTTGATGGCTGGGCGTGTACAGAGGGCAGCAGGCACCTAGGGGATTCTGTGCCTCTCCCTGGAGATCGGCTGGTGGCCGTGGGGCTGGCGGGTCCTAGAGGTGGGGGTGAACTGAACCTGTCCGTTTTTCTTCCCCAGAAGAGACAGAAGGAGAAGACACCACATGTCGATGTGGGAGCCACGCAGCAGCCACCTGTATGTGTGTACCGGTCTGCGTGTTTGTGAGTGGTTACGTGTGGGTGCGGGGACACCGTGTCTTTGTCCTTGCCGGGGACTGAGTGGAGTGGGCGTGCACGCGTCCGTGTGGGCCGTGGCGTGTGTGTGTGTGTGCGTTCCGTGCACGTGGTTTGTGGATCCACCCCTCCGCCCCACCCACCGTGTGCCTTTCTCAGTGTGCGTCTCAGGTATGTGACCCCGTGTGCAGTTTGCTCTTCCGTGTGGCCTGTGAGTGGACACGTGTCGGCGTGGGTTGTTTGTGCCAGTGGGGTGCCTTTCATGCGGGCGCTTGTGGACAGCTCGTGTGGGCCCCAGTGAGGATGTGCGTGGGCACCTGTGAGCATCCCCTGCACGGGCTCTAGAGGTGCGCCCACGGGCACACGGGCGTGCAGGTGTAAGCGTCCACCTTCCACCACCCGTGGAAGCCCACCCTGTATCACGTTTGAGTGTTCCTGCTGCCACGTGAATGGTCAGCTAGGCCTCCAAGCTGAACTGTTCAGCGGTGGTTTTGAGTATGAGCTGCTCGTGGGCCCTGGACATAGAGACCCTTGGATTTTATCAGTGGTTGTGGAAGAGACCCCACCACATCGCTGCGAGGGTCATGCCCAAACTTTTTGTAACATGGGTCTGCTCCCTGCTGTCGTCAGTCTCCCTTTAATAGGACCTGCCCTTGTATTTCTCAGCCTTAGCTCTCCCAGGCTGGCATGGGAAAGGGAAAGAGAGGGAGAGGAGGAGGAAGAAAGGCCTCTGACCTTGAACTAAGGGCCATTGCCATGCATAGAGAGAGTACAGGTTGATGCCCTTAAAGCAAAGGGGAGCAGGGAGTGAAGACCTGGCAACCTTCGTACTACTGTCTGCAGGCCCTGGCCACCGGGACTCAGTCCTGGGCTGCCCTCGCCCCTCCTCAGCTACTTCAGGGCAGGGATCAGAGTGGGAGACCCCACAAAACTGGGGGGCACTGGTCCAACCACCCACTCGGCCCCTCACATTTTTCTGTGCTTCCTGTCTGCAGGTCCTGGGCTCTCCCGTTTGCTCCCCACCGTGTGTTTCCCCCTGACCCTGTGCCCTGGCCGCTGCAGGCTGGTCTGGGCCCCCGTGGCCGCCCTCCCCAGCCCTTGGCCAGCTGTTCTGACCTCGCCCTCACCTTCTCCCCTTTGGCAGGAGGGAGCGGAGGCGCCGGCATCACATGTCCGTGTGGGAGCAGCGAACCAGCCAGTTGAGGAGGCACATGCAGATGTCCAGCCAGGAGGCCCTCAACAAGGAGGAGGCCCCGCCCATGAACCCCCTCAACCCCCTCAACCCGCTGAGCCCCCTCAACCCGCTCAGCGCGCACCCCAGCCTCTACCGGAGACCCCGGGCCATCGAGGGGCTAGCCCTGGGCCTGGGGCTGGAGAAGTGTGAGGAAGAGCGCGTCAGCCGTGGGGGGTCCCTCAAAGGGGACGGAGGGGACTTGGCGAGCGCCCTGGACAGCCAGAGGAGCCCCCTGGCCCTGGGCAAACGGGAGCCACCCTGGCTGGCCCGGCCCTGTCACGGGAACTGTGACCCGACCCAGCCGGAGGCAGGCAG
>NW_011494894.1:9095459-9126811 GCF_000754665.1 Bison bison bison | reverse complement strand
GGGAGACGGTGGTGACCTTCGGGGACCGGGCCCGGCACAGGCAGAGCCAGCGGCGCAGCCGGCACCGCCGCGTCAGGACCGAGGGCAGGGAGCCCTCCTCCACCTCCAGAAGCAGGTCTGCCAGCCAGGAGCGGAGTCTGGACGAAGCTGTGCCCAGCGAGGGGGAGAGGGACCGTGAGCCCAGGGCTGGCCATGGGGGCAAAGAACCCATGATCCAGGAGGAAGAGCGAGAGCGATGCCAGGACTTACGGAGGTAAATGCAACATAGGAGTGCCCTGGAGACAGATAGTGTGGCCCGCATTAGGGATCTTCAATGTAAGCCTTTCTGAACCTCACTTTTCCCTTTTGTATAATGCATCTTTTACGAAGTATGTGTCAATACAATAGCAGTGAGATCTGTTCCCCTGGAAACCAGGGCATCCCCTGTTGGGAGTGGGGAGGACATGATGTGCAGGAGTCAGCCAATGGATGCCGCTCCGGTAGACCTCAGCTCCTCTGCCTGGTGAGGAGGGAGACAGCAGGTGCCACGTGCTCTCCAGCAGGGCCATGTGGACTCCCCCCACCTTTCCCTCTCGCCAGGCACAGAAGCCGTTTCAGAATCGCTTCCCGATGTGAGCAGCAGCTGTCTTCTCCTCTCTCCTCACAGGACCAACAGTCTGATGGTGCCCAGAGGCTCCGGGCTGGCAGGAGCCCTGGATGAGGCCGACACACCCCTTGTCCCACCCCAGCCGGAGCTGGAAGTGGGGAAGGACACAGCCCTGACGGAGCAGGAGCCGGAGGGCAGCAGTGAGCAGGCTCTGTTGGGGGACGTGAAGCTGGACATGGGCCGGGTCAGCCAGAGCGAGCCTGACCTCTCCTGCGTCACGGCCAACACGGACAAGGCCACCACCGAGAGCACCAGCGTCACTGTCACCATCCCCGACGTGGGCCCCTTGGTGGACTCAACCGTGGTGCACAGTGAGAACACAGGGCCCGCCCCCTTCCACACACCGCCCCCTCCCCGCCCGGGGCTGGGGGAGGCATGCTTCCCCCACACATCCCCACCCCCCGAGGCTGGGGGAGGCATGGTTCTGGAGTCATCCCAGGAAAGCTGCAGGGAAAACCCCACCAGTGGGATGGAACCTTTCTTCAACATATGAAAGAATAGCAGCAGTTTTAGCCCCATGGCACCCCACTCCGGTACTCTTGCCTGGAAAATTCCATGGACGGAGGAGCCTGGTAGGCTGCAGTCCATGGGGTTGCTAAGAGTCGGACACGACTGAGCGACTTCACTTTCACTTTTCACTTTCATGCATTGGAGAAGGAAATGGCAACCCACTCCAGTGTTCTTGCCTGGCGAATCCCAGGGACAAGGGAGCCTGGTGGGCTCCCGTCTATGGGGTCGCACAGAGTCGGACACGACTGAAGTGACGCAGCAGCAGCAGCAGCAAGAGAACTAAGCTAGAATTTTCTCAATCTTAAATTTTATCCATAAAATGTCGTTCAGCCCGTGGCCCCCCCAGAGTCTTCAGAGAGATCACATGTGATTCTGTACCCCTTTGTCTATTCAGCTACTTAATTTATCTTGTGGATATCTGATGGCATATTCTCTGGGCCGCCCCTCCCCCAGGTGCTTGGCCACCTGATAAGTTAGGGGACCATTACTGGCAGGCGGGCCCATGTTGGCCCTGGTTCTGCTCAGCACGTGGCCTCCAAAAACCCTGTCTGTCTTGAGGCCTCAATTTATCATCTGTGAAGTGAGAGCGTTGAACCAGATGACCTCTGAGACCTTCCTCTGTGCTAACATTTCTTGAATCTTTTATTCTTATTGACTCTCTTTCTCCTAGGAGCTTTTAGTCACACTTTATCTCACAGTTCCCAGAGGTGGTGGATATTCATCTGTGAGACCTTAAAGGGAAACACAACCCAAAAGCACTTACCCCATCCCCATCCCTGCCCCAACCCCATACCCATCTCTACATAACCCCACCACCATCTGTCCCCTTGGCACTGAATTGTGACCACAGGATTCCACTCTTGCTTTTTTCCTCCTGTATTTTTTTCTTTTCACAAAGCAATCCTCTCTCCCCGTTTTTCTTTCTCTCACTGCTCTGTCTCCATTTCTTCACCTTCTCAATTGAAATACCTCTCAAAGTATTCTTCGGAATGCCGGTACTACTTTATAATCTCACATGTCCAGTAACCCCTGCTGTCTTGTTTAATTTTGTGCACTAATAAGGAAGTGTTTTTGGACCCTCTTTTATGAGGGTAATAGTGGTGTATGTCTCATAAAAGAGGGTTGGGCTTCCTTGGTGACTCAGGGAAGAATCTGTCTGCAATGCAGGAGACCTGGGTTCCATCCCTGGGTCGAGAAGATCCCCTGGAGTAGGGGATGGCAGCCCACTCCAGTACTCTTGCCTGCAGAATTCCATGGACGGAGGAACCTGGCAGGCTAGCTACAGTCCGTGGGGTCACAAAGAGTCAGACACGACTGAGCAGCTGACACATACTCTTATGAGACACAACATTAAGAAAGTTTGACCCTCTTCTGTTCTCATTCTGGGGTTGGTCCCTGCCCTTGGCCGTAGGTTAGAGCGTGTTATCAGAGGGGTTTTGGACGCTTTGGATGACTCACCTTTGGGAAAGACCTGAAAGGGGTCGGGACTTTGGAGGTTTGCTACTTACACAAGGCTCCAGGGCAGAACCGTTCACTGAATGGGAATGTGGGAGAGGTGCCCCTGCCCCGCTCGGATGGCCTTGTCCTCTCTGCCACTCACCCCACACTGGGCCTTCCATGTGGAAACTCAGAGCAGAAGCCCAGCAGCCCCACTTGGTCTCTGCTTCTTCATCCTCTCAATCCTGGGAGAAGTCATAGACCCATCTTTGCATGAATACTGCATTTTCATTTCTGCGTTAATCAGGACTGGAACACGAACAGCCAGAAGGGCAGCCACAGAGTCATGGCTTCTTAAAATCTTCCACTGTGGTGTGGTTTCACTGAAAGGAGATAGAATTCTACATTGGGAATGTATACCAGCTGTAAGGGGCTTCTCTGATAGCTCAGCTGGTTAAGACTCTGCCTGCAATGTGGGAGACCCCGGTTTGATTCCTGGGTTAGGAAGATTCCCTGTAGAAGGGACAGGCTACCCACTCTGGTATTCTTGGGCTTCCCATGGTGGCTCAGATGGTAAAGCATCCACCTGCAATGCGGGAGATCTGGGTTCAATCCCTGGGTTGGGAAAATCCCCTGGAAGAGGGCATGGCAACCCACTCTAGTATTTTTGCTTGGAGAATCCCCATGGACAAGGAGCCTGGTGGGCTACAGTCCATGGAGTCACAAAGAATCCTCCACGACTGAGCCATTAAGCACAGCACCAGCTGTATGAGCTTAGGATAGGTCCTTGAATTCCCTGAACTTCAGTTTTCCCACCTGTAGAAGGGGAATAATAATATATGTTGTTCAGGTGTGCTACTGCTAAGTTGCCTTAGTCGTGTCCGACTCTGTTCGACCCCATAGACGGCAGCCCACCAGGCTCCCCTGTCCCTGGGATTCTCTAGGCAAGAACACTGGAGTGGGTTGCCATTTCCTTCTCCAATGCATGAAAGTGAAAAGTGAAAGTGAAGTCGCTCAGTCGTGTCCGACTCTTAGGGACCCCATGGACTGCAGCCTACCAGGCTCCTCCGTCCATGGGATTTTCCAGGCAAGAGTACTGGAGTGGGGTGCCATTGCCTTCTCCTGTTCAGGTGTACCAACATGAAAAATGCCCTAAGTAAATATATACAAAGAATACAGATTTTAGATAGAGGTAAGTTTGTAAATTTTACAAGAGAAACAAACATTCTCTCTTACCTAGGGAAACATGATTGTTATTTATGTGGCACAAAAGGCTCTACACCTGAAATTAGGGAAGGGGTAGGGCTAGGAAGAGAGCCTGGGCTTCACTCAGTGCAATTTAACAGACACCCTGACCTTCACAGGCACCTTGCTGAACAGTTACCTAGCTCCCTCTCCCACCTTCTCGTCCCATCCCCAGTGGAAAATGAAGGGCACCATTCTGCATGTAGCAAGGTTTCTCAAGAGTTCCACATGTTCTTCTTATAGTCAGCAACAAGACTGATGGAGAAGCCAGTCCCTTGAAAGAGGCAGAGATGAGAGAGGATGAGGAGGAGGTAGAGAAGAAGCAGCAGAAGAAGGAGAAGCGTGAGACGGGCAAGGCCATGGTGCCCCACAGCTCGATGTTCATCTTCAGCACCACCAACCCGTAAGACACCCTCCATTGCCACCTCCCTTTGGTGCTAGAGGTTTTGAGCCAAGATTTGAGCCAGGGCAGGGTGATGGGAAGGAGGGATGAGAGTCCAGTCTTCCTCCTGAGCCTTCCTGGTGGAGTATGGCCAGATATCTGAAAGCCTCCAGGGTGCTCACTAGTTGAGGTGGGTCATGGAATTAATGAGAAGCCTCTGAACTCTATGCCCATAGTCTAAAGAGTCATTTAGGATAGAACAACATGGGCAATGTCAGAGGAAAGGACCCTTCATCTAGTCTTTGGTTAGTAGGTTGCGGGGGAAGTTGGGAAGGGAGGACATCTATTTGGGATGTGTCACCAAATATTCCAGAGGTGGACAGAGCTGAGAATAGGAAGCTTAGGATAACTGGGTCATCCATTGGCTGCCCTGCTCATCAGTTTTGAAGTGGGTGTGTTCCTCAGACCAGTGTCATGACCATGAGATAGGATGGGCAAGGAAGAATCTGGAAGGTTAGATTCAGAAAAGATGGGATGTTGAAAGAGAAGCCGCATTCTGCCCAGGAAGTCAGCAAGATGTATATGTAGACCAGCTTCGGGGTCTCAGAAGACAAGAAGGCTTTCAGTGACCAAGTGGGCAGTATTCCAGCATGGCCCTGGGAAGGAAGGAACCTGGGCTAAGAGGTGTCAGGCCAACCGAAGCCAGGATGCAGTCAGTCGATAGAATAATCACTTTGATTGGAATACCCGTGGCTCGGGAAAACCAGTTGCTGCTTTCATCAGGAATCTTAGAATCAAGGTCTGTTTTTATGTTTCAGAGTTCTTAGGATTTTCTTGCTCTGCCCTAGTCTCTGTACAGTGGGGGAGTAGACACTGAGGCACAGTGGAAGGCAATGTGTAGCCACCCAAGCGTGTATCTTTGGATGCTGGCTGCTGCTCCCCACGGTGGCTCAGATGCGCACGCAGATAATGTATCTTGGCTTGCATGCTGCAGCCTCTAACCAATCTGATTACTTTCCCCCACTGGGGCTTTAAATCAAGGGTGGTGCCTGAGAAATTAAATTGCTCTCCCCACGGCCTCCTCTGGCCAAGGCCTGGCTGTCTGGAGGAGGCTGATGTGTATGGGGGTGGGGCAGAAGGATGGGGTGGGAGGGAAGCTGGGCCGGCTCAGTGAGCTCGTCCGCTGCCCACAGGATCCGAAGGGCCTGCCACTACATCGTGAACCTGCGCTACTTCGAGATGTGCATCCTCCTGGTGATCGCAGCCAGCAGCATCGCCCTGGCGGCCGAGGACCCCGTCCTGACCAACTCAGAGCGCAACAAAGTGCGTGCACGGGGGCTGTCTGCCAGCCTCCACGGTACCCTGGTGCTCTCTTCTCCCAGAGCCTACCATTCCAACATTACAGTGAGCTAAAGAAGCTTCCTAGAGGACGGGAAGGGCTTAAGAAATTGCCCAGTCCTGTTCCTCGGAGCAAAGTATGAACCATTTCACGACCAGCCCCCACTCGAACCCTAACTCCCCAACCATACTTGCTTACCTTTATGCTCATCAGTGGAGCGTTACCCTGAGAGCCGGCCAGGGCTTTGAAAGGGGCTTCCATGGTTGCTCAGTGGTAAAGAATTCTGCCAATGCAGGAGATGCAGGTTCAATCCCTGGGTCAGGAAGATCCCCTGGATCAGGAGATGACAATGCACTCCAGTATTCTCGCCTGGGAAATCCCATGGATGGAAGAGCCTGGCAGGCTACATTCCATGGGGTTGCAAAGAGTTGAGCACGACTGATTGACTCAACCACAGCTGCCGCCATCCATGGGCTGGATGTGGAGTCTGACCTAGGGGCATGGGTGAAGGTGGGGCCCTGCAGCTCTACGTGGGGAGCTAAAACAACTTGTGGAAGCCCAGGATGGATATTAGGAGGGATGAGGGGGCAGGGAGGATTGGAACTGACAAGGATCCCAGCAGGGGAGAAATCTGTGGGGCAATTCAGACCCAAGATGTTAAGTTCTGACCACGGGGAGGGAAAGGCCGAGGACTGGCCACCAGATCATGCGGCCCCAGCAACATCCATGGCTCCTCTCCTCCCTGCATCAATTAGCAGTTATAACTCCAAGCTTCTGTTCTGAGGTTGAAATGAGTGGGCCTTGGGGTGGGCATGCAGGAGAGCCTGTGTTTGAGGACTGTATGTAGCCTGATGGTCTCCATGTTATGTGTCCTGCAGGTGCTGAGGTATTTTGACTATGTGTTCACTGGCGTGTTCACCTTTGAGATGGTTATAAAGGTAAGAGCAACTGGAGTGCACCTGGACTCTGGGGCTGGAGGGGTCACCCGTCTGCGCCTCTAGGACAGTGCCTTCCCCAGGGCTGTCACCTCCTGGTCAATGACAAAAGCTCAGTAAGGCCTCTGCTGACCCCTCCTCCGGCCTCAGATCCTGGAGAGATCTGTTGTGGCAGGACATGACCACGTGGCTCTCCTTAGACTGGCACAGACCTGTGGGAATGGCCTGGGGGGAGGGGTCAGGTCCCTCCCAGGCAGGCAGTGGGAGTCCCGCAGGAGTGGGGAGTGTTCTCACCTTGTCATCGCGCTTCCTGGTTTGAGCCAGTGTCCCGGCCAAGGCTTAGGTAGGGATGAATCTTCCTGGCCTTGTATAGTCCCAGCCATACTCACTGCCCTCCACTCTGTTCCCTGCCACCCTCACAACCTGCACTTATATCTTGTTCCCATCCTCACCCATCTGGGATTGTTCCCATCTGTGCATATGGGGTAATGCCTGGTGCTCTGAGCCACTAATGAAAGGGAGGGCTGGTGGGGTGCTGGGAGCCAAGGAGTCTAAGGGAACCTTGGTGGCTCTGAAAAGGGCCTCGGGCCTCACAGTTCAGTGGAGAGAGCCCGTGGGGCCTGTCCTCCTGCTCTGTGGATCCTTGTGCGGGGTTGGGTTAGAGGCAATGGCAGTGGAGACACTGCCGTGCGGAGCCCAGAGCTCAGGGCCCGAATGACTAGCACCTTGGGGCTCATCGGTGGCCGTTCCCATCCTTCTCCTACAGATGATAGACCAGGGCTTGATTCTGCAGGACGGCTCCTACTTCCGAGACCTGTGGAACATCCTGGACTTCGTGGTGGTGGTTGGCGCATTGGTGGCCTTTGCTCTGGCGTAAGTAACTCTTTTTCCTGTCCGTTTTCCTTCCCTCCTTCTTTCCTGAGACTGACTGATCTGAGGGCTTCTCCAGGGCTGGTTCACTCAGTGGTGCCCGCGAATACTGCCCTGGGAGTCTGCTTCCCAGTTGCCCCTCGACAGAGCTCCCAAGAGCCTTACAGCTTCAGCTAACCTGCCCTGAATGAGGAGCACTGGCAAACGGAAAGCAGGGAGAAGTCAAAGGCCCTGGCGTTTCTCCCTTTGAGCTGAGATGAATGAGCCTGGACAGCAGTCACCTGTGTTCCCCCATGGATTCAGGGTGGGACCAGGGACAACTGGTGTATCCTTGTGTTTCTTAATTCTGTCATTAAAGGATCCACTTGAAAGAAAAATGAGGCAGGTAGACCAGAGTTGGGGACCACAGAATCCTGGGTGTGGGGAGATTCTCTGCTCATGAGCAGGGGTCCCGCAGAGCTATTCCAGGGACTTAAGAACCATGTTAATATGTGAAACTCCTGAAGGAAAGACTTTTCAAACCTTCCTTGGTAGCATACTTAGGAAAATAGTCTGAAACCATCCAGGTAGCTAACTATATTCATTACATTAGGGGATTTTTTTTTTTTTTTTTTGAACACTGATTCAGGAAAGGACTCTCCTAGCCCTCCAGGGTATAGCTAGGAAGTAGGCTTACTGTCAGTGCCTTTTCCTTCAGCTGGTGGGTAGAGGGTCCCAGAAGATGAGTTGACAGCCTTCTGGGCTCTGTCTGGACCTGTTCCACTGTCAGAGCAGCTTCACCCTCTCCCAGTGGGGCAGTGGAATTCCCTCCAGCCTCTCTGAGTACAAGAAAAAGCCAAGTCTTCTAGGCAAGACGAGCTATACAGTGTGATGGGGCACAAAGAAAGCATGTGGGACCTGCTGTCATTGATGGCAGCTGTGAAAGGGAAGGAACAAGGCATCTCCATAGACTTGACCTTCCTGGTCCAAATGGTCAAGTTTGGATCATCTGTCCTACCTTCTCCCCAGACACTGCCAGCTTTCATCCCTATCCATTCTGGCAGAGAAAGAAATGGGAGAAGAGTTAAGAATGTTCCTCAAGTGACTGAAATTGGGGAGTGCTCTGTCTGTAGGAGAGATGAAAGGTCCCCAGGTGTGCTAAGAATTTGAGACCTCCCAGAACCTGGAAGTAGGCTGTGTCCATTGCTGCCCCAGCCAGGTTCTCCCAAAGGAGAACCAGGCTGAATGTGACTTGTGCCCTGAGCTGGGCTGGCCATCAGGACAACTCCAGTGTCCCTTGTCCTCATGTGCACCAGTGTATTAACCCCATTAGACTCACGTGGAGTCACTCATACCCTTCACAAGGAAGCAAAAGATTGAAGACAGGAGGAAAAGGGGATGACAGAGGATGAGATGGTTGGATGGCATCACCAACTTGATGGCCATGAATTTGAGCTAGCTCCAGGAGTTGGTGATGGACAGGGAAGCCTGGCACGCTGCAGTCCATGGGGTTGCAGAGAGTTGGACAAGATTGTACGACTGAACTGAACTGTTCCCAAGGAGATTTCACAAAAGTATTTTCCCAACAATCTGGTCCCTGTGTGGACTGTCAGAGCAAGATAAAAATAAAGGCAACTCTGGCTCTGCTAAGGGGACTCCTAGCTCCTCTTCCTCCTCCTTCATGGAAAAAAATACCAAAGACTGCCTTTGTCCTAAGGAGATCCACTGTTTTTGTTAGAGGTAAATCTTACCCCTCAGTTTTTAAAGTCAAGCTCCCATCTCATTTTACCAATTCATTTGTGTACATTATTCATCATATTGCTCTCTCTTGTTTTGATCTCAGTAAAAATAAGTTTTCGCTTTGAAGAAATAAGGGACAAAGAGAGAAAAGCATATAGAAAGGAGGCCACCCCGTCTTGAAGAACAGAGCTCCCTGGGGTCACAGGGCAGAGTGGGAGGAAGGGGGTGGGCTGTGGAGTCAGGAAGGCCTAGCTCCTCCATTACCAGCTTCATGGCCTAGAGTAACATAGCAAGGTATTAACCCATTTAACTTTTGTTTCTCATCTCTGACAAGGAAACAGAATGATGTGTTTCAAACACTTAGTCCAGGGCCTGACCCAAAGCGATCAGTAAATGTGAATTCCCTTTCTTATGCTTCCATTCTCCATCACGTCATGAAGTGTGAATATGCAGCAAAATACGTTGATGCATAACGGATGCAAATAGTTGAAGATGAACACCGTCCGCTTTCCCAGACTTGGTTATCGTCCACACACACCTGGTCTGTGTTGGTGCCAGTGGGGAGGATGTGTGTGTTAAAGGAAGGCTCTCTGCACGCCAGCCTCGTCTCCGCAGTGCAGCAGTCTCTTCTCCGATCCAGAGCAGTGACGATGGGCTGGAGGGGTGTCATCTGTCTTGTTCTTTCTCTCTGCCTCTTTGAAACATGGCGGTGGTAGCTTTGGTGCTGGCGGCAGGGGGAAGCCTTAACAGCCCTGGAGCCGAAGCCTCTGTTGGTCCTCAGACCAGGTACAGTGCAGGGGACCCCAGGATTCCTCTGGTTCTGGAATCCACACGTATGTGATGGATTGAGCGTTTTGATCCATCACTTGCTTTTAGTGATGTCACTTCTCGAATTTTTTTTCATTTCTCTCCAAAGTATAAATGGAACTGGCTCACACTCTCTCTTTTGTTAGCATCCTTCTAAGCTTGCTGTGCATAGCTCCTTTCCCCTTTCTCCTGCTTATGGGACACTCCCCATCTCCTCTGGCCTTCATCACGCTTGCTGGGATCCAGGTAATGCTGTCTCTTGCTTGTGTGCTCGCTCTTACTAATTCTGTTCCCTCCCTTTACTCATTAAGGGCCCAGAGAATTCAGCTATCTCATCATTTCAGTAGGGCTAGCCAGAGTTTCCCCTGCCAGCAGAGTGAGGGCCTCACCTGGGGTAAGTTGACATTGAAATAAGTCCTATGTCGCACTGCATGGTGGGGTCAGGGGCTCAGGCCAGCAGGAACCACATGTGAGTCTTTCTGTAGGCTTGTCAAAGGCCTCCCTCCCTGTGGATACAGCTTTTATTGTCGCTTCCCATATTTTTTCCCCTAGGAATGTCCACCATTCACATAACATTACTCCTGCCCTCTCTCTCCCCCGGCCCCGTGCCCTTGAACCTCACCATACTAAGGCTTCTACAAAGGCTCAATTTGAGCAGAACCGATGGTGATTGCCATGGTAACAGCTTCCCATGGCTCCTCAGAAGTCAGAAGTGACTTGGTATCCCTTCCACCACTGGCAGCCAGAGCCTTCTCAGAACCCAGCCCAAGTTCCAAGAGCAACACCCCAAACCAAGGGGAGAGAATGGCCTCTAGCTGAATTCTCAGAGAGAGCTGAGCCCTTCTGCGGCAGAGGTCTGCACCTGTCGCCATGTATGTTTTCTGGACACATGTGCTGTTTCTGCAGTGGCCGAAAGGAATCTCTCTTCTCTGTAGCCACGCACATCAAGCAAAGCGATTCTTTATAATGTAAACGCGACAAATTCCACGTGGGGACTTTATTGACTTTTGAGGAGGAGGGGACAGGGGTTTATTTTCTGCTTGTGGGCATAGCAGGGGACAAGAAAATAAACGGAAAGATACCTGTGATAGCGCCTTTTCCGTTTTTCCCCGTCCACTTTTACATTATAAAGCATTTATAAGAACACTCAGGTCTCCCTCCCTAAGCCGGATGACCTGTGTAGAGGCGGGCGGGCTTCTGGCCAAGGGTGGCGCCCTCATCCCACTGCCCTCACAGCACCGCGCCTTCTTGGCCCTGTGAAGACAGAGTGTTTGCGACTATAAATGTCCTGACTGTGCCTTTTCCTCCCTGTGGTTTCAAGAAAAGTCTGGTGAATGACTAGGTCTCTGAAACCATTCTCTTTTTATCTTTTTCTATTTGAAAAAGAGGGCTTTTTTTTTTTTTTCCTGTTTGATGGTTTATTGTCCCCCAAAAGACGGGAAACTGCTTTTCCCAGTCTTCTCACACCCTGTTGCCATCGCTTCTGCTTCCCAACTTGCTGGGTGGGAAAGCAGAGATGGTTCCAGCCTTGGCATTTCTGGGTATCTGCACATTGGTCCCCTCACTTTGGGGTGCCACGCCCAGAGTCAGCTGCCTGGTAGGGGGGTCTTGTGTCCACTATGCAGGTTGAGTTCACGAGCCTTGTGGGATCCTGCCCAGTAATGGCCCTGCTGTCTGGCCCCCAGGCTTCCTGTCATCCATGTTCAGCCAAGGGCTTCCTGGGCAGGCGGTGGGCGTGGCCGCCTCGCAGGAGTGACCGCAGGGGAGGACGGGAAGGTGTGATCCTGCACCCCAGCCCGGGTGCCTCCCCCTTGTCATGGCTGTTGCTCTACAACATGTTGCTTGACCAGCTCAAGTCACCAAGCGAGCTGTCCTGGGTTGGATTCTAAATAATAAGTCTGAGGCTTATGATGGCTTCTCAACACAGTTTAAAAATGACCAGAATTCTGCTCCTGGATACAGGTCTGTACATCAGTCAGAGTCATGCAGGCTCGTGGGCAGCTGAAAGCTTCCCATTACCATTTTCCATCATAGCAGGGCACGAGGTAAGGTCAGGACTTCCTGGCACGCAGAGGCTCTGGATCACAGCCGCGCTTGGCCTTTCATTATTCAGTGCTTAGCCAGGAAAGTAAAACATGAGTCAATCTGCCTCTTGATGCCAGAAAGAACGGAATTCCCATATTAGCTTTTATTACATTCTTTTCATTGAAGTATGTCACTTTCTGACACTTAACCCTCTGCCCTAGTCTCTCAGATGGATAAGGTCTTTTGAATGCATTCCGAACCAGCCACAGCAGCAGAGCTGGTTCTGAATCCTTTCAACGAAGTATACAAGCACAGACCATTTTAGACTTGGAAATGGCACTCTGCTTCTGGTTTTGCATTTGAGGTTTTGTGTTTGTGAAGGTGGGAATGTGCACACATGAGAAAGGTGTGACTATTTAGAACTGAGATGCTGGTACGTGCTCACACTTGGCAGAGCTTGGTAACGATAGAACTGACATTTCACCTCACACCTGCCTGACCCTTTCTCCTGTCCTTTGCAGTCTGCTTTGTCTAAGGCAGTCCTCTCCACCCTCAAGCTTTGCCTTCGGGGCTTGTTTCTTGACAGCCCTCATTCTTTTAACCGTGAAAGGGATGTCTCCCACAGAAAGCTATGACTACACATTAATCTTGGAGGAGGGAGAAAGGTGGACAAAGTCCTACTCCATGCCAGGAAGACCCATTTACCACTGAGCCAGACAGTTCATCCAGTTCCAGTTCTCTGTGGAAGAGAATGAAGGATTAAAATTAAATTTAGCCGTCAGGTAGCCCATTAACTGTGGATTTAGGATGTCAGCTGAGCTTGAATTGGAAATTTCCAGCCATGAACAGATAGAAGGATGTCGTTGCTTGAGACTCCAGCCTTAGGAGCCACCTCAAGATTGACTTTTTCTGACTTTGTGCCCCAGCAGGGACTCTGAAGATGATTAATGGCCATGGGCTCTTGGGGTTCCCACTGCTCTATTTTATACCCTGGCAGCCTTGCATACTGGGTTGGGGAGGGAAAAAGGAGGGTCATGATGGTAGCACATGGAGGAAGTGTCTGAAAGAAGGAGATAAGTTCCCAGTCTACCTGCTGTTGTCTTTAAGCCCCAGCATGCATGTTTTTTAATAAACATTGGAAAATGCATTGTCTGTTACAAGTGCCGTTGGTGCTGCTGGGGAACCCTCTGTAGAATGTGTGCTTAGGGACTTTTATCATATGGAGACAATGAGTGTGAACACCTAAATATCTCTCTTTATTAGCAAGCACAAATTGGAGAGTTGGTTGTTTGTAAATAGGATCTCAGCTTGTGGTCACAGAACCAAGCAAAATGAAATGGTCCAATCCACGTGGTACCCAACAGTTTGACTAACCAAACTCTGGTCCCAGAGTACCCAGCACAAGAAAATGAGGCTTCACAGCTATGGGAAGAGCCCACTTCTGCAGGATTAGTGGAAACTCATCACAGTGCCCTCCATATTTAAAAGTAGGTTTCAGAGTAATTTGGGTCAGAAGATTTCATGATGAGACTCGGAAAGTATCAGCTCAGATCATGTGACCTGCCAGCCATCTGCTTCATCCACACCCATAGAGGCACAGCCTAGCATTATGAATTAGTCTCCAGCTGAAGGGAGTGTATGGGCTGGACTTTAGCTGGCACCAGTGCCTTTGAAGAAAGATCAACAGATGAGGGGTCTTTGGGTATGTTCAGATTATGAAGACTAAGAAGCAAGATAAATCAGGCCACTGCTCATCAGAATGAATAACAAAATCACTAGGCAAGCCTTTGGTGGTGCTAGTGGTAAAGAACCCACCTGCCAATACAAGAGACATCAGAGATGTGGGTTCAATCCCTGGGTCAGGAAGATACCCTGGAGGAAGGCATGGCAACTCACTCCAGTATCTTGCCTGGAAAATCCCATGGACAGAGGAGCCTGGTGGGCTACAGTCCATGGGGTCGCAAGAGTCAGACATGACTGAAACAACCTAATACACACACAGTTAGATGCTTTGCTATCTCTTGCTGCTTCCCAATGCTTAGACAGAAATACCTTCCATCGAGAGTATAGTGCTGGTGTTTTGCAAAGGAGAAAGTTTGCAAAGGCAATAATCAGTGTACACAGGGAGCTCATGAGGTTCATATGCCAGAAGAAAAGAGTTATGCACTAACCACTTAGTGTAGAGCTAGTGCTCTGCTCACAGAACAAAGAAAGCTGGCAGGGACCCAAAGGAGTTAGAGTCCTGGGTGATCCCAAGAGATGCTGAGGTATGGGTCAAGAATGAAAATAACCCCCAAAGGGCAGCAGCTGGTCAGTGACAAGGTCAAAGTGCCGGATTCAGATGCCGCACATAGAGGACCTAGCCTTGCTACTGAATACTAGAGAGTTCTGTTTCCACAGGCAGGCGTGGCCAATGCAAAGGGGCAACTTCTTCCTCGCTTCCATGGGGCTTTAGAATTTTTAAAGTGCTTTCACACTTTCTATTTCATTTGTCACTCTACAGTCCTGTTTCACAGTTGAAAAATGGATTGCCTGAAGTTTGGCTAGTTTGACTCATTTGAGTAATAATAGCAAAACCAGTTCTTAAACAACTGATAATTTTGATTTCGAGTTCAGGGCTTTCTGCATTACATTAAGCTCCCTTCTACCTCTTAGAAGGTAGTTCTAAGTAGTTCTACTTTGTTCCAAGCCATTAACCTCTGTAAAGTCAAAGTGGTGGCTTGGTATGGATTTCTCCTCGTCCCACGGACCCTCTGTCTCTGCCTGGAAACAGACAAGACCTGGTGGACCAGATGGAGAAAGCATTCCTGACCTTGTCCATCTTGCTGTTTCATCTTTATCTTTTTCTTCCCGTGAATCCTCACAGGCCCTAGGCTGATGAAGGATACTAGGATAGACGGCTCTGTATTTGAGCTCATGAACTGCTGGTTTCTTTTGCTGTTTGCTTCTTTGGTTAAAACCCTCCATTGGTTCCTGTGTGAAAAGGCATTGTAACATCGTAAATCACAACACCGTAAATAAGAGCCTAGGTTTCAGAGTCAGGTGTTAAATAAACTTAGCGTTGTTAATTATTAACCCACCTTTGCTCTCTGAACTTCTATTTACTCTTCTATAAGTAGAAATTAAAAATAACTATTTTGGTCATGTGAGAATTAAGTAAGGTAAAATATATTGTGTCCAGTATAGTGCCAAATACTTTGTATTATATTAGTTAGGTGTTATTATTGACTACTTAATAATAATCCAGACACTTGAGGAAGGTTCAGGGTTTCTCACAGCATTACCCCCTTACCCCCTTACATTCCAGTACCCTGTCCATTCCCCTAACACAAGAGATTCCTTAAAATCCCATTACTGTTCCCTGCTGGGCTCAGAGGAGGGCAGAGGACCATTCCACTTAAAAGACAGAGGGGCTCTTCAGAACCCAGTGTCCTGGCTCTCTCCCCCACCCCCAAGCACCCTCCTATGAAAGAAGAGTCAGTTCCTAGCAGAAATCGATTTAAGTCCTTTGAGAAAGTATGTGGTAGGGGGAGGGGTGTGGGGCGGTGAAGCTGGAAAGCAAGAGTACGGTGAATGATGAATGATTACACATGGAAAATCTGGAGGGCAGATTGACAGTTGAGCTGGAAAATTCTCATCTTTTACTGATGAGACAAAAGAGAGATGTGGCAGTTATTTTCTGGAGAGCAGCCATGAACTTAACAAATAAGTAGGAAATACAGTAAATGGGGAAGTGGGGAGCCCAACTGAGCCCCTATTAAAGTGGAGCCAGTACATCCTCACATGTGAAATTATCCTCACGTTAGAGTCAATTTTTAAAACTGAGAAAATTTCACTAATTAGCTAGGCAGTGTAAAAAAAAACTCTGATTATACATCTAGTAGCAAAAACTAGCAAAGTGTTATCAAATGATTATATTTAGATGATCTGTAAAAAGCTCATGAATTTTTTTCTAAAACAATGTGCCTCAGTTGAAGTACTTGAAGAGGTTGTCCTCTTGGTTTGATAAAATCTTCGCTTGCAATCTTGTTGACTTGGAAAATGGCTTAAATGATTCTTCTATGCAAGGATTTGGGAGAGGCAGTTTGGCCTAGCCCTTGTGTAAATTTATGATATATTTTAATTAATGGGGGCTACATTGTTGATTGACACTTTTCCTGACTCTGTGGCTTCATTGGCAAGTATTCCTTTCATTTCAGTGAAAATTTTCAAACTGTACTGGAATGTATCTTAACAAAACTGAGAACGCAAGCGTGCTTTTTCACAGCCACTCAAGAGTATAGCTTTTCAGTGGCTCCTCTGCAGCGAGAGACCTGTGTGAAAGATGTGCAGAGCAATGACTAATCTTCATTTCACTTTTGGCCTGTGTCTAATTACCAGCCCTGGCTCCACTCTGTGGGAGTCAGAATGGGACAAATAGCCCTCCAGCCAGGACTTGGGCGGTCACAGTCAGCTGTTCAGATCAGAGTGCACCGTCAAAGAATTCCACTTCCCGAAACAAGGGACACACAAGCACACTGGTCAGAGATCCCCTTTTTCCATAGCACGATATTTTACGAAGATCTTGGGATAGTATTAATTGTAGAAAACAAATTCTGCCCTTTATCTGAGTGTGTGAGAGGAACAAAAATTATTGAATCTTCCTTCATACGATGGGTATCTGTGAGAATGAACCCATTTAGACTCTACTGGATCTCAAGTTCTTGGGGTTAAAGTCCTGAGCTAAGAGGAAGGTGAAAGCCTGGACCTCCTGCCCATCCATTGATCCCACTCTTCTCTCACTTCAGGGATATGGGAGATTCTCCTTTAGCTTCTCCTCGAGATGCATGCGGCCTAGGAGAGAGATGGTGACCCATGTACTTGTTTTGGTAGAATTGTCAATCAAATGATTCTGTTTTTCCCACAGCATTTAGCTTGCAGTTTTACCTTCATTTGCTTGCTTGTTTATTTGAGACCTGTCTTCTCTCCTAGATTAGGTGGGCTCCAAGAGGGTAGGGACCTTGTTTGTTTTGTTCACAACCATGTAGCCAGTACTTAGGATAGTGCCAGACATTTATTAAAGACTCCATCAGTGCTGTCAAATGAGTGGATTAGAGGTATATTTGGCTGACCTACCACGTGTCCAGTCTCATGCATGAGAAGACACTGTTACAACTCAGGAGAAGACATTACCTCTGCCTTCTGAGAATTTGGAGATTATCACGTGAGAGATTTAAGGTTTATAAGGCCCTGGGGTTTAATTCTCAAACAACCATTAATTTGACATTTACAGTGAAAAGTAATATACTTTCCAATATGGGGCCATTCCCTGAATAAAATCGTCACTAGAAGTCTTTGCTTGTGGCATATGGTGGTGTAACACAGGTTTATAGTACATAAAAAAATTAAAGGAAGAAAAAGTACCCTTCACAGCAGACTGTCAACCAAGAAGCAAAGGCTGAATTCTAGACACTTCTCCATAGCAGCAGGCCTGTTCACCCATGGCGCTGGGGCTCACTCACTGAGATCTTATGCAAGGCACATCTTCCCCAGGCTGCAGTTTTGTTTGCAGTTAAGAGGATTTCAGGGATCTCTTCCAGCTCTAGAATTTGGTGAACCATTTGACAGAGCCTGGAACTGAAACCTGCTGGCGCAGAAGCTAGTGGCGCAGATCGAGAGCTCTGAACGTCACGCAGACTTGGGTTCAAGTCCCAGCTCACCCTGCCAGTGCTGAGCGCTCGACCTCTCAGCATCTCATCTGTGAAACAGAGACAATAATACCTTTGTGCTAAAGTGATTAGGATGTCCACATAAAGAATTGCACTAAAAGTGCTTAACACTGAGTCTGGCCAAGAATAAATATTAAAGTTAGTCCTCATATCTCATATGTTTTATATTCATGCTCTCCATCGTGATGTGTGTCATTGTTAAACCCCACCGCTAGAGCAGGGGTGATTTGTCTTCCAGCTGCACAGTAAAAAGCTCACAAAGGACAGGTGGTCATTTAATTTATCAAAAGGCATCTCTTTGTGTGACATCAGGACCTTGATAGACAGTGCCTTCCCCTATAATTCAAGCTGGCTTTGTAATGTGGCTCTTCTGTGCTTTTGAGAGATGTCAGAGTAGCCCTCTCCTGGACATTGCATGTCCCTCTCCAAATGAAATCCTTCATAAACATAAATATGCCACGATGCTTTGAAACACCTTTCCCAACACATAGTTTCTGGCCCAGAGTAGGCATTTTTCCTCTAGTCTGAAATCTTATACATTCACTGGGAACAGAGTTTGACTGAAGACTACTAAGGAAGAGGACATGAAAGCTACATTTAGAAAACTTGAGTTCAGCAAGACTCCATGAAATAATGTGCAACTTGGGGAATGCCGTCAGGTTAGAGGCAGTGTCACTAATGCCTGCAGAGGGCCTTGGCCTTTCCAGGGTAGAGAGGTGGGTATGGAACCATGGTGAGCTGGCCCTTCCTTTCACAAAGCGTGTGGACTCTGCAAGTGCCAAGGCTGTAAGCGGGATCACCCGGGTCTGGACTTCTCCAATTTCCCATCACCCTAAATTCTCCTTTCTCCCTGAAGTTTACTGACTGTCTGCCTTCTCTCCATTCCCCTCCCCTCTTTTTTTTTTAACTGCTTTCTGGCTGGATCCTCCATAGGAATGCTTTGGGGTAAATATTTTCTTCTTCAGTTTTCTTTGAAGTGGGGTGGAGGAAGGAGAATGTATGATTGGGAGGTAAGGAGCTGACTCACCGAGAAAGCAGTGGGGAGTTTATGTGAGTGGTGTGTCCTCACTGACTTCTAAGAAAACCAAAACTAGGAGTCACCAAGCTTTCTTGGAAAATGATCATTCTTACTGGTTTGGATGTGTATTTGGGCTTTATGTTGCCTTCTTAGATAGTTTTATTGACCAACCTAATAAAGTAAAAGAGTTTATCAAACAGACAAAACCCATGGATGCAAAAGGCCATTGCTATCAATGTAATACTTTGGGTTATCTACAGTCAGATCTACAGTTCAGTAAAAGTGACTTATAGGTCATAGATAATAACCATTTAAGAGGGTCTCAAAATATACATTCTAGCCAGTCAGTATTCCATTAAATGTCTTCCTACCTTCCCTTGTATGAAAAAATAGATGGCCTTTGATCTTCCTGTTTGGGAGGATGGGTATGGCAGGGAAGACAGGGTAGAAAACAGGCAGAAGCCATGGAGTTTCCATCTGATGTTCTAGATGGATCCCATTTCTTCTGATTGTCGGTGTCATGGTAATCTGGGCCAGTGTGAGGGAAGAACCAAAGCCTGAGCTCACTATTTAGAGTCTCATTTCCTACCATCTGTGTGTTTTACAAATTGCACTTGTTTGACTTGAATGCAAAGATCTCAGGGGATGAGTGGGGTGGAGAGAGAAATGCAGGTTGACTTATTCATTTCCTTCCTAAAAATAGATGTATTTTGTCTACTAGGAGCAAGCATTTTTGAGAGGCTGAAGGGGGAGGGTCATAAGCTGTAAGGCAAGGATTAAGGTGGGCGGGGGCTGCAGTTTGGGCCTCCCCCAACTGTAGGCTGTCCACAGTTTGTGCTGGATGCAGAGGGCTTGAAATGGGAAGGACTGCAGGAAGAGCCAGCTGCACAGAGAGAATGGGGGTGTGAGCCAAGGTCCTGGCTGGAAGCCTGCATGACATGCTGTCTCTGGAGCAGGCAGCCTAGCACAGCAAGGGCATCGTGTCCCCACCAGTCCTCCTCACCCTGCTCTCCCTGGAACTGTGCAGAGGTGACCAACCTATAAACCAAAAGAAAGGACTAGGTTGAGTCTTCTGATAAGACTTGTTCTCAACTGGGGCTCCCTATTCAACAAATATTAGGTTGGCCAAAAAAGTTTGTTTGGGTGTTTCTGTTAAGGTATGGAAAAACCCAAATGAACTTTCTGGCCAACCCAATATTATTAGAGTCTTCTACTGAAGACTTCTAGGCTAGGCACGGTGCCCATCCACAGTAGGCTATGGCCCTGTTCCTTAGTCGATGGATCATCCATTTCCATTTGGCCAGTGTGGTCATGAGCAGCGTGACTCTGGCTGTTGGGAGGGGGAGAAGTGTTGATTAACATATGTGCATGGGTGCCTCTGTGGTGTCCCCATGTCTCCCTCTGCATGAGTATACATGGGTGTGTGTGTGTGTGTACATGCGTGCATATGAGTGTGTACACCCTGGGGAGTGATTGGGAAGTTTTCCCAGAGCATGTTTCTTGGGGGTCTCCCTGAAGGAGTCTACTCTGACCCAGTTTCTAGCCTCTTGCCCACCTCTCTCCCCTTTCCCCCTGCTTTGTTAATGCAGTAGTGTGACAATCTCTTTAATTCTCCCCTGTCCTGTGATTCCCTGGGGCTTCTCTGCAGAACTAACAAGGGCCGGGATATTAAGACCATCAAGTCCCTGAGGGTTCTCCGTGTCCTGAGGCCGCTGAAGACCATCAAGCGCCTGCCCAAGCTCAAGGTGATGTTCACCAGCCTCTTCCCTTCATCTCCCCTTTGTCCATTTTCCCTTTCTAGCCACCACTGGCCTGCTTTGGGAGAATTATTTCTGGAAATATTCCTGTTGCTCCCATGAGGACTAGGATTCTTTTTGTCTGCTAAAACTAAGGGTCTTAGTCTCAAAGGAAAATAACCAACGTCCTAAGAACTCTCCAAGGAGGCTTTCACCCCTTGACTCCAAATCTAGGAGGTATTTTCTACCCACTGTGGCGAGTCATAGGAAGAACCTTGTGTGGCTTTGTCCTGGGGCCTCCCGTGTGGTTAAGGTGGGTCAGACACCAGAATGGAAACAGCAAGAGCCCTGTATGTCATGGTCTGTGTATTTGGTCGGGCAAAGTAACCTGGGATGGTTTCTTTCCTCGTGATTCTAGAGAAACAAAGGACCTTCTAGCCTTGATGCTTCATATTTTTGAGGCATGAATAGGTCAATAACTTGCCCAAGGACAGAGTCATTTTCGGCATCAGCAGAGAAGAAATGGGGAAGTGAGCTTCCGCAGCTGAGTTCTCCCTGTTGCCAAGACCTGTGTCTGCATAGGTCTAAGTCTGGCTTCCCCTGCCCCCTGGCCTGATGGCCCATCCTGAGCTCCTTCCCCAAGGCTTCCTGCCCTCAGGTTGCTGACATGTGGAACCTGCCTCTCCTACACACATCCACTGCTGTTACGGAAGCCGAAGCCTTATTGGATAGAAGTTCTTCCTCCCTGTATTCCTGTGAATGAGAGCCAGTCACCACTGGACAGGGAACTGGGGACCCCCATACCCCCCATTCCTCTGTCCCATTGAATTTACATCACCTCTAATATTCCCCACCCATCCTCCACCAGCACCACTCCAGCTGCTTCCCTTTCAGCCCTCTGGCTCTGAGGGGAGATGGTAAGCCAACCAGGTTGATCAGAGGCTTAGGATCACAGGAAGGTCTCTTTTGAAAGACCCCTAACTGACTGAGACATGGCTTCCTCTCAGAACCCAGGGCCCTGGCCACTTGTATGGGTTCCTGAGGAGAGAGGCTCATGCCTCACAGGAAGTGTCCTCACTGCCTGCTCCCCTCCTCCACTGCCCGGCCTCCCCTCCTGGATGAGCGCCTCCCATGGTGATGGGCCCAGCACAGGGCCTGGCCTGGCCTGGCTCAGCACCCGTGAACATTCATTCCTTTCTGCCTCACCCCCAGCAAAATATGGCCAGGAGCCCTGGGGCCCGACAACCACTGTCATTAGCCACAGCCCAGGTCCACTGGTCTCATCTCCTCTGAGCTATGCTGTGGTCCAGAGAAGAGCTCAGACAGGCGGATGGTATTACTCACCAGGCTGGAGAAGGCGCCCCCAACCTTGGCTAATTCCAATTAATTAGGAAGGGCTGGCTCTTCGCTCTGCAGTTCCATAACCTGAGGGAAATGTAGGTGGATCTGATAATTCCATGAGTCTGCGTGTCGCTCCCATTCCCTGCAGTGCTGAACTAATTAAACCAGCAGTGTTCACCCAGCACTGTGAAGAGGCAACCGCTCAAACGCGGGCCACTGTGGGGCTAGTCTCGCCAGTGCGCCAAACCTGCAAACCTAGAAAACAACCCAAAAATGGTTTGAAATACGTTGAATTCCCATGTAGCTCTTCATGGCGTAGGGCCTAGAAGGCATTCTCCAGAGGGAGATTCAGTGCCTTGAACTGAAGTGCAAGTTTCTGGTTCTGACCTTCAGTCCTCCTGTCTCTAAGAAGGCAGCTCTCACCCCTTCCCACATCACCTGTTGAATCTTTAAACCCAGCACAGCTAGCTTTAAACTAGAGAACCTTTATCTGAAGTGTGGAATGCAACTGGGGGTAAATCTATGAACTTATTACAGAATGTCATTAAAGTGAACAAAGATGATAGTTTATCACTCCCTGCTCCATTTAGAAAGGCAAAGGGAAAACAATACATATTCAATATACAAAGCAAATCTAAGAATGTGCCCCAAATAAAGGAGGTTTATAGATAAGCTATTTAATGTATTGCAGAAAAGGGATCCTTAAAATCATTTAGCCTATTGAATGCCTAAAACGGGCTAAATGATTTCGAGGATCCCTTCTCTGCAATGCATTTCTGTTTCACACTAAGTGAAGTGCACGTAATAGAATTCCACAGAGAACTCCCTTCACTGCCTGCTGCCATCTGGTCTCTTCTGCTTCGGGTTTCCTTTCAGATTCAGAGCATGCGTTCCCCTCCCAAGTGGCAGGTTCCTGTAGTCATGACCAGGGTAGAGGCCAGGTCTGAATCCTGTGAGTGTCGCTTCTTAGTAGGGTGGTATCTTCTGGGGCACCTTCTCCGAGCACCCGCTGCCAGTTGTGTGGGTCCCATTCAGCTTCAGGCAGATCCACAGGCCATTCCAGGGACTCACACACCAGGGCTCTCTTCTTCTGTTCTCAGGCTGTCTTCGACTGTGTGGTCACCTCCTTGAAAAACGTCTTCAACATACTCATTGTCTATAAGCTCTTCATGTTCATCTTTGCTGTCATCGCAGTTCAGCTTTTCAAGGGCAAGTTCTTCTACTGCACGGACAGTTCCAAGGACACAGAGAAGGAGTGCATGTAAGTGCCACTGGCATGCACCACTCACTTTCTGCTCAAGTGTGTTTTGATAAGGTCCACTCCTCCCTTTATAGATAGGTCATTTCTTTCTCTCTTACTTAAATCCATTCCACTTTGGGGGGAAATAAAAGTCAAAATATGAAGTTGCTACATTTTGATTGAGTACCTCTCTTGTGTCAAGCATGGATATTTCACATCAGGTTTAAATTTTAAATCTTTCTCATGACCTTCTGAGATAAGTCTTCTTTGCACAGTATAGATGTGGAAGTTGAAGCACAGAAAGTTTAAGTTGCTCAAGATTACCCAGCAACTGGGCTTCCCTTGTGGCTTAACTGGTAAAGAATCTGCCTGCAATGCAGGAGACCTGGGTTCGATCCCTGGGTTGAAAAGATCCCCTGGAGAAGGGAAGGGCTACCCACTCTAATACCTGGAGAATTCCATGGACTATATGGTCCATGGGGTCACAAAGAATCAGACATGACTGAGCAACTTTCACTTTCACCCAGCAACTAATGAAAAGATTAAGATTTAATCTTCCATGTCTGTTGGGCACGAAATCTCATTTTTGTTCCATGATAATATGCTGTTATAATAAAATCCCTCCTTCCTTGCATTTGAATGCCAATAATTCAATAATTACTAGGGTACGTTACTGTAGTCCCTAGGATTTCTTTGCTCTTCTGTGAGCTATAGTGACAAGGTTCTGGTCCATTTCTGCTCTGGTTTTAGAGGCAACTATGTAGATCACGAGAAAAACAAGATGGAGGTGAAAGGCCGAGAGTGGAAGCGCCATGAATTCCATTATGACAACATCATCTGGGCTCTGCTGACCCTCTTCACTGTCTCCACAGGGGAAGGGTGGCCTCAGTGAGTAATGGGTTTGACTTGGCGTGCTTGTCTATAAGCTGGGCTGGGACCAGATGTTTGCCTTGAGAAGCTGATTTAGGATAAACAAGGCTAACCCTTGGGTATTGTACCAAGGAAGGTAAGTGGTTATGAGTAGGTGAGACAGGCAGGAGAGAGGAAGAATGAAAATCCCTCAGACAGGAATCAAGCGGGATCTGATGAAGTCAGGGAAATATCTGGTGCACTTCATGTTTTCGCTGATTATCGAGGAGTTGAGTGGAGCCATCTGACTCTTACAGAACAAATGAACTTTGAACAGCTCTCCACACCTTAGAAGAGTCCCTGAGGACTGTTTTAGACACATTTATCATCCAGGTTGACCCTGGACATGAGAGAGGGTTGCGGGTTAAGGATGAGCTGGAAGAACCCAGGGACGCTTTCTGTGATCATACCTTATATGGCAAAAGTAACAGAATGCAGTTTTTTTATGCTGCTCATGGCACTAGTGGTAAAGAACCCACCTGCCAATACAGGAGACGTGAGAGACGCTAGTTCGATCCCTGGGTCGGGAAGATCTCCTGGAGAAGGAAATGGCAACCCACTCCAGTATTCTTGCCTGGAGAATCCCATGGACAAAGAAGCCTGGCAGGCTACAGTCCATAGGGTTGCAAAGAGTCAAACATGACTGAAATGACTTAGCACATAGCTGCAGGCTGATTTTTTTCAGAGACTTGGCAATAACCAAGACACCACTTTTTGGTGGCAGCATACTCTGTTGGCAGCAAAATGCCAAAGGGGAATTGTGGAATCTTGCTATTTTATAACAACCTCAACTATAAAATAATGTCACTCTGGTGCTTAGGAGTTGGATCCATGATGGCACAGGGGCTAGAAACAGCAGTGGCTTGGGGGTCACCAGATCGCCACCAACTTGGTTGTGGAGCCCCAAATTCATGGAAGATCCATAAAGTTTAGAGAGTCAAATAAGAAAATGCTAGGGGCTTCCCTGGTGATCCATTGGTTAAGAGTTTTCCTTCCAATGCAGCATGAGTGGGCTCAGTCCCTCACTGGGGAATTAAGAACCCACAAGTGTAGTGGCCAAAACCAAAACATAAAACAGAAGCAGTATTGTCATGAATTCAATGAAGACTTTAAAAATGGTCCACATCCAAAAAAAAAAGAAAAATCTTTAAGAGTATATGTATTTAATAGGGGGCATATCAGCTAATGAAGCCTTGAGTCAGAGCAGCTGCCAGGACCGCCCCCACCACGCCTGCCTCTCTTTCTGTCCCCAGGGTCTTGCAGCACTCGGTCGATGTGACAGAGGAAGACCGAGGCCCAAGCCGCAGCAACCGGATGGAGATGTCCATCTTTTATGTGGTCTACTTTGTGGTCTTCCCTTTCTTCTTTGTCAACATCTTTGTGGCTCTCATCATCATCACCTTCCAGGAGCAAGGGGACAAGATGATGGAAGAGTGCAGCCTGGAGAAGAATGAGGTGAAGCAGGGGGGTCTGGAGCATGGGGCAGCGGGGGCTCCAGAAAGGACTGTCAGACCAGCAGCATTAGGAGGAAGACAGAATGTTCTCTACTCTCTTATGAATGAGAGAATTGGGGGGAAATGTTTTAGTTGGTCATCAAATAAACATCTTTGGAGCATCTGCTGTGTTTAAAGCCCAAGGATAAGTCATAGGAATGGGCTTCCCTGGTGGCTCAGATGATAAAGAATCTGCCTGCAAAGGAGGAGACTTGAGTTCAGTCCCTCGGTTGGAAAGATCCCCTGGAGGAGGGCATGGCAACCCACTCCAGTGTTCTTGCCTGGAGAATCCCATGGACAGAGGAGCCTGGTGGGCTGTAGTCCATGGGGTTGCAGTCCTTACTTTTATGCAGCATGTAGTCTAGAGGTTGGGGGTGAAAGACATGTGCTAACATTGTAACATTAAGACATCTGCTTCCCTGGCAGTGTCCCTCAATGGTGTGTATTTGCTGTAAGGGTAGGGAATAAGTCTGACTTGTTACTGCTTTTGTAGTAACAAGTGTGGTTCTGGCACATTGTCGAGTTCATTGTTTTTATCCTGGAACTGCCCTAGAAATCATTAAGAGTCTATAAGACAAATGCAAAGAAAGTGCTGTGGAAATGCACAGGGAGATAGATTTTTACTTCTGACTGCAGGCACCAGGTACAGCTTCCTGCCTAGTCATCTCAGCCATGTGCTGTGTAAGAGACCACTATTATCAATAAAAATATTAAGTCCTTACTATATGGGACTTGCTGTATGACAGTACGAAGTCCTTACTGTATGGCATCCCACCTGTAGCTTTGTCCGGATAATTTCTTTTGCTACTTTCACCTCTGCTTGCCCAGTCCTAGCCTCTTCTACACTGTCCTCTTCTCCTAAGCATCTAACACAGAGCCCCCCAGGGTGCGAGGTTTGGGGGATCTGAGCCTGGCTAACCAGTGTGACCCTCCCGCAGAGGGCATGCATCGACTTCGCCATCAGCGCCAAACCGCTCACCCGCTACATGCCCCAGAACAGGCACACCTTCCAGTACCGCGTCTGGCACTTCGTGGTGTCTCCATCCTTTGAGTACACCATCATGGCCATGATCGCCCTGAACACCATCGTGCTGATGATGAAGGTGAGAGGGTGGTGGCTGGGAGGCGCTGTGGGGAGCTGAGCCTCGGAGACTGCCCCCTCCCAGGGCACTTGTGTGTGTGCCCAAGACACTGAGAAAACCCTCCAGGAGAGTGAGGGGGAGGTAGGGAGGACGAATGGGGACTTGGTGTTTAATGGGAACAGAGTTTCTGTTTAGGAAGGTGAAAAATTTGGAAGATGGTAATGGTGAATGTACTTAGTGCCACTGAACTTTACAGTTAAATATGGCTAAAACTGTGTGCTTTGTATGATGTGACTTTTGCCACAATAAAAAACATTAAAAAAAAATTCAAGATTGGGAACTCTGGCAGTCCAGTGGTTCGGACGCCTCACTTCTATTGCAGGGGGCACAGGTTCAATCCCTGCTCAGGGAACTGGGATGCCACAAACTATGTGCCATGGCCAAAAAAAAAAAAAACGGCTTACCAGTCTGTTGCTTCCTTACTTACTTTTCCATCATGGAATCTCTCTTTGATCTTGTCTCCATCAGCAACCCAGCCTCTAGGTCCTTGGGGTAAAATGCAGTGTAATACATAGCGGCAGTCATGGAACTCTGAAAACAAAGGCTGGTGATGCAGTCAGATACAGGTGAGGGTGGAAATGTCAGATGTGGGTGATCGTGGAGTTCTAAGAGTCAGAAGAGGTTTGATGTTATTTAATACTAAATGGTAAAGTAATTAACTCTAGGAAATGTTTCTGCCCTTCACGCCTTCAGTTTTGGGAAGGCTGGCCATTTTGCTAATAAGATTTGTGTTCTTCTCTGTATCCTTTTGCTACATAGGATGTATACTTCTCCTCTCTGGCCCTAAATGACCATCTTTCCTTCTACATCATGCAGCAGAATGTCTCCCTAGGGCAGGGATGCCAGATGGCCAACCTCTGTGACCTGGATATGCCTCTCACCTTCCCTGTTTTCTCTTCCTGGCAGTACTACTCTGCTCCCTGTACCTATGAGCTGGCCCTGAAGTACCTAAATATCGCCTTCACCATGGTGTTTTCCCTGGAATGTGTCCTGAAGATCATTGCATTTGGCTTCTTGGTATGTCGTAGGATTTATCCTGGCCTCATGCTTATCTTCCCTTCTCTTTGGGCTCATTCCCAGCCTCTGTTGGAAGGGAGGGGTGGTCGCTGCTATTCCAGAAATGGTTCACACACCCACCCACCTAACTGTAAGTTTGTTTGGACTGCTCAATAAAAGGTCATAGAGACAAGATGCTGTGTGAGGGTGTTAGGAGAAGAGGCAAAGGGCACCAAAGCCCTCACAGAGACTTCAGCCCCGTTCCTTTCAAATTCTATCAGTGGTCAAGAGGCCACCAATATTGGGTCTTACTGGAACTTAGTAAGATTTACCTGTTGAGGAGGAGCCAAGCAAGGATTGGACTAGTAAACCCAAGTGCTTACTGATGGAAGGCTTAAACTCTTATAACTCAAATGGAAAGATATCTGTCCCTCTTAGCCTCCAACATAGAAAATAATAGATTTTATTAATACCTAATTGTCCTCCTCCCTTTAGTTACGTGAAGAGTAACTTTTGCCAACAAAAATAAATGTTTAGTACTAAAGCTTACAAAGACTAGTGACCTTTAAAGTGTCTGTATGTGAGAGAGAGAGAGGTGGGCATTCTGGAATAGGTTTGGGGAGCATTGGGATGAGTTTTTCTGGCATGAGTCTTCCTTTTACTTTTTTTCAACTGCTAATTATAGTTTTGGCAGATTCTCACATCTGCCATCAAGCATGTTAAGCAAACCTAGCCTTTTGCTTCAGTGTCCTATAAACAAAACAGTTCTCTCTGCCACCCCACCCTTGGCTCAGTGTTTACAAGTAAGATCAGTGGGATACAGATAAACCCACCTGACAGCTGTTTCACACTTATTTTGTGTGTGAGCTACCATTTCAAATTATATGTGTATATGGCATTCCCTGAAAGAAGAGAAACTTAGCTTATTATCTGCATGTGGGTTTGACTGCTGGCAGCTTGGGCAGGGACTCTGACCTCAACGTGGTGGTTGTGAGTGTTAACGCTGGGGGTTGCTTCTGGCTTCCTAGTGGTTCTTTGCAAAGTCATTGATTTGATGGTGTAGGGAGGAGAGTTGAAGGGAACCCATGGCAGGTGGCTGTATTGTTGGTTGTTGGACTCCCTTTTGAGTCTTAGAGAAATCAAAAAGTAAACTACCAGCCACAAAGATGCCTTTATTATACAGTCTAGCCCTGGGCAGGGGGAGCAAGGGGTGGGGGAAGCTTATACAACAACAGGAAAAGTTTTCCTCCGCATCTTGATTACTTGCATGTTGGATTGATACTGTCTCTGCTTAAGCCCCCAATTATGTGTCAAATTGTAGGGAATACTGAATACCTACTTATAAGCTTAACTAGGTGATTCAGCCCCAAAGCCTGCCTCCTTCCCACCCTCACCCTCATATTTTCATTCAAGGTCTAGAAGCATTCTGAACACTATAAAAGGCACCACTAGCCTCAAATAAGTCTTTTCATTAATATGGTACTGTGGGTTTTCAGAATTCACTAATATGTACTGTTTTGTCAGATCTTAGCAATGACTCTGAAATAGACATGGCAGAAACTATCCTTGTTGTTGTTGTTATTTTAAATGAGGAAATTGAAGTTCAGAAAAATTATGTTGCTTTTCGAAGGTTACAAACTAAAAGGCAGTAGAATTGGATAGTGAAATGGGAATAAAAAAGGAAGGAAGAAGAAGAAAGAAAGGGAGAGAATTAAAATACATTGGTTGTCTGGAAAAAGAAAAGTAAAAGGAAGTGTTAGTTGCTCAGTCATGTTCGACTCTTTGTGACCCCATGGACCGTAGCCCACCAGGCTCCTCTGTCCATGGGATTCTCCAAGCAAGAAAACTAGAGTAGATAGCCATTCCCTGCTTAGAGGATCTTCCTGACCCAGGGATTGAACTCAGGTCTCCTGCATTGCAAGCAGATTCTTTACCATCTGAGCCACCAGGGAAAAAAGCTTTACATATTATTCATTTTACCTTCATAAGAACTATTTTATTAGATCGGGCATTATGCTTTTCTTCTTATATGGATGAGCTGGGGCTCAACAAGATTCAGTACTTCGCATAAGTTTACTAAAAGGCAGAGCCTGTGATCAGATCCTGGTCTATCTGGCTTCAGAAGCCCACACTTTGTCCTCCATAATCTCCTAGTGTATACTATACGCCTCTGTGCTTTACCATGCTGTATTGTAAAGCCTCCTCTACTGGAATCCAGTGCTTCTGTTCCCCGAGATTTAGATTTGTATTCTAGCTCATATATGGGAACTATCTAAGAATGCAACACAGGAGACCCATATTCAATCCTTGGGTTGGGAAGATCCCCTAGAGAAGGAAATGGCAACCCACTCCAGTATTCTTACCTGGAGAATTCCATGGCCAGAGGAGCCTGGCAGGCTACAGTCCTTGGGGTTGCAAAGAGTTGGACATGACTGAGCGACTATTGCTCACTCACATCTAAGAATTAGGAAGCTCACCCCAGGTTGGAAATAGGAGAGCCCTGAGATGTGAGGAACTCAGAGACTCAACTTGGCCCCAGTCCTGAAGGAGTAGGCACCCTTAACAGGTGAGTTTGTGAGGCTGGATGTCTGGTTTATCTACATGCCTGGCAGGTGCCTGTGACTTTTGAATCAGACAGACCTTTCCAAGCCTCAGTTTTCTCATGCATTAAAGGAGGATAACAAGAACTGCCATGAACAGCCGTAGATCCTGTGTGTGTGTCCAATCAGGGAACATGCCTAAGATGTCTGGTCCTGAGTAGGTGTTCGTAAATCTACCTTCTCTCTCCCCACACCATTTCTCTCCATCACATCTCCCTCCCTACTCTTCATGCCAGCCCTACCAATCGGTAATTTGTGAAGTATTTATCACTACCTACTTAGAGCATCCATGGGAGGAATAAATGAACTGAAAGAATGCTGAGGAAGGGTCTGGCACAGAATCTGGCATGTATAGTAAGGATTCTTGAATGCCAGCCGTGGGGGTGGGAGAAGGTATAGTTGCACAGTCTCAAGGGTCACTTACAGGAGCTGTCACCCACGGGTAAGTGGGTAATGTTTTGGAGACCCAGGTATTCTCTTTCTTTTAAGGAATATAGTTCAAGGTCTGTGTTCACCTGAGCCCTGGAGATGAGAGCAGAGCCCACTTTGCTCTAACGTTCCAGAGCTGAATGTTTTCTGGTTGGTGCATTTTCCAGGTCCTTTACGCCTTCGTCTCCTTTAACCTTCTCATCTCATTACTGCTTCCTTATATTTTATTTATTCACACTTCCTCGAAAGGTGTAACAGAGCCGAGAAAGATGGGAAAGATGATTTCGTTCATCCTATGCCAATCAGAAGTTGGTTTGAAAATGTTCAATGAAGTTAGGAAGAGATTTTTGGCACATCTTTGATCTTTAGGCACTTAGGACATCTCTGACTTTTATTGTTAGTTGAAAATCAGAATGGTGTATTTATAGGGTCCCATTATACTATTTAAATAGTTTAAAAGTTGTAGTTATAGAAAACCTTAGACTAATACTGTAAATCATTTTATTGTCTTGTGGGTAACAATGACGATCTTTCTTTTCTTGGAGGTCAACATGTTCTAGGCTACAAATCACTTTCTTGCATATTTTTATGTAGTATTACATTAAAAAATCTTATGTGTTCTTTATATAGCTTTTTAGTGACAGCTTCAAAAAACAAGGTCTTCAAATAGTGATGAAACTGCTTCCCAAATGAGAAATTCTCAAATTAGTGAAGGAGAAACTGCATTTTTGGTTAGAAATAGGAAACTAAAGCCAAAGTTAAAATGAACTTGTCTTGGAATTGAAAAGCTTTAATTCCAAGTGAAAGAATTTTATCATGAAAGAT
>NW_011494894.1:9091910-9095359 GCF_000754665.1 Bison bison bison | reverse complement strand
GAAAGATATATTTTCTTCATTTTTCCCCCTTGTTTTCTTCCCCCCGCCCCCACCCCCAATGCTCATGGCTGAATTCACTTGGCAGAACTATTTCCGAGACACCTGGAATATCTTTGACTTCATCACTGTGATTGGCAGTATCACAGAAATTATTCTGACGGACAGCAAGGTAAATAGCTCTTCCGTCTTTCTCTTTAAGCTTGGCCCTGGAGTAGCATTAAAACAATCTTCAGCACATTCAGTCCATTTTTAACTCCTCGAACCCAATGTGCAGCCCCCTATTCACTTCCTCAGTCCTGAGCTTTCCCCAGAAAATGGGACCATTGGATGGCACTGGATCTCATGGAAGGTGTGGGTCCGTTTGCACGACTCAAATAGGTGAGTGGGATAGAGGGCCCAGGAGAGGCCATGTCACCGTGTTCTGCTGGATTCTTCAGGAGATACCAAGAATCTAGGCACAGGATCTTTGCCCTCAAAGTTGTTAGATCTGAAGTGGTTTCCTGAGATGGTTCATCCCAAACAAAACTTGGAGAGCTCATCACAAAACCAGCATGTTCTAGAGGGATTATGAGGTCTGCTCTCTGACACCCACGTGCAGAGTCAGGACCACTCAGAGAAGACTGGGGAGGCCAGTTTTGCCAACTGTTTTCTGGGCACCCATCTGGGGAACTTCTATACCTTCCTGCCTGGGAACAGAGGGTGGGCCTGGGGAGGCTCGGAGAGATGGTCCTCTCTGGCCCGCCAGCTGGAGACAGGGTTAAAAATGAAAGACACCATTCATGTTCTATTTAATGATCTGAATGAGGGATAAAGGCACAAATGCCAGTGCTTAACTTTCCTAAATGACCCAAATGTCACTAATGATATGTTTCCTTCTGGTCCACCAGCTGGTGAACACTAGTGGCTTCAACATGAGCTTTCTGAAGCTCTTCCGAGCAGCCCGCCTCATCAAGCTGCTGCGTCAGGGCTACACCATCCGCATTTTACTGTGGACCTTCGTGCAGTCCTTTAAGGTAAAAGGCCTTACCAGCTCCTCCTCTGAGGCTTGAGGGGCTCCTGTCACATCAGACAGAACACTGGGCAACACAGCATTATTCTGCAGGTCCCCTCGCCTCTGGGAATGGGTGTTTGTCAGAAGCATCAGATGAACACAGCAGTCCTCAGCTACAGTACAACTCGGCCAGGAGGTGGTTAGCTTATGACTGATTGGTTAGGATCTCATTCTAGAAAGCATCCCAACTTTGACACTGAGTTATCGTCTCTGTTCGCTGAGGCAGGGGGCTTGTCTTATGAGGTGTGTTCCCTCCCAAGTATTCCAGAATGCCTGGAGCAATCCTATCCATGGGCAGAGCCAACCACCTGTAGTCACATACCCTCTGCATTTTCAGAGGTTCGTCCGTGGCTTTATTTCACCCAACAGTTTTTCAAAGGACTCCTTGGGTTGTGTTTTATAATGAGATGATTCATACCATTCCCACATATGTCATCATTAGTATGTAATTCCTGAGCCACTGAGTATATGGCATGCTAATGGCCACCTCTGCGTCCTGCAAATGAATAGGACATCTGGGCAAGGTTAATATGGTGAGCATCTGTTGAATGACCTCATGGAGTTGTACAGAGGTATATGTGTAATAAACAAGTTAAAAATTGAAACCTGAGACCCATGTAAATGGCAGAGACTTGCAGTAAAAGAAATTTTCCATATTTAAATATTTGCATGCTGTAGCAAATATAATTAGTTTTTGAAGTTTGGGGAGTGTTGATGCTGTTCAAAAACGTACTATTTTCTTCAAAAAAATAGAGTTTTTCAATAAATGTATTTTTAAAATCTGATGAAATTGATTCAAAGATGAAAAATCATGAATTCAATAATTGCCTTCTTTAATTATTTGTACATTTTAATTTTATTATTTGATGTTTGGCTGCACTGGGTCTTCATTGCTGCATGTGGGCTTTCTCTAGTTGCAGAGAGAAGGGGCTTCTCTTCATTGCGGTGCTTGGGCTTCTCATTCCAGTGGCTTCTCTTGTTGCTGAGCACAGGCTCTAGACACATGGGCTTCAGTAATTGCTGCTTTCAGGCTCTGGAGCTCAGGCTTAGTAATTCTGGTGCGCGGGCTTGGTTGCTCCAAGGCATGTGGAATCTTCCTAGACCAGGGCTCAAACCCATGTCCCCTGTGTTGGTAAGTGGATTCTTAACCACCAGACCACCAGGGAGTCCAATTATTTGTATATTTTAATTCCAAACTGAACTGAAGAGAGCTTGTCAGTGAATCCATGGTTTCTCGTTATTTGAAAGGGACTTCACCCCACACCGTCATGACTGAATTACTTCTCCATCAAGTTCCTGTGCATCTGAAATGTGAGACCAGTTGTAAGGATGTTCAGGTTCCCACGAGCAACCTTGACATCTTTATTGTATTCATCATAATTGTATGGTGTGATAATTCCCACAGAGGCCTCACCTCAGTGAAAACTGTTTCTCCAAAACTGAATGACAGAGGAGAAATCAAAACCCTTAGCAAGAATTTAACCGTTTGAGTCTTGAATGGAGCTGGATTTAGAATTTGAAACACAAGATGCTCTTAAAACCTCTTTGTAGAGGCCTGCCCAACAAGTTACAGCTGTTAGTCTCTTAAGAAATATGTGTCAGCCTGTCATAGTCTCGCGATCACCAATTCTCTGTGAAAGTGTGTACTATTGAGGGCACAGAAAAGCGTGTCATAAACTGATGGCCAAATGGTTGGCTTATTCCAGTGAATAGAGAAGATTGGAAGCAGTTGTATCTGTCTCCAGGTGACACTGTGATGGATGGGTGTTTGCTTTTGGAGCCACTCTGGGACACAGTGTAGAAGTTGTTTTCTTGAAGTTGGTTTAACAAAGGCTGCCTCTGCACACACACAGCAGAGAGTCACACCGTGTAGACAGCATTGTCCCGTCTCTGCCTCCCCCTCCCTCCCCCTGAGCATCACCTCATTGTCCGCCACTGACTCCTACTCAGTGCTTCTCTCTCTTCCTTATTTTTTTTTTCCTCTCTTAATTTAACGATGACATTCGGCTGTCTTCCGGTTTGCATATTTTCTGACCGGAAGTATGTTGTTGTTCTTTGTTCTGTGAATGTGTCCTGTCTTTTCTTTCTCCAGGTGTTTTACAATCCTTTTTGAAAACAAAATTTTTGGCTGTGCCGCTCCACATGTGGGGTCTTAGTTCCCTGACCAGGCATCAAAACCACGCCCCTGCATTGGGAGTGTGGAGTCTTAACCACTGGATCACCAAGGAAGCCCCTCTTTTCCTTATTTTGTGTTGGAATGTATGCCATGAAAAGAAGGGAGATCAGGATGGGAGAGAGGTACCAGGAACTAGAGATGATGGGATGGGGAAGGCAGCGTAAAGGCAGGAAGCACGACATAGAAGGTGATGGGAAGAGGCCAGAAACCTGCCTCCCTGCT
>NW_011494894.1:9089516-9091810 GCF_000754665.1 Bison bison bison | reverse complement strand
ATGTAAAGACACCTTCTGCCTCCCTGCTCTCTCCTTTCAGCAGAAGGTGTCTTTACATGCCCCTGGGGAATGTAGCCACTCCTCACAGACCATGAGAATCAGCACTCCATTGGAGAAAGGGTTCTCCCACCAACTCTCAATTTCATTTTCATGTTTATTCTTTATTCAAATTGTAAAAAGTCTCCCAGGACTCTTCATTTAGTTAGCACCGTTGAGAAGCTCTGCCTGGCTCATGCAGTCTGAAAGCCTTCAATTGCCCTCCTGGGAGTCGTGCTGTACACACTTGAGAGAATGAAGACCCGGAGTTGCACGAACTGCCAGGGAGGCTTCCTGGGTGGTGAAAACAAGGGGCTTCCATTGTCAGCACCAAGATCCCCCAGAATTGTAGTGCCCACCCTGACCATCAAACCAAACTGCCCTATGTCTTCACCCTCCCCCAGCCACCAGGGGTAGCTCCCTGCCTGCCTTTTCCTCCACTTACCGCTTCACCTCCACCTTTAAAGAGTTGTCATCCCTGAGGGGCAGGTAGCTTGCACAAGATGGAAACTTGTGCTACGTAGCTTCCCAGCAGGGTTTTGTGGTCACTCACACTTTGAAAGGTTTTTTGGAATTTTACACAAAACAGACTGAAAGGTCAGCAGGCTTAAACATTGGAAAAAGATGTTTCATCAGAGCTTGAAGGCGCCTTCTAGGAACTGACCAATGACTGAGACCCCAGCCGATTCATTCTGCTTCCAGATGCTCCATTAGGAGCCTCGTGTTGAGTGAAGGAGTGGGAAGGGTAATACGGGGATTTGGGAGTCAAAGCTGAATGCTTGCTGTGTAATTGGCATCATAATTGCCCAGGTTATTAATATTCTGCATACAGAGTGGGATGAAGCCCAGACCCAGGAATTTTTCCCAGCTGTCCCTCAGAGACCCGGCCATACACTTTTCTGGGTCTGAGAATATTCTTGGTGAGGAAGGAAATTACAAACCTCTCTGGGGCCAACAGCTTGCATACCTATCAGACAATGTGGACATCTGCAAAAACACAGAACTCCAAAATAGAACATCCCAGGGGATCAGAGAGCCGCTGCCCTGTGTTTAAGTCAGTATCAGGGCGAGACTGAGACTTGCACTGCCTGGGGTGCGGTTTGTTGACCCCGGAGCTGCCTGCCTTTAAATTCATGGTTGTGTCTCTGCTTCCTTCCAGGCCCTTCCCTATGTCTGCCTTCTGATCGCCATGCTTTTCTTCATCTACGCCATCATTGGGATGCAGGTGAGTGGGTGCCTTGGGAACCTGATGGGGACAGCTGTTGCCCATGTTGTCTCTGACTTTCCAGCCTGAGCCTGCAGGATTCAAGGTGCTTTAAAGAATCCCTTCTTACCCAGAGGTTGAAGTGTTAGTAGCTCAGTCGTGTCCGACTCTTTGCAACCCCATGGACTGTAGCCCTCCAGGCTGCTCTGTCCATGGGATTCTTCAGGCAAGAATACTGGAGTAGGTTGTCATTTCCTTCTCCAGGTGATCTTCCCGACCCAGGGATTGAACCTGGATCTCCTTCATTGCAGGCGCTTTCTTTACCACTAAGCCACCAGGGAAGCCTCTTACCCAGAGGCTGACTTTAATATCTTGTTGCAGCATGACCTTGGGAAGTCACATACGCAGTTCCCCACTCAGGTTGCCCAGGTGATCAGAGTGGTCTGATACAGGGGCTTCGTCTGTGGTTGTCAGGTCCTGGTGCTTCCTCACAAGCAGTTGGACTCCACTGAAGATAATGCTGTTGTTCTTGGCCAGAGGGTGCCCCCTGAAACTAAGGAGAGGGTGAGACTCCTGATCGTCCATATCTCAGGAGCCTCCCGTATTTGAGCCAGACCTAGAAGAAGATTTGGTGGTTGCTCTCTTATAGACACAGACACAAAATGTATGTGAGTTACACCCCAAACAGCTGAGATTGGGAACAACTCAGAATCCCTGGCAGTGAGCCCAGTCCTTGGGAAACCCATGGGCCACATTCCAGCTGATACCTCTCAAAGGACCATGCAGCCTGCCAGATGGTTCTCCTGGGTTAGCACATCCTTTCTGGTTTCAAGATTGAGACATGGATGAGGTTCCCACCCTGGGTACTCATGCAGGTAGCCAGAGGCCCACTGAGCAGAAGGGGCCGAAAGATCTTTCAACAGGCAGTGGTCATTTGTGGTGGGTGAACACCTACCATAAACACCCTGCCGCACATCCCAGCACCTGTCCGGTTGGGTACACAGGCTCTTCTGGGCTCCAAGAGGCCAACTTTCTGACTTGGAGATATGGAGGC
>NW_011494894.1:9072665-9089416 GCF_000754665.1 Bison bison bison | reverse complement strand
CCTCAGCCACGTGGCCGTCTCCTGCAGTCAGGCAGTCTGGCTGCCTTTGGATGGCCAGCTGCCTTCTCAGTGGTGGCTGCCACCTGGAGCCACTGCTCACAGCCCCCAGACTTGCCATGTCGGCAGCCCTTTCTAGAGCTTATCTGAAATGTCGTCTTTTTGCTCCTCTCTCTTGCCTGCACTTCCTAATTTTGTTCATCTTTTAATCCCATTACTGGAGAGTTTTGTTCTCCAAAAATACAATAGAATGTCAGATGTCAGAAAATGTGAGACTTGGTTGAAAAGTAATGAGTTCTTCACAAAGGATATTTCAGTAGAGCTTTAATGATGATGTCAGGGGTGTGTTGCAAGCTGAATCCCAGCTGAAGCTTGTATTGCTGACTTCTGTTAAGTCCTTTCTAACTCGGAAGCATTTGATTCTAGAATTTAAATGTTCTTTAATAGCCAAATGAAACTTAATTAAATTAGGTTGTTGTTGTTGTTGTTTGTCCACACTTAAGGGGGAAGATCCCCTGGAGAAGGGAATGGCAACCCACTCTGGTATTCCTGCCTGGAGGATTCCATGGATAGAGGAGCCTGGAGGCCCCCAGTCCATGGAGTTGCAAAGAGTTGGACAGGACTGAGCAACTAACACTTTCAAAATAGTTCTTATCCCTTTTCATCTTCAAGCAAAATAAACTAGAATAACACCATCTCTAATACCTGTTAGTGATACTACTGATAATGATGAATACCATTTACTATCACTTGAATTCCTAAGTGTTTTAGACACTGTGCTGAATGTGTGCTCTTACCTACTCCTGCCTCTCCCTTCCTCTCTTTCTTCCTCTCTCTCTCCCTTCTATATGTATATATTATACACAAACACATAAATACAGGACACACAAGATACATAACTAATGTATTCAGGAATGATGTGAAAATGTTTACAGGTGGGTTTCACTGTTTCCATTATTGCTTAGCATGGTAAGGAACTTGCAACACACTCCAGATCTTAGATAGTAAGTGGGAGAGATGAGTTTAAATCTCAGCTCCGTCTGTTCCACAGCCCATGTCTGCACCTTCTCTGTGCTGTCTCTCCTCCCACCAACAAGGAAACACAAGTATTTCTTTGACTCTTCAGTGGTAGGTGGAAAGTTCTTCAGTTGTGACATTGTGATATTTACAGTAGCCATAATGTGTAATAATTTATTGCCTGTAGACCTATTTCCAAAAAATAAAAGCACTGTTCCCATTCTACCGAGACAGGAATGGCATCCCCATTTTGACATACCTTTAGCTGGCTGTCTTCATCGTGGCCCTTGATAGAGAACCCACACCATGAATAAAGAAGACTCCTAAAAAAAAAAAAAAAAAAAAAAGCAGACACCTAGCTTGTTACTAGAAAGATTTCTTGTATAGCCATAACAAAGCAGGGGGATCCATACCAACAGAAAAGCAAAAGGAGAGTAGAGAAGCATTGGAAAGACAGAGATAGCAACAGGATGTATCTCTGAGAAGTATTGTTGTTCTGAATTCTCAAGGGCTTCTTGGAAGAAGAGAGCTTTGCAGACAAACCTGAGGGTAAAAAGGAGTAAGGTGCTGGGTTTGGGAAAGAACCCTGGGGCTGCTAGTAGTCAGGAGGTGTGGCTTGTAGGCCTCAGCTCCACCGCTGACCAGCTGTGCAAACTTAGATCACTGAACCTCTCTTGGACATCATCACCACCAGTGCAGCAGAGGGGTTGGATAGATAGCTTTATGGATCCCTTCTAGTTCTAAAATTCTGTATGTATGTGCTCAGTTGCTCAGGCATGGTTGACTGTTTGCGACCCCATGGACTGTAGCCCATTAAGCTTCTCCGCTCATGAAATTTTCCAGGCAAGAATACTGGGGCAAGTTTCCATTTCCTACTCCAGGGGATCTTCCTGATCCAGAGATTGAAACCTTGTCTCCTGTATCTCCTGCGTTGCCAGGTGGATTCTTTACCACTGTGCCACCTGGGAAACCCCAATCCCAAGTGAAAACAAGAGTTAAGCCTATAATTTCATTAAGTGTTCAGATGGGTCTCAGCAAACCTTCTTTCTCTTCCATAGCCTTTCCTTATGATATAGGAGATTTGGGTTAATGACAAGGACTAAGTGACAAGCTTTAAAAAAAGGTGAAAAAGTTTAAAGGCCACCTTTGTAATAAATATGCACTTTCAGCTTAACAATAGCTCCTTGACTATTATACACATAACTTTTATAAAATAACAGTGTGCCCTCTGGCCAGTTCATGATTGGTAAGGTGTTTGAGAAAATCGTAGAGAGGACAACTAATGAAGTCTTCAGGAGAGTCATAGGGAGAAAAAACACCAAGTTGTGTGTGTGAAAATCAGGGATAAGTCGTGGATTGTGTTTTAAGAGGATGAAAAGAAAGACAGAAGGAGACATGAACATGGGCAAGGATATGTGACAGTTTCCTCCTGGGGCATCCAGAACTAGGTTTGATTGTTTGGCTGGGATTTTTTTTCAGTGCTACTATTTGTCTGATTGGGAGCCCTCAGCCTTCTTATCTCCCTTCCCTCCTTCCCCAGTGCCACCTAGCTTGCCACCTCCATTCTCCCTGAGAGAGAAGTAGTATTTAGGTTTTGAAAATCAGCTATGAGAACAAATTCCCCAAGCAGGTGTCAGTGGGAGTTATTTGAGCAAAATAGCAGAGACTGTTCCTCAATCGCACATTCCAGACACTGTTAGGAGGAAAGTGTGTTCCATTTAGCACATATTAGATAAGCTAAAGCATGTTAAATACAGGCTGAAAATTATCCCAAAAGGCTGGAAAAGTGACCTGTAAGCCTTCAGTTGCACAAACATTGCCTTGTGAGAGCAGACCCTGAGATAGATCTGAATCATGTGTACATGTGTAAGGATACCCTTCCCATCTAGAGAGGGCTTCCCTGATAGCTGGCTCAGTTGGTAAAGAATCTGCCTGCAGTGCAGGAGACCCCAGTTAGATTCCTGGATCAGGAAGATCCTCTGGAGAAGGCATAGGCTACACACTCCAGTATTCTTGGGCTTCCCTTGTGGCTCAGCTGGTAAAGAATCTGCCTGCAATCTCTGGGTTGGGAAGATCCCCTGGAGAAGGGAAGGGCTACCCATTCCAATATTCTGGCCTGGAGAATTCCATGGACTGTATAGTCCATGGGGTCGCAAAGAGTCAGACACGACTGAGCGACTTTCACATTACTTCACTTCCCATCTAAAGAGATGTGGGATACACCTTGGCTCCAGGCAGCACTGTGTCTAGGAGTTCATCCTTATTCTCTGTGGCCAGAGGTCTTGTGTGTGCCTCTTATTTCCATATGAATTTACACAGTAACCACATTCTAAGCCCAATGAGCAACGGCAGATTAGAAAACTCACTCTGTAGCCAGATCTGCCCAAACCTGTTTTCTTTTCCTTTTCCAAGTATCAAGTTTTCCAGACTTTCTTCATCTGATGGGCCTGGGTTATAGACGTATCACACTTCCAAGGTGTGACTCTTTGGATGGGAGCACACCCCAGGAAGATAAGGATGCCCCTCTCTGACTTACACTGCTTGCATATTTCAGGGTAGCATCTGCCTATTTCTTTTTTATAAAGAATAAACCACATCTTCTGCAAATACATATGCTCTGATCATTACCAGCTGAGACAGGAAGAGAGGTGGGTAACGTGTTCCCTGCACGCCTATCATGGGGTAATCTTGTTGACAGACAGCTTGAATGCCATGGTGAATAGGTATCATAGAAATTAAAAGACCAAATTAGGTGTGGGAGGAACTACATCTAAGCAGAATGACTTCCAGAGATCTTGCCTTCTATGGTCCTTGCAAGCATTCCTCCTCGCTTCCCAGGAGAATATAACTCTTCACACGTATCAGGCCAAGAACGTGGGGTCTGCCAGCCTTCCTGGGTTTTGAGTTGTCTGCTTCAGGGTTAGGCCGTCAGGAGGAGCCATGTAGGTGAAGTTACCGCCCCTGCCAGTATGTGCTCGGTCAGGTCGGACTCTTTGCAACCCCATGGACTGTAGCCTGCCAGGCTCCTCTGTCCATGGGATTTCCCAGGCAAGAATATTGGAGTGGGTTTGCCATTTCTTCCTGCACAGGATGTTCCAGACCCAGGGATCGAACCCACGTCTCTTGCGTCTCCTGCATTGGCAAACGGCTTCTTTACCATGACGCCACTGACCCTGCAGGTCCCACTGCTCACTGATGCTCAGGGCTTTCTGCTGTTTTTCTCATCCAGGTCTTTGGAAACATAAAGTTAGATGAGGAGAGTCACATCAACCGGCACAACAACTTCCGGAGTTTCTTTGGGTCCCTCATGCTGCTCTTCAGGTACCTGGATCCGTCCCTGCGGTGGCTGGAGTGCTCCTGAGAGAGAGAGACAGTCACCCACCTTTTCTGCCTGTTCCCCTTTGTCTGCCTGCTCTGCTCCTGTGAGGATAGATGGGGGTGGGATGGTGGCAGGGCCTCCAGAAGACCGCCCTGCTGACTTCAGGAAGTTTCCTCTGCATCTTTGACTCCGTATGCAAATGGCAACTTCTGCACCTCCTCTAGGGCTCAAAGAGGGGGAATCTTTGGACAGAGTCCATTAAAAGGCTGAAACATAGATGGCCAGGTTTACATGGGGTCTGGGAGTCTCACAGCCCTCTCTACCACTGTCAACAGAAGACAGAGAAGCAGTGTGTGAGGTTGCAGAGCCCCAGGAGCCCTCCCTGGCACTCTCCATCACAGGATGGAGAGCACAGGCAGAGGCTAACTGGGCGAAAAAGGAACCTAGGGAGGAAAGAAGGGATGCAGGAACTGGGAAGATGGCCAAGGAGAGGATGGGCCGTGCAGACCTGCTACTACTAACCGAGTTGTTTTTGCGTTCAGGAGTGCCACGGGTGAGGCCTGGCAGGAGATAATGCTGTCGTGTCTCGGGGAGAAGGGCTGTGAGCCCGACACCACTGCGCCGTCGGGGCAGAGCGAGAGCGAGCGCTGTGGCACCGACCTGGCCTACGTGTACTTCGTCTCCTTCATCTTCTTCTGCTCCTTCCTGGTGAGCAACCGTGTGCTATCAGCTCAAGAGGGGACCAGCCCACCTGTCTGATAAACAGACGAGAGGTTTCCTCCTGTGTACATTCAGTCACATGCTCTAGCCCGTGTTGAGAAATAGGTCCTCCTCAAGAGAGCTCTTGGAGGCCAGGGTGCTTGTCAGACACCCGGGTGTGTCGCTTTTGTTGGCTGAGAAACGTCTTTGCTCCTTCTAGGGTAGGACTGCGTGAGGAGAGGTGATGAGGGGGTGGATGGGGTTCAGCAAACATAGTATTAAATGTCACATTGAATTGGTGGTGACCCAGAGTAAATCTTTCTCTTCTGTATCTCCGGTGTTTTATCTTACAAGCAGAGCTGAGAATCCCATCTCTCTTTCGGAGACCTTTGGACCCTTTGAGAAAATGTACCATGAAACTCTAAGGGGACAGCATTAATCGAAGCAGGATAAATGACAATGTACAATGGAATAGGTGTGGTTCTTTCGTAGGTTGCTATGTTTGATGGCACTTGGCCAACTTGATAGATGTGAAAGGATACAATTGCTCTAGCACTGGTAAATATTGAGTAATGTATGAAGCACACCCATCTAGAAAATGGTGAGAAGCCCCAGGTGCCTTCTGAATTCTGTTTTTGGGAGAAAGCCTGACTTGGCACAGCAGCTTCCAGAAATCTCTTCCCTGCACCGTCAGATAAGTGGTGATAGACTGATGGGCAAGGTGCTACCAGGTCACTCAAAGGGTTAGTGCCGTGTTTCTGGCCACCCTGACATCCCTCAGCTCAGCTCCCCTGCTAATGCCACCAGCTGCACAAAAAATGTCTCAAACTAAAGTGCTGCCATTTAAAAGCGGCCAGCTTCATGGCTGGGCATCCCGAAGTGACTTGCCTGGTGTTCAGGCGTTTCTACCTCTTTCAAGTGACCCATAAGGGACTTGGCACATGTCCATGTGTGAAGTGGCTGACAGACAGACTAGTAAGGGTGTCAAGCAGGTTGGTGAAGCAGGGGATGAACTAATCGGAGATGTGGGGAGCCCACATTGGTCATGTTGCTTTCTAGCTTTAGCCAAGGCACCTTCCCTTTTGTAGCTTCTGTAAAATAGAAAGAAAAAGTACTCAGTGATAAGACTGGTATCTGTACAGTGAACTGATACGTGTGGATGTGCAACGTTTTTTAATGAAAAAAAGAAAAACATTATTTATAAATAGGAAATTATAATGAAAATGACTGCAAGGAAATTTAGAATGATGATATAAATTAGAGTTTTCATTTATTCATTCCTGTATTTAGCTCATTTTTACTGAATGGCCATTAAAAGGTTCACATTGAGCTAGGCACTGGGGTGAAGCCATCCAGTCCCTCTGTCACCTAGGATTGAAAGGTGACAGTCATACAGGAATATTAGTGCCCATCATGAGGGAAGGGGAGCATAGAGAAGGCCATGCAGACATCTCCATTTTATCTTCCATCATTTAAATGTTTAATAATAAATATTTTAAAAGAAACCAAAGATATAACTGGAAAATTAGAGACTATAAAGTACTTTTAGAATTTTGAGTTAGAAGCTACTGCATAATTCACATTAATGTTATTTTTAAAGAGGCTATATTCAGTATGAGATGATAGGCTTGCAAATCTCAGCCCTACACTGACTTCATGACCTTGGGCAAGTCACACAGCTTCCTCAAGACAAACCAACCACTCTGGAAAGATTTACCGATGCGCTGGGATGTAGCCGGCTGTGTGCTTGGAGCTAAAGAATACAAATGTGTATAGGAAGTGCTTGTGTCCTTGAAGGGCTGATGGTAATTAAACCTGCCTCACAAAAGGTTAGAACAAGCATTAAAACGTATGATAGGTGTGAATATATACTACTGCTGCTGCTCAGTCACTTCAGTCGTGTCCAACTCTGTGCGACCCTAGAGACGGCAGCCCACCAGGCTCCCCCGTCCCTGGGATTCTCCAGGCAAGAACACTGGAGTGGGTTGCCATTTCCTTCTCCAACGCATGAAAGTGAAAAGTGAAAGTGAAGTCTCTCAGTCGTGTCCGACTCCTAGCGACCCTGTGGACTGCAGCCCACCAAGCTCCTCCGTCCATGGGATTTTCCAGGCAAGAGTACTGGAGTCGGGTGCCATTGAATATATATACATCGCTATAAAAGACTATGCCAATGTAAAGGAATAACAATACAAATAGATAGTTTTTGCTAACATTAATAATAGAGTCTGGAAAGGAGTGTAAAGAAAATGTGTGGATACAGTCGGCCCTTTCTGCGGGTTCTGGCTCCATGAGTTCAACCAACCTCAGACTGAAAATGTTAAAAAAAAAAAAAAAAAAAAAAACTCCATGAAGTTCCAAAATCCAAAAGTTGAATTTGCTACATACCAGCAAATGTCCATTGCATTTACATTGTGTTAGGAATCATAAGCAATTTAGAGATAATTTAAAGTGTACAGAAGGCTGTGCATAGGTTATGTACAAATACTACACCATTTTTTTTTTTTTTTTTTGGCCACACTGTGCATGGCGTGTGGAATCTTAGTTCCGGACCAAGGATCAAACCTGGGCCCCCACACTGAAAGCATCAAGTCCTAACCACTGGACCACAAGGGAATTCCTGGTACTTTACCAGCTTACGTAAGGGACTTGAGCACTTACAGATTTTGTTATCCGGGAAGGTCCTGGAACTAATTCTCAGCAGATGCCAAGGGATAATGGTGCTGTGTACTCAGTCTCTCAGTCATGTTCAACTCTTTTGCAACCCCATGGACTGGAGCCCACCAGACTCCTCTGTCCATGGAATTTTCCAGGCAAGAATACTGGAGTGAGTTGCCATTTCTTCCTCCAAGGGGATCTTCCTGACCCAGGGATAGAACCCGTGTCTCCTCCATTTCCTGCATTGGCAGGTGGATTCTTTGCCACTAATCCACCTGGGAAGCCAGTTGTATATGGAAAACCCTCTATAACCTGGACAGTGATTAAATAAATTTCACTGTGGCTCCAGTCACAGTGACAGAAAGAAAAGTCCATGTTAGGATTAGATTCAGCTGCTTGAAACGGAACTCCTCAAATAACAGTGGTTTTACCAGGGGGGATGTTGTTTATTTTCCTGGCATGTCAGTGAAGCCTGGAGGAAGGCAGTGCGGGCTGGTTATGGTGACGTCACAGAGTGTCTGGTACCCCAGACTCTTTCCCTCCTTCTGCTTCCTCACCTCCACCGAGAGTCCCTCAGCTTTGTGGTAAGAAGACAACTGGATTCCAGGGATCCGCTTCCATTCTAGGCAGTGGAATGGAGAAGGGAGGGAGGGAGGAGACTGGTTATTAGGATGCAACCAGCCATCTCTGTATTGCAGAGGAGACTCCCAGCAGGCCCTGGCTGCAGACTTTCTCTTGATCCTAAGTATCCTGTCTGCATATCCTGTCTGTTGGGCACTTCCACCCACCCAGCCGCTTCACCTGGGAATCAGCAGCAGAGGCTCCATTTGCTCACCCCCCACAGGCGATTCATTTCTGTCAGGCAAGATTCTTTCCTTTGCAAGTGACAGCAAGTCCAGCTGCATCCGACATGAACAGAAAGGGATTTTATCGGCTTATATAAATGAAGAGTTGGGCAGGACAGGCTTAAGCGAGCTTGCTCTGAGGCTCAGATGACATCATCCCCAGGATTAGGTTTCCTTCTCTGTTGACAGATCTCTTCCCCAGGTTTTTCCACACGAGCTCTTTCCTCCAACAACCCCAGCCCGTGGTTCCAAGATGGCAACAGCAGCAGCAGCTCTAGACCTCAATCCTGACATATTCAAGGCCAATAAGGAAAAACAAGTTCTCTTGCTCAGAAGACTCAATGCCATTTTCTTGGCCTTAATTGGATCACCAGCACTGTAGCCCAGGGGACAGGATTCAGTGGCTGGTTGAGGCCTGGGTCATGGTAGTGCCCCACTAAACTGTATTAACTGAGACTAGGCAAGGGGTGTGTCCCTGGGAAACTGGAAATAGTGCTGGGTGCTACTGTTCACTGTGGCCAAGGCCTGTTGAGTCCACCTCCTTTAGCTCTGTATCCAGGCTGCTGTCCTGCCACTGGCCTGGTTCAGGAGCACCTCACAACTCTCTGCCTGGACTGCCAGCCACCGTCCACCCTGATACCGATGCAGCCTGAATGCACATAGCTTTTCTCTTTCTCCTAGGTCAGCCTCTTTAGTGGTTCCTGTTGCCTCTTGCATAATCTAAATGAGAGCCCAGCAAGTCGTGGACCACAGGCTAAATCCAGTTTGCCAGCTGTTTTTGTATGGCCCGTGAGCTCGCAATGATTTTTGCCTTCATTAGTAGTTCAGACAAAAAAGATGAATGATATATCCTGACATGAAGATTACGTGAAATTCAAACCCATACACTTTTCGGTCCCTGTTGTGCATGTTTCTCTCATGGCTCTCAAAGAAGTCTCTGGGAACTCCCCTTGGGGTCCAGTGGTTAAGAGTCTGCCTTCCAGTGCAGGGGATGTGAGTTCGATCCCTGGTTGGGGGAAATCCTGCGTGCTACAGGGCAACTAAGCCCACTTGCTGTACCTAGAGAGAAGCTGGAGTGTGGCAGCAAAGAGAGCCTGCGTGTTGCAACTAAGACTTGGTGCAGCCAAATATATATATAAATATATATTTAAAATCTGTAACATTTGTATGTTGCCAGTCGTCTCTGCAGAATGCTAAATGTCTTTAAGAATATTCAAGTAACAGCATCTAGTGAACACCTGCTGTGCTTTAAGGAATGTGCTAGTCATGGAAATATATCTCAGACCCGAACTTTCTTACCTCCCACCCCTGGCACCTGGAGCTCTGTCTGGAACACAGAAGGTGCACAATAAATGTTGTTGAACAAGAAAGCAGGAGAACAGGGTCTCGGAAGCACTTGAGAGCCGTGAACAGCTTCAGGTTGCTGCACAGTAAGCCCAGCATCCACTGTAAGGCATCCCACCAGGTCTCTGATAAGCAGCTGTGGTGAGCGCAGGTAGGGAAGGGAGACTGGAAGAGAGGCTTGGTGTTGGGCCTTGACTTCCTCTGGCCTTTGAGAATGTGTTGCTACTGCTGCTCCCTCTGCTGCTGCAGTAACAAAGAAAGAAATTGAATAGATAACAAAAGTGACTGAGGAGTACTATGCAAATATAAAGTGACACAGCAAAGTGGGTTCATAGCACTCGCACGTGAGATGTGTGGTTCAGCTGTGAAGATGCATTGCCTCCAGCAGGATCAACTGGGCTATGGTTAGGAACTTTTAGCCTTACAAACTTGTGAATTCTTTACTTGCCTCACAGTTTGTTTTTCTGCTCTGGGTCTCCCCTAACTCCCCTTCTCCCCCTCACCCTCCAGATGCTCAACCTGTTCGTGGCCGTCATCATGGACAACTTTGAGTACCTGACTCGGGACTCGTCCATCCTGGGGCCTCACCATCTGGACGAGTTTGTCCGAGTCTGGGCAGAGTATGACAGAGCAGCATGGTGCGTAGGCCTCTTGGCCACCCCCTCTGGGGCCCGTATCAAGGGCCCCGGGGTTCTCAAGGAGGAGGTTGGGGTGGGAGCCACCCCATTCTTGCCTGTTGCAGAAGGAGAGGAGAGTCCTCCTGGCTGTGGTCCGGGGAAGAGGCCAGGTCCTCAGACTGGCTCTGGGATCAAGCATGCCATGGACCACTTAGCTTCTGCGTTTTCCTTTCCCTGTTCTTTCCTTCTGTAACGGGCATTTTCCTTTGACAATCTCAATAGACAGTCTGCAACTCAGAGTGTTTGAGTTCAATCCCCAGAGGAGCTTCCAGAATGGTTAGTGGACTCCTCTGAGTCACAGAGGGGTTGACAAGGGTTCTCTGGGTCAGCTGGACATCTGGCCACCTTAGTCCTTTCTCTCTCTCATCCCTCTCAAAAGTACAATTTCAGATAACTCTGAAATTATAGAGACAACCAAGCAAGTTCTTCTTCAAAATGATGGTTTAAACACATGTGGGTTTTTATTACATGGAACTGAGTTAAATGGCAGAAATTTGCAGAGATGACCTCCCCGGATCTTTTTCACTTTCCAATAGTTCTCAAGTGAAATTGTGCCTTCTGGACTTTAAAGCAGAGGCTGGAAAACTATAACCCATAGGCTCAGTGTGGCTCACTTTATCTGGAAATAAAGTATTATTGGAGCACAGCTATGCCCATTTCTCTATTGTTTATGGCTGTTTCTGTATATTGTGATAAAGACAGTATGATCCTCAAATTAAAAATAATATATTTATTATCTGACCCTTTACTGGAAAAGTTTGCAAATCCCTGCTTCAAGTTCAAAGGCAACCTTTTTGGTCCTCACAGTGGAAGGCAAAGTGAGAGTGCTGTGAGCACGCATTCCATGGGACCTTTGTCCCAACTTATTTTAGTCTTAGGATCTTATCTCACAAATCTACCCATTCTGGCTCCCCTCTGAAAATACTATAAGAAATGCCATCCTTCATAGGAGTGGACCACGTTGCTTCCACCTGGAACCATTTCATAGTCTGAGACTCTTCCCCAAACCTGTCCTCCTGTGAGGCTGTTGTATTTGGGTCACTTCTTTAGGCGTTGGAAGAGCACATAGGAATTCCTCATCCCCTCAGTAATTATTAACACCTTAGAGCACAGAGTTCTTTAAATCCATTATTGTTACAGTAGCTGAGCAATGGTGGTTACTTTCTGGGCCTGCTTTCTAGTAGGATAGGATGGTTAGAAGGCCATGGGCAGTGTGTTACAGGCGAAGGGAGCCAGGCCTGCATCTTGTCAGCTGTGTGGCCTTGGACGAGTCACTCCACCACTCTGAGCTCCCATATCTGCTGTATAATAGTGGTAACGATCCCCCTCCATGAAGGCTGGTTGTGAGGATTATATTAAATCATGTATGTAACTTTTGTTATCATTAATAAGCATATGGGAAAGGAAGTAGAAAGTATGAGACATTGGTGTCTGTAAAGCTGGATGGCCATGGGATCAGGACACCAAGAAGGGACCTCTAGCCCTCACCTGAAAGAGAAGAAACTATTTGCCAGCAAAGGTGTTCTTTGCTTACCTAGCCTCACTCAGGTGAGAGCCCTTGGCTCTCAAAAACTTCCACTTCCTGTGGTTTCACATTATTTGGGGACCCAAGTCCCTTGTTCATTAAACATGCTGCTCCCCAGTTCTTCCATCTGCTGGGAAGAGCAGTTCCATGAGGACTAATCATGAGACTCAGACACATGAGCTGTGAAAGACCAAGGAAAACCTCTTGCATCTGCTTTGAAATTCCCAGCGTGACTTGTCCTGGTTAGTTTCCCTGGCCTTCTGTAGGAGATGAGAGGGGAAACTAACCAAGGTGCAGTGGGCCAGTGTCTTCAAAAAGGAGATAGACGGGTTGCAAAGTACATCAGCCTATGGACCACAGAGCCAATGGACTCACGCCTCAACCAGCATAAGAACCAAAGAACACGTGGTAAAATGAACCTCCTCTCAAGAGTCAAGAGACTTGGAAGTACTGCTGAGCTACTTGGAAGAAGAGGAAGAATCAACAGCAAAATCAAGAAAAGATTAAGAAGAGCAGAGCTGGGGCAAAGTTGTCGTCTTGACGTGGCTGCTGAGGACTGGATGTTTGGAGGTGGGGGTGTGCGCTTATGGTTTGCGGTGGAAACCTGGATCTAAACCAGGGTGTGTCCAGACCCACAGATCTCTGGCCGTTGCTGACTGGTTCTGACCCCTCATGGAGCAGATGCTTTAGCCTCTGAAAATGAATCAACTGTCGATTCTCTTCTTTCCACAGGAAGCCAGAAGTCTCTAGCAGGCTCTGTGAAAGGGGGTTGATGTGACAGGCCACTGTGGTCCTGGAATTCTAACTGGATCTGACCAGGCTGTCTGTGGGTGGGGTGGCAGGAGCAGGACTGGAGGGAGAGCCCTGTGGCTCCCTCGCAGGCTGCTTTTTGGGCACAGATCCCGGCAAGCTCCTACCACATTGAGAAGCGTTTGCCCAAGTGGCACTCGGGGGAAAATCTGCCACAAAGAGAAGCAAAGTCCTTCACAGGTTCCCTCCTGCCAACTGGGAACCTTGCTAATTAGCCTAATGGGAAATTTCTCTCTCACACTCTGGAGAAAGACGCTGACTTCCCACCACCTGACACGCGGGTCTGAGTAGCTGCCTGTAAGCAGTGTCTGTGAAAAGCAAAGGGCTCTGCAGTCTGCTTCACAGCAGCCTGGCATCTGCTCCTGATGGCGGTCGGAGGCATTTGTGAACTGGTGGACTTGGTTCTTAGAGGCCTAGCTGGAGCCAAACTCCATTTGCCGCAGCTGGCCAGGTACGGGCCAGACACATCATGGGGTGCTCATGGTCACTAGGGATTGATTTCCTTGGAAAATCGGAGGCAGTGTAGTTCGCAGAGTGATGGTCCGTGCCGTTTGCAAGGTGCTGGTTCTCTGATGCTAACCGTCCTCCACCTCTCCTGGTCTGGCTTTGCCAGGCCCCAGGAAAGAAGCCATCCATCCCCCTCCGGCCGTCCCTTTCATGGCTAGGCTGTCGTGTCTCTCCTCCCCTTCTCTGAGTGTCCTATTAACCCACCTGTGCTTCCTTTACAGCGGCAGGATCCCGTATAAGGATATGTACAAATTAGTGCGGGTGATCTCGCCGCCTCTGGGCCTGGGAGAGAACTGCCCCTACAGGGTGGCTTGCAAGGTTTGCCTCCGGTCCCCAGCCATGACCGTGACCATGACCGTGGACGCAGCGGGGTGCAGCCTCCAACCCCCGCCCTCCGTTTTGCTCCACCACCACTGCACCACATGAGGGAACCTTCATGTTGCTTTCCTTTGAGTTTAAAGAGGTCCAAACCCTTCCAGAACCAGCAGCTGTTACACAAGGAAGAAGGGCATTTTGGGGGATGGGGGAGGGACGAGGATAAAAAAAAGAGCTGAGGACTTAATAACAGAGGCTGCTTTGACCTCTGTTTTCTTCACACACACTCATTCACCTCTCTCTCTTTCTCTCTCCACCTTATTCTGTGGATTTAGAGGAACCTCAATTCAGGGGAACCTCTCCCTCCTCCACAGAAGGCAGAAATCTTTTTAATTCAGCAAGGAGTTCTGGTTTCTTTCCCTTAGAGATAGAGCGCCTCTTTCTCACACTTGAGTAGTATCCTCCCATAGAGAAAGTAGAAAAGTGTGATGCTAACCACACTTACCCCTGCCCCATTCTGGACAGTTTGGTCCCAAGCAATTATTTTGGGTCGGTTGGCCAAAAAGTTTGCTCGGATTTTTTTCCATAAGGTCTAACAGAAAACCCTGAACAAAACATTTGGCCAACCCAATGAAAGCTATAGGACAGAAAGCTGAGAAACAATTTAAAAAAAAATGAGGGCAGGAGGTGAGGATAAGTAAAGAAGGTGAAGAGGATAGTCTATGGGGTGTGGGAAAATTTCATAGCTCAGAGGGTCTGGGAAGGTCTCAGTAGAGCCCAGAGGGCTCCAGAGCAGAGTTCTTGCCTGAAGGTCCTGCTGTATATCGTTGAGGGGTCTGTTGTCACTGCCCGGTCACTGCTTATTTGTGAGACCAGGAATATGGTTCAGGGGCACACAGGTGACCTCCCTCTCCAGCTAACACAGTGGCTCCACCCAGCCCCGGGCCAAGGCCAGGCCCCCGAGATAAGGAAGCCTTTCCTGGTATGCCGTGAGGGATGCACAGGCTCCCTGGGGCGCAGCGCAGTCTGGCAGCTGGAAGACAACTTAGGCCCAGAAAGATGCCAGCCTGGGCGATGGGGGAGGAACTGGCCAGGGATGGCGGCAAGTGATTCCTGTACTCGGGCAGGCCGAACAGCTGCCTCTGCAGAGACTCTTTAAACTCCACCCTGGTGAACCCATCACGGCCGCATGTGGGAGAGCCCGGGAAGGCAGCATGGCATGTGAGATGCTCCTCCTCCTCCTGGTTTTGTTTCTTCTGGCCCCAGCATGCCGGCACACAAAGAGCACTCTTACCCACAGAGCCAGGTGGAAGCAACGGGCCAACTGAGCAGCAGCCTCCATCCACCACTTTCAGCACCAGCCGCCGCCTCCTGCAGCACTCACACCTCAGAGCGGGATACACGATGCCCCCGCCTATGGGTTCAGAGCAGGAGAAGGGCCTGACTTCCAGGCCAAGGAGAGGGGGCCAGAAACCCCTAACCCAGGGCTGGAGCACCGTCTATCTGGTTTATACCGCTCGCACACAGCCCTGGGAAGTGAAGACCAGCTTGTGTTGTAGGGGGCATGGCTGGTGTGAATAGGGAGATGGGGTGATGCTCCTCCCGGAGGGGAACACCAGTCCCTAGGACAGCGCGCAGCAGAGGGACCTAAGGTTGCTGCCACGTTCCCGGGTCTGTGTGGGGCGTGATATAAATCCGCACCAGGATGGAGACACGTGTATGATTTGCCTTGATTAACAGGTTTCCTATTCTTTTCCTGTTTGTCCATTTTGTTTCCTTTCTTTTCTCCTGTTTTCTGTACTCTTTTGTTTGTTTTGGCTCCCCCCGGGAATGCCTGTTCTCCTCTCCTCCCTGTCTGCATTCTTCCCTGCCACCATCCCTGCCCTGCCCGCCGACCCTCGACCCCCACCCCCACCATGAGCAGTGGCCGCATCCATTACACTGAGATGTATGAAATGCTGACTCTCATGTCACCGCCGCTAGGCCTCGGCAAGAGATGTCCCTCCAAGGTGGCATATAAGGTAGACCACTCCTTCCTTTGTTCTGGGCTAGTGACCAGCAGGAAATGGGATCCCGCTGTGGGGAGGTCAGAACGTGGGGGAGGAAGCTGGGCTGGGAACGGTGGGAGGAGGGAACCAAGGAGAAAAGAAATGATGCGATGCAAAGGTCAGGAAGGTTCCCGGAAGGATGATACATAAGGTGGTTTGTAAGACTTTCAATGTGTTATTCTGTTTCTACAAGTGTGTGACTTCTTGTGAGTGGGTTACTAGAAAAGAAGTAAGTAGCATGTTTCCTTTAAGAGGAAGCAGAGTGGTGGCCTGCAGAATAGCATATTTGGGCAAGAAGGACAGCAGTCAGAGCTTATAAAAAGATCTTCCATCAGATAAACTAAGAAATAGGAAATATGCATAAATTCCACTAAATATGGTCCAAAAAGAAATTTTTAGGAGAGAGGAAAACTCTTAACAAATTTCTTCCTCCATGACATAGGAAGGAACAATGGTATGGTTTCTTCTAGGTATCAGGAAAAAAAAAAGAGGAACACGACCTCCATCCCTTGATACATGATGAAGAATGCAGCTCCCTTCCCCCATTAGCCCAACTACCCATTTTTCCTGACAGTATCAAAGGAAAGGGTGATGATGGGCACAGGTTGCATTCAGCCTTAGACCTGCCTTCTTGGCATGACCGAGATATGGATGGACTCCCCTCAGTCTGCTTAGAGCAGCGTTGTACATTAGGAGTCACCAGCCATCAGGGTGCTCAGAGCCTCAAGGCCTGAACTTTTCCTCCACGTTCAGTACTGTGTGTACTCAGTCATTTAGTCATGTCCGACTCTTGCAACCCCATGAACTATAGCCCGCCAGTCTTCTCTGTCCGTGGGATTTTCCAGGCAAGAATACTGGAGTGGGTTGCCATTTCCTACTTCACATTCAGTAATAGTTACTGTTAATCCCCCATTGCTATTTAGACTGACTCAGAACTCTGGAGCTCTTTCATTCACCTAGCAGTATGCCCTAGCAATGGTGCCTGGAAGCGCC
>NW_011494894.1:9066494-9072565 GCF_000754665.1 Bison bison bison | reverse complement strand
TGGAAGCGCCTAAAGCAGTGGGAGAGAGGTGGAACTCAGATAGAAACCGGAAACTGGCCTTACACTCTAAGATCCCATATTTGTGGTGTCATATTAAGCGAGATGTTTTGATGGAGTGTTAGAAACCCTGCCTTGGAAAGAGACACTTGACTTCCTGCTAGGCTGGTGGTTCTGCTGGAGGACCTTCTCCTGCTGCTCCCTCCAAGTTTAAAGCTCCAGAGAGCATCTCATTGGAACAGGGGGCATCTATTAGGGACCCTCATCCACCCCACTACATGGCTCCTCCTGTGCAGCTTAGGAGCCGACATCCTTTATGCTCATGATTCCACATCTAACAGGTGATGGACTATATGGCCCTGAGTTCTTTGAATTTCTGGGGTGAAGCTTGGGACGGGGGCACCAAGGGTTGCCGGAATCAGAGGAAAAATTCATTCCAAAAGCAAGATACTCTCTGGAAAGTGGATTTGGCCATTTCCGTTTGATCCTCTTCCTCCGGGTGAAGGGGACAAGGCCTGCCCACTCTGCTCCTGCCTCGGTCACCCTTCTCTCCTGTCTTCTCTGCTCTCCCCAGCCCTCTTCCCCTGGACCCTGTTTGCATTCTCTCACTTTTCCATTCTGCTCCACCTCATCCTTTGGATAAGCTGGACTTCTGCATGTTGAACCATGTGCTGGCAATTTAAAGACTCAAAAAGGGGGCATCAGGATGCATCTTTCAAGTCAGATAAGCAAAGTAAAATCTACCCCCCCATCACTGTTTTTTCACCTAGTTTTTGGGGGTCTTCATGGGACAAGTGGGATTGTAGAACAGCCCTGAAGCAGGGAATGGAGCCACCTCCCTGAGCTGACTCCTTTCCCTGAGACATTGTTTTTAGGAATCCTGATTAAAGACATTCTTAGGACCCTGGAGGAGTCCTACAGAATGATGAGTCCCTCTTCCCTTGGAATTTGGCATCATTCCCTAGGGGAAAAAAAAAAGAAAAAACAGCAGCCAATGAGCCTTCAGTGAGAAGCAGGGCGGGACAGGACTGGGAGGGGACTGGGGAATCCTTGCCCTTCTTTTTCGTCTCTGCATCTGACCTCTGCTCTTTTCCTCCCTTGTTGCCAAGGTTTCTTTCGATATATGTTTTCTCCTGCTGTTTCTTTTCTCTTTTTCACACAGAGGTTGGTCTTGATGAACATGCCAGTGGCCGAGGACATGACCGTCCACTTCACTTCCACGCTGATGGCTCTAATCCGGACAGCTCTGGACATTAAAATCGCCAAAGGTCAGTAACCTTAGGAAGGAAGAAGATTCTGGAACAACTCACCCGGAGTGATGCAGGACAGAGATATTTGAACTTCATCCAACCATGAAGTAACCTGGAGGTCAAGTAGTTTTCACCTCCCAGTTTTCACCTCTGAGATACAGTAACTGTTACTGTATTATTTAACTTTTGCCCTTTCCTCTTAATGAATGACTTGATATTCGTTAAGGCTCCTTTGAGCTTTAAGAGTATGTGATCTTCGATGTCTGTACTATGTAAAATGTCTACTATCTACCATCTACCATCTAAAATGTCTGCTGCTAAGTTGCTTCAGTCGACTCTATGCGACCCCATAGACGGCAGCCCACCAGGGTCCTCTGTCCCTGGGATTCTCCAAGCAAGAACACTGGAGTGGGTTGCCATTTCCTTCTCCAATGCATGAAAATGAAAAGTGAAAGTGAAGTCGCTGAGTCCTGTCTGACTCCTAGCGACCCCATGGACTGTAGCCCACCAGGCTCCTCCGTCCATGGGATTTTCCAGGCAACAGTACTGGAGTGGGGTGCCATTGCCTTCTCCTCTAAAATGTCTAATAGTAGACATTTTAGTAATATTTGTTGAATGAACAAATGAATTTCCTTTCTGTTTTTTTTTTTTTTCTTACATGGTGTTTTTAACGTCTTGGAAGGCTTCTGTGGCCAGTGCTATCCTTTAGTGATTTAGGAAAGAAGGGTTTGCTACTTCAGCAGGGCTTCCAGTTTTCCTGCTCTTACCTGATCCAAGTCCTTTTTAAAATTGGTTCCCTCAGACTCTGGGGTTAGATCACTGGAAGAACTGATACACGTATAATGAGGCAGAGGAGGCGGGCTTGTGGCGCTCTGCATTTCCCCTTCTGATATACTGAGCAGCTGGGAGGCTCCGCAAATGAACGAGGAAGCTGATCTTGGTCCCCAGGGCCTCAGCTCTCTGTGGCGGGATATCCCTGAGTCACTGAAAACAGGAGCCAGAATGCGTTCCGCTTCTTCAGCAGAAAGACCCAGGATTGCAAGATCCACAGTCACGAAGTGCCAAGGTTTCCTCCAAGAATCCGAGGGGCCATGCTGACGCAGCCTCTGTCCCGTCTCCTCCCTCTGTCCTTGTTACTTCTGTGTCTGTTTTCGTTGTTAATGAATGTATCCTCTCCCAGGCGGTGCAGACAGGCAGCAGCTAGACTCAGAGCTCCAGAAGGAGACCCTGGCCATCTGGCCTCACCTGTCCCAGAAGATGCTGGATCTGCTCGTGCCCATGCCCAAAGGTGCGGGCTCTCCTGGCTGTCCTTGTCACTGTGGGCCCAGAACGCCAAGACCACATCTTTGGGGGGAGCGTGGAGTGATCAAGGAGATAAGGGAAGGGTGCCCTTTTATTCTTAGGAAACAGAAATCCCTCACTTCTCAATTGTCATTAACTGAAAGCAGTTTCTTTTTGCTTATTGAAGTATAGTTGATTTACGTTGTTAATTTCTGCTATATAGAAAAGTGATTCAGTTATACATATTTTCTTTTTTATATTCTTTTCCACCGCTGTGCTATACTAATCTTGTCATTTATCTATCGTGTATAGACAGACAATACTAACCCCAAACTCCCAACCTTCGCTCCCCTTTGGCAGCCACAGTCTGTACTGTGTTCATGGGTCTGCTTTGTTTTCTTAGATAGGTTCACTTGTAACATTTTTAGAATTCATATAAAGTGATATCATATGATATTTGTCTTTTCTTTTCTGAATAATTTCACTTAAGTGTGATCATTTCTAGTTGTATCCGTGTTGCTGCAAATGGCCTTATTTCATTCTTTTTATGGCTCTGTAATATTCCACTGTGTAAATGTACCATTAACTTTATCCATTTATCTGCAGATGGACATTTAGGTTATTTCCATGTCTCGGCTACTGTGAATAGTGCTGTTATGAACGTAGGGGTGCATGTTTTATTTTTGAAGCATAGTTTTGTCTGGATATATGGTCAGGAGTGGGACTGTGGGATCATACGGTAGTTCTGTTGTCAGTTTTCTGAGGAAGCTCCATCCTGGAAAATAGTTTCTTAAGATAGGTCACTGTGGTTGTGGGTGAAACTTCTTGGGTGCACAGCTCTATCCTCCCACATAACACAGTTCAGCAGACCTTCAAGCAGTTGGGGAAAAGGTGCTGTTACTAAGAGATGGAAATCAAGACCGTTCCAGGGGGTGGGGGAGTGGTGCTTACTAATGTGTTTCTTATCATTAGTAACACGGCCCTCCCTGGGTGGCCATGGCAGTCCCCTGAGGATAGCTCTGGGGGCCTGTTTACTGTGTCCTCAGTGCCTGGCGCAGAAGGAGCCCTCCATAAAGGCTGGATGGCTGGGTAGTGGAAGGGGCAAACCTGCTTCCCAGGCGTCCTCACTCTCTCCCCATCTTCTCCTGTTTCCCTCCATGCCACACTGGTGTCCGCAGCCTCTGACCTGACTGTGGGCAAAATCTATGCAGCAATGATGATCATGGACTACTACAAACAGAGCAAGGTGAAGAAGCAGAGGCAGCAGCTGGAGGAACAGGTGAAGGGCAAGGACAGGCCGTGCGGTGGGTGGGTGGGTGGACCCCTGAGGGGGCAGGCCAGTGCATCCCTGGGGGACCGTGCCCCGCAAGTGCGCAGAAGCAGAGGCCAGGCCTCGCAGGGCCCAGGAGCTGCCTAGGATCGGGGGATTAGAACCCCAGTGGGGCAGAGATTCAGGCAGTCACACAGAGTACCAGTCATATTCCCGTTTCACTCAAGTCGCTGGCATTTCCCTCATAGTCATTTGAGTTCCCTTTTCCTCCTCTCCACTTTTAACACAGAAAAACGCACCCATGTTCCAGCGCATGGAGCCCTCGTCTCTGCCTCAGGAGATCATCGCTAATGCCAAAGCCCTGCCTTATCTCCAGCAGGACCCCGTTCCAGGCCTGTGAGTATAACCAGAAAGCCCACAACCCCCCGCTTGCATTGTGACTCGTGTCATCAGGCAGACCCACAGATTCATCGCCTAGGAGTGCCCGAGAAGTAATACTGACTGAGATGAGTGGATGCGCCCCCTCTGAAACTGAGAAGGCAACATGTTGTATCTTTTTTTTTTAACTTCTTACGGCAGCTCTTTTAATATCTTTAAAATTTTTATTTACTTAGTATTGGTTGAGCTGGGTGTTCATTGCTGTTGTCAGGCTGTCTCTAGTTGCAGTGCATGGGTTTCTCATTGAGGTGGCTTCTCTGGTTGCAGAGCATGGGCTCTAGGGAGCGTGGGCTTAGTTGCCCCACGACATGTAAAATCTTTCCTGACCAGGGATCAAACTCATGCATTGTCAAGTGGGTTCTTAACCACTGGACCAGCAGAGAAGTCCAACGTGTTGTATCTTAAAATGGCTATTCAGCGGGGAGTAACAGAAAAGCAGACTGAGAACATATTGGTGCCGTGGCCAGCTCAAGAGATAGAGAGCCCTGTGAACGGACAAAGGAAGAAGGGGCTGTGTTAGTATCACTACTTTACAGAGAAGAAACTGGTGGCTCAGAGAGATTCATTAAGTTATCCAAAGCCACATGGCTGGTAGGACACTGAACTGGAATTTAAGTCTGTTATTTCCAAGCCCAGAGTCTTCCCTTTACATTATGTTATCTGAAAAGAACCTTTTATCGGACAAAACTTTTTTTTTTTAATTTTCTATATTGAAAGCAGAAACAAAATGCTAATTGAGGAATGTACCAGTTCTTCTGAGTTATAAGCCTTAGCCCCAATGTGGCCATGAGTCATAAAGGATGTATTATTATATACACACCTCATTATAACACTGTCTCATCACACGCATGTAGTGAGTACTCAAAGGGCAAGAGTCCATCTTCCCAACGTAAATGGCATTTTGTAGTTGGTTGTGCTAGTGGTAAAGAATCCACTTGCCAATGCAGGAGACATAAGAGACATGGGTTCAATCCCTGGGTGGGGAAGATCCCCTGGAGGAGGGCATGGCAACCCACTCCAATATTCTTGCCTGGAGAATCCCATAGACAGAGGAGCCTGGAAGGCTACACGCCACAGGGTCGCAGAGTTGGACACGACTGAAGCAATTTAGTGTGCACGTGGTTAGTGAATTTTTTTTCCAGTCTAGCTTTTATGGAACCAATAAATCACTAAATATCATCACATCTTCAGTAATTATCAGAGGAGTGAAATCCCAGGCTTGGGAACGAGACCTCTGTCAGAACACCATTTGGAACCTCTCACACCATGAATTTCCTTCTCCCTGTGGTGTCGGAGATCTGTTTTTGAAAAGCACTTTTCATAGGTCACAATCCACATTTGAAAGTGAAGAAAGATGACCAGGGCCGTTGGTCATTTTTACAAAAACACGTGATGTGTTGAAGTAGCAGGTGTGGATTCTCCTGTCTACAGAAAGCAAGTTCATGTTTCTCTCTGGTCTGTGCAGAAAGGTCAAGAGGTATGATTAGAGCACTAGTACTATCTTCTTGGAAGAGTTTATGGTGTTTTTCAAGGGTCTTTGGCTTAGAAATGGAGGAAGCCATCCCTCATCTAGATCTGTTTTGCCACGACGATTTGCTGTGCAAACTATAACTCCCACCATTGGATCATCCCAGCCTCTCTCCCATATGTTTATTGATTCATTCATTCATTGATTTGACCAATATTTACTGAGAGTCAATGTAACCCAAAAACTGGTTTAGTCGCTGGGGATTCAGTCAACATGATGACAGTTTCCATGGACACAGTCCTTGAAATAGAAATTACAAGAGTGGTAACAGGTAAAATGTGCGTGTGTGGCAGGGGGGCGGGGTGGG
>NW_011494894.1:9055040-9066394 GCF_000754665.1 Bison bison bison | reverse complement strand
GTAAGTCTCATTGCCTGAGTTTGGGGGGGTCGGCTATTGTGATGCTGTGTAAAGGAAGCAGCGCATGTAGTTTGAGGGTTTGAGGAAACTTCCTGAGGAAGCAACATTTGAGTAAGACTCAGAAGCAAGTACTTCAAGAGATGAAATAAAAATCAGGTTAAGTTTAAGGAACCTAAAAAGGGTCATGATGGATGGTGCACAGAGAGGTCAGGGCAAGGGGCAGCTGACAGATTTGGCAGGGCTAGGAGACAGAAGTGAAGTCTAGTTTCATCCAAGGGTAATGGGAGACACAGTCATCAGAGTGACGTGATCAGGTTTCAGCTTTCCAAAGGTCATTCTTTAGTCTGGTGTGGGCTCAGTGGATTGGAGGGAGGCAGTCTGAGAGATGGAATATCACCTAGCACATGGCTGCAATTGTGTGAATTACTCAAGATTGTGGTTTGGATTAATAGGAAATGGAGAGCGCGCGCAAGACTGGAGAGGTAATTCATACACAGAATGGGTCAGATTTGGTGACTGACTGGCTACATGGCATGCAGAAGGGGAAGGAATCAAAGATGACCTTTGGGTTTCTGGTTTGAGCTTTAGGCAGATGATGGCCCATCTCCTGAAAGGAGGAGCGCTGGTGTTCCTCAGGACCAGCTGTGTTTCTCAAGCCCTGTAGGGTTCAAGCAGTGACTGCTCTGGGGGCAGCGTGGTGAACATGACTGGGCTCCTCTCTCACTGAGTTTACACCTGGTAGAAAAACAGACATGAAACAGAATTATCAGAAAGAAAAAACAACAACAACACGTCATTTCTGATGATTTAATCACAATCCTAGTAAGTATGAGGATGGAAAAAAGTGCATTATGATCTGAGTGCATGTGAGAGAGGGCTCTGACCAGTTTATCAGATAAGATTTCCTCAAGGAAGTGACTTCTAAGAAAAATTTTGAAGGATAAATTAAAAAATGGCTTGCAAGGGACTGGGTGTGTGAGAAGCATGCTGTATGCTGGGAACAGCCTTTCTTAAAGTCCTGAGGCAGAAAAGGAGTCTGACACATTTAACCAAATGTGGTTGAGAGAGCCCAGCATGTTGGACTTCAGGGAATAAGGGAAAGTTATGCAAGAGGAGGGGCTTCCCTTGTAGCTCAATTGGTAAAGAATCTCCCTGCCATTGAAACATGTATATTACCATATGTGAAATAGACCACCAGTCCAAGTTTGATGCATGAAACAGGGCACTCAGAGTCAGTGTGCTGACCCAGCCCGGAGGGATGGGATGGGGAGGGAGGTGGGAGTGGGGTTTGGGATGGGGGACACACGTACAACCCGTGGCTGATTCATGTCAATGTATGGCAAAAACCACAATATTCTGAAGTAATTAGCCTCCAGTTAAATAAATTTTAAAATAAAAAGGAAACATTCACAACAGAAGGAAAAAAAAAGAATCCTCCTGCAGTACAGGAGACCCAGGTTCGATTCCTGGGTCAGGAAGATCCCCTGGAGAAGGAAATGGCAACCCACTCCAGTATTCTTGCCTGGAGAATCCCATGGACTGAGAAGCCTGCCAAGGCTACACAACTGAGCGACTAAACCATGCAAGAGGAGGATGGTCAGGCCTCTGGACTCTTCCCTAACAACACTGAGGAGCTGGACAAGGTTTTCAAAGTAAGAGGTCACTCAGCGTTCAGATTAGTCAAGTCTAGAATGTTGTTCAGTGATTTTAAGGGTCCTCTCTACCCATTGGGGACCCTGCAGTTACTCATTTTCTATAGGACAGAAAGGGGCCCATTTCCTGTAGAGCTGTGCTCATCTGTTCCCTGTGTTTCTCAAGCCAAGGCCCGAGGAGGAGGAGGAGGATTGACATTTCAGCGGTTGTTTCAATAGCAGATGGCTCTCTAGCAGTTGTGAAAATTCAGCAGAAGCCCTCACCAGCAGCAAGGGGACAGGTCGGGTGAAAAACCTGCTCTTCAAATCTTCCCCTGTGCTCCCAGTCTAATGAATTACTTCTAAGTAATTGCAGTCCTTGCTCAGGCCTCAGATTTTCCAGTGGGTTTGAGAGTCATATAGCAACAGACCCTGCAGCAGCTCTTCCCATCTCATCTCTCCCTCCTGACCCCACTGCGAGCCGCTGCCGCATCACTGTGTCCCTCTTCTCGAGATGAGGAAGCTCAGGCTGCGTGCTTGCTTAGGGCAAAGGGGGTTCGTAGCAGTGAATGGTGATGGCAGCAGTGGCCATATTCTCAGGACAGGTTCTTGGCTGCCTCTTTTTTTTTCCCCTAACTAGCTGGGTGGATCTTATTGGCTGACAGTGTCTGCAGGTACCAAACGGTGGTTTACTCATAGGCACACGGCAAAAGGTCTCTGCACTTTTCATTCAGAGGACCCTAAACACCTGGCCAACTTTGTCTCTGTCCTTCTACCTCATCACCACCGAAGCATCCTCCTACATAGCCATCGACCCAGATGTTGTCACATCTTCAGCATCGCCTCCGACATCATTCGACACAGTATCTGGTACAGAGCAGTCCTTCAGTAAATGTTCATGGCATTCAGTTGTTTCATTTGGCCATGGATGTTGGCACAATAGAACCATACTCTTACTGAGAGTGGAGGAAATTTCTTAAAAGACCGTGACTGCTTAATATTTAAACAAACTGTTCACTGTTTAAACTATGGCATGTTTCCGCCGAATGGAGAAGCTGAGCAGAAACAGGTTTACAATCTAGCATTGGTCTTCCATATGGCTGAGTGTGACAAATGATGTCATTTGTCACAGATATGCCAGTCGCCAGCAAAATGACGAATCATTCCAAATGCAGGTTGAAAACAGTGGTTTCTCTTTTCCAGTGTTCTGCACCCCCGCCCCCCGCCCCCCCAGGCTAGCCACCTGTAAGTTGACAGGCTTACAACCTAGCCAAGGCTAAAGGGTATTGCCTTTGCTGGGAAGAAAGTCTTGTCTGGGTGGGAATTAGTAACGGCAGTTATGTCATGACTGTTTCTCTCTCATGCACACATTACCTCTGAACGTGGCATTGCTTTGCAGGAGTGGCCGGAGTGCATACCCTTCGATGAGTCCACTCTCCCCACAGGAAATATTCCAGTTGGCCTGTATGGACCCAGCTGATGATGGACAGTTCCAGGAACAACAATCTCTGGTGAATGAATTCAAAAATTACTTCCTTGGTTTCCTAATCCCTCCCACTCTTTTTTTTTTTTCCACGTTCTATTCCATAACCATGATCCATCAGAAAAAAAAAAAAGAAAGAAACACCTTTCTGATAGTCCAACCAATTACCCTGGGAGTTTCCTGCCATCTCCACTTTCCTGGATGAGTTTCTCATGTTCTCTGACAAATGCTCCCTCTTCAGGTTTTAAAACCCCAGAGGCCCCTTACCTGCTGCAGGAACTTATAATGCTTCAGGCCAAGCTGTCTTAGTTTGTGACCCTGGGCGTCACATGGAGAAACAGAAGTAACAAATTAAATCTTGCCTTTGATTGGGAGCCTTAGGATGAGTCATCATAAGAATGACTGGCACCAACCAGGCAGAGTCATGTGGCCTAGGAATGCCACCTGCCTCCTGGAGAACTCGGGGGTGGTCTGTACCAGTAACTAGCTGTCTGCTGGGAGATACAGGAGAATCTCATGCCTCTGCTCTGTGTGGGTTCAGAAAAATTGGCCCTTGTGGTCACAATTCTACAAGATCAAATACATTCAAAGAGGTCTCTAAGATCACGCTCGTGAACCTAAAGATTTTCAAGAACTCTATTGAATAGAGTTTAAACTTAGAGATAAGAGAGCAGATGGAATTTTGGATTTTACTAATACAAAGCTAAAATAGGATTCCCAGAGATGACAGACTTTACTATTATTAGTTCAGAAGCCGTGAGGTCAAGTTCCCTCTGGAGCTTTGAATTAAAGCCCAGGTGTTGATTGGTCTGGAGAGAAAAAGGGGTGAGACCTGACCCCTGCAACAGTCTATATAGACAGTTTGTTTTAAGTGAGTTCCATGTCACGTAGATTCTGATGCACCTGTGTTCTTCTCACCCCTTCTCATCCCTGTGTTCTTCTGACCGCTCCCAGGGCATGCCTCTGCATACCCCAGGGCTTCGCGAATGGATGTGTGGGTGGAATGTGGGTATGGCCTGCTTGTGAGTGGCATGTCTGATGGGATGGGTACCCTTTGGAAGGGAAGAGATACTTCAGTAGCACCAGCAAATGAGTGATTCCATTTCCTGGGACTGAGGAAACCTGGAATTATGGATGGCTGTACTGGGGAGACCACCAGACCAGAGCCTCCCCTCCCCTCCCCTCAGTGTGTGAGTGGCAGCCTGAAAGTGTTCTTGGTAAGGTAGGTAAAAATACCTGGAGTCATTCCCTGCCTTCCTCTCTGAGGAAATTGGCACCAAGGCCCTGGCCTAATTGGTACAGACAGTTTAAAGGGACCTCTCATCATTTTATGGCTTGCCTGCTAAGAAAAATCTCAATCATGTGTTCTTTCTTTCACAGGGAGGCTTTATTGCATCATCCTCCCTGCAGGCTCCCCAGGGCTGAGCTGTAGCGCCAGCACCTTCTGGATCTATGTTCATCTCGTTGTCAGTCCTAGTGTCTGTAGTCCAGTTCAGGTGTCAGCCCGTGCTACACACTCACCACTGTGTGCTCCTGCTCCGCGTCCTGGGGCATGGCTGTGATCTGTGTGTGTCTTGCACCACCTCTGACACCCATAGAGCGCAGTATCGTTACCACACAGACCGCAGCATTATCACATGTTTCAGGTGGGACATGTGTACTATATAAAGCATACGCTGCAAACACCCTAACTCAAGCGCACATATCCTGTCCCGTGAAGGCAGTGCTTCCCATTCACACCAGGGACCCCTCGGCCAAACAGTCATGGAGGCCAAGGGGGTGTCTTAGACACCCTTAACTTTAACAGTACCCTACTCATACACCCATGCCTTCAGGGTGTCATTTCCTAAATATAAAATGCTCTTTTTCTGGTATAATCTCCAGATGTCCAAAATATTCCTAGCTCTCTTTGTTGGGTAGCCAGGATAAACATTTTTAAAGCAGCTCTACTCTTTATGCAGTGATACTAGCTGTCTATATAGAGCATGTACATTTGCCAAACTAACATTCCTTAACCAGGAAAATTAAATGATTTGGGCAGGAATCTAGAGATTTCCAATCCAACTTCTTAAAGCTCTCAAATGCTCTCATAGTCCAGTACAATAGCTACTGCCCACATGTGGTAACTGAACACTTATAATGTAATTAGTCTAAACTGAGATATGTCATAAGTGTAAAAATACACACCATGTCAAAGGCTTGGTGCCAAAAAATGTAAAATACCTTATTTTTATATTGATTATATGTTGCCATGAGAATATCTGTATATATTGGGTTAAACAAAATCTATTTTTTCATATTTATTTTTGCCTTTTAAAATGTAATTACTAGGAAATTTTAAATTACATAAGTGGTTTGCAGTATATTTCTATTGGACTGCACCAGTCTAGAGCATTCTTGAAAGATGGCTACCCACACCCTTTTTTGGTTTTAATCATAAGAAAGCTCTTAAAAGCATGTCTTAAGATTTCAGAAATTGGTGACTTTCCTTAAAACACTGCTTTCTATTTAATTGACAAATTCTTCAGATTAAAAGAATAAACCCAACACTAGCAACTTACAGAAAATAAATTTCATAAAGTGGTAAGATCTGATGCATTGTTTAGTAATAATTTAGATGGTCCTTAACTAGAAAAGGTAATCTTTTACCTCTGAATCCTAGTTAGAACTTTCTGTTTTGGGACATCTGGTATACCACATATGTGCACACAGAAACACAAACCTATGTATGCCTACATCTGGGACCTTAGAGATGGATGTCTCTCTTCTGAAAGCCATTCTTCTTATGGAGGAGGCAGAATCATCCACTGAAAGTGAGAAGCTATGGGATGGAACCAATTCCCACAAGCTTGGCTGTGTGTTTATTTCTAGGAGCCAGAGGTTAGTGAATTAAAAAGCGTGCAGCCCTCTAACCATGGCATCTACCTTCCTTCGGACACCCAGGAGCATGCGGGCTCTGGGAAGGCATCCTCTATGCCACGCCTGACTGTGGATCCCCAGGTAAAAGGCAACCACCACTGCTGTGTTCAGTGGCATCCTGGGCTGTATTGAATAGGTGGGTTATGAAAACACATCTGACATCTTCAGGTGAGCCCTTGACTTGCTCCCACGCCTCTCTAAGAGCTGGATCATGGGCCTTCTCTGCGGACCATGCTCCTCCACACTGTGTTTCCAATGACAGTCTAGCCACAACAGGCCAGCCAGCAAAAGGGCGGGGCCTCTGGATGGGCTCCACATCCTCACGACTCCACTGGCTAGGCAAGAAGTACTCTCCAGGATGTTCCCCATGGGTTTTTCCTTCCTTTTCTCTGTTCCCGGCTCTTCTAGCACATACGCAGTTACTTACACACAGCTCTGTGTCAGGACTGTCTGTCCTAACCAGCACAGACCACACCTCATTCCTTTGTCTGTTTTCCTGGCTTCTTTTTTTCTGTCTGTCTGTCTTACATCAAAGTTTTGACAGCGACAAGAAATTTTTGTGGATCTGTTTTAATATCTGTGGCAAATCAGACTGCCCGAGTTTAATGTGGAGCTGGGGTGGGACTGATGGAGAGAGCAATGCATTCTCAGGAGCCTTGCGGTATCTATTCAGTTACCAGCTCTCCTAAGCTCTAGTACTGTAGGGCAGCACCTTCTCTGAGGAGGGCAAGATACAAAAAGGCAAAGCCATGCCTCTTGCATCGTGGAGACTTTCTGACAGTAGCCCTCACTTATTTCAAAGCAGCTCAAGGTTCACGGCAGGTCCTGGCTGGGTCCCTGGGGTAGATGGCTCTGGGCAGCTTGCAGAGGACGCTTAGCTCCCTGCTCCCCTGAGCATGACAAGGAGCCCTGCAACAGCCTGGTGACCATGCTAACGTAAAGATGCTTTCTGGAACAGCCTCCTCCAGCATAAGCTCTGAACAAGAGGGGGTCGTGGGAGGTGACAGTTGGCAATCTTCAACCCTCTCAGTCTTCTATCTTCTTTACTTTTAGACTATTTCAGTAATTAATCCATACCTTGTGTTCCTGGGCGGGGCGGGGGCTCATGTTTCCAGGTGGTGACAGACCCCAGCTCCATGAGACGTTCATTTTCCACCATTCGAGATAAGCGTTCAAATTCCTCGTGGCTGGAGGAATTCTCCATGGAGCGAAGCAGCGAAAACACCTACAAGTCCCGGCGCCGGAGTTACCACTCCTCCCTGAGGCTGTCAGCCCACCGTCTGAACTCGGACTCAGGTGAGAAGGTCTTCACTCTGCGGTACTCCTGCTCTCGAAGGGCTGCTCCTGATGAGGACTGAAAAATCATGGCAACAGAATCCAGACAAAAGACAGGGTTATAGGAGTGAAGGAAGAATGCTTCTTAATCAAAAGGGTTCCCTATCTGACTCACATCATGAAACACAGCAACAAAACTCTCCCTAGTCATCACAAAGGCTAATGAGATTTCTTTCTGCCAGACCAGGCTGTAGAAATCCTGAAAGTGGAGGTTTCTCAAGGGGCTTCTACAAACCACTCCTCTGCCTTAGGTATGTTTTAGAGACCCCCCTGGCAGGCTCTGGGTTTCATCCACCAACTCCATTTCAACCCGGACAATGCTACCTGGAATCGGTTTATGTATTTGAGTTTTGTGTCTTAAGGGAAGGGGTCATATTGATAAAAACAGAAAATCACTAGTTTGGTTCAAGCTGTTCTTCAGCCATATAGCTATTCAAGCTGTTTCTTCATTTTACTAAACGAAGAAAGAAAGATAAAAAACCAATGACCTGCGCCATATCAAGGGGCAGGTAAGTGGCAGAAAAGGAGCGTGTATGCTCAGTCCCTCTTTTCGACCCCATGGACTGTAACTCTTCTGTCCATAGGATTTCTCAGGCAAGAATACTGGAGGGGGTTGCCATTTTCTCCTCCCGGGGATCTTCCTGAGTAGAAGTGAAATCCTTTGACTTCAGTCTCAGGACATTATAGTAACTATCCATTATTTCATTCATAGCAGCTTCTTAATTCCCTTCCCCTAATGCCATTTTCCCCCTAAAACGTTTAGAGGATTCTTGGGCCACACTGCTGGCAAAGATTCTACCTTAATTATATCTAGCACAAACAGAAGCAGAAGAGAACAGTTGCATCCTTGGATTTGTAAGTCTTTCCAGTGACAACTTGCATACTTAGCTTTTCACAAAGTTAATTTTCCAGCCTTTCTCTTCTGCCTCCCTTTCAGATCACCTGTTGACATGCCTGCAGAAGTCAGGGTCCTTGAGAGGCTTGGTCTCAGGCTGTAAGAGTTGTTCAGCAGCCAGGATGGGCAGAGTTATGATTCACTGCTTTTTCATCTCTCATAGGCCACAAGTCCGACACCCACCGCTCAGGGGGCAGAGAGCGGGGACGATCGAAAGAGCGAAAGCATCTTCTCTCTCCTGACGTCTCCCGCTGCAACTCCGAGGAGCGAGGGACCCAGGCCGACTGGGAGTCCCCAGAGCGCCATCAGTCCCGGTCTCCCAGTGAAGGCAGGTCACAGACCCCAAACAGACAGGTGAGCATAGAGAGGAAGCCAAGCCTCTGCAGGAAGACAGGGAAGGGCGGGCTTTTAACACTGGATGCAAAATGTGTGCATCCAGCACTCACACAGACCTTGCCTTCACAGGAAACGATATCCATTGTGCACAGAGGTTAGCTACTTAATGCTTATGTATTCAGAAATGATATAAATTCACAGAAAATCAGAGAGTACCCCAAGAAAGACAGTGGTGTCTAGGGGTCAGTCTGACTGGGTCCTCAGAAATCAAAGTCACAACAAGTAAGTTCATAAATATCTCAGGCAGATTTCAGAGGAAAGGAACATTTTTTAAGGCAAAAAAAATGTCTTTGGCTAATTGCATGATTCTTAGTATTGGTTGGAATGGTGATTCCTCTCTCAACACAGGATACAAAAGATCAATCCAATTTCATTTATCTAGCTTCCAGCTATCCCAAGAGGAAGACCATCTTTCCATCTGCCCTGTTACTGAAACAAAGCCCAGTCTTAAGAAATAGCTACTAGAGCTGTGTGAAAACATTCCCTGGCCCTGTTTTCCTCCTCACCGCCATCCCTGGCTCCCTGCCTTACCTCACTCCAAGGCTGTCAGAGGCCAGATGGCAGACCCACTCAGTGGCAATGGGGAAGAGGAAGGGCTTCCATAGACAGCTTTTAGAGGCTGTTGAGAAGGGTACTTCTAGAGCAGTGCTGGTGAGTTTCAGTGCAGAATGGAATCACCTGGGCTTGTTATAACTGCACATTCCTGAGCCCTTCTGCTTCACCAGTGACACTCACCAGAAAGGAGAACCCAGAAATCTGCACTTGGAATGACCCAAGAATCTCCCAGAAGATCTCGAGCAGATGGTTCCTAGGTCTCACACACCTTGAGAAATGCCTCCCTGGAGGTCTGTTTACCATCTCAGGGACCTTGGGGACTAGGTGAGTAGGTCAAGTCAGGCCTGAACCAGCAGATGAGTAGCTGGGTGTACAAGCCAAGCTAACATCAGCACACCAATGAAAACACAGATGCAGAAGGAGATGAGGGAAGGTATTTGCCATGTCCTGAGACCCAATTCCCAAGAACTTACCCCAGACAGAGCAACTCTAGGGCACTCATTCACCTTCCATGGAGTTGTCTTTCCTAAAACTGCAAGATTTTCTTTTAGTGTGCCACGTGATAGAGCTTTCTGAATCTTTGCTACTCAATGTTTTTATTCCATGGAACAAACATCTGAGAGCTTGTTATTAGTAGAAATGAAGGAGCTCAGGCCCCAGCCAGACCTTCTGATGCCAGAGAGGCACATGTGCTTACTGCTCAGTTGTGTCTCTTTGCGACCCCATGGACTATAGCCCGCCAGGCTCCTCTATCCATGGGATTCTCCAGGCAAGAATACTGGAGTGGGTTGCCATTTCCTCCTCCAGGGGATCTTCCGAACCCAGGGATTGAACCTGTGTCTCCTTCATTGCAGGCAGATTCTTTACCCGCTGAGCCATTAGGGAAGCACAGAGATGTGTAAGCATAATGAAAGTTGACGCGCCCAGTAGTACTGGCTCCTCAGTCTCCTTTCATCTCTGCATCCCTGAGTGGCTGTGACTGGTATTGCATTGGCCAAAAAGTTCGTTCAGGCGTTCTGTTACATGGTACTGAAAACCCTGGACGACCTTCTTGGCCAACCCAATGACGGGGCAGGGCGGGGGGTGGGGGGGGTGGAGGGGGGATTCCGAGTGGCTCTCGGTAGGAGGGGTTAGAGAGCTTAACCAGGTCTCAAGTAGGGAGGATGCCAAACCCAGGCTAACATGCCATGTGTCTCCTGCCACACAGGGCACGGGGTCCCTGAGTGAGAGCTCCATCCCCTCTGTCTCCGACTCCAGCACCCCACGACGAAGTCGGCGGCAGCTCCCCCCAGTCCCTCCCAAGCCTCGGCCCCTCCTTTCCTACAGCTCTCTGATCAGACACGCTGGGAGCATCTCCCCACCAGCTGATGGGAGCGAGGGTGGCTCCCCACTGACCTCCCAAGCTCTGGAGAGCAACGACCCCAGCCTGCCCGAGTCTTCCAACCCCCGGCAGGGCCACCCCTCCCCACAGCGCTACATCTCCGAGCCCTACCTGGCCCTGCACGAAGACTCCCACGCCTCGGACTGCGGCGAGGAGGAGACGCTCACCTTTGAAGCAGCCGTGGCCACCAGCCTGGGCCGGTCCAACCCCATCGGCTCAGCCCCGCCCCTGCGGCACAGCTGGCAGATGCCCAATGGGCACTATCGGCGGCGGAGGCGCGGGGGGCCTGGACCGGGCACGACGTGCGGAGCCGTCAGCGACCTCCTGAGTGACACGGAAGAAGACGACAAATGCTAGAGGCTGCTCCCCCCTCCGATGCATGCTCTTCTCTCAAACGGAGAAAAACCAAGACCCGAATTGGGAAGCCAGTGCGGCCCGGGGGGGAGGAGGAGGGAGGAAGGAGCTGGAAGGACACCGCGCAGTTATCAGAGGAGAGGAGGGGAAGGACAGAAGGCAAACCACTCAAACCCACCAAATCGCTCTATTTCCCTTTGCAAGATGGGCACTGCCATAGTTCTGCCTCTTTGCTGGGGAAAGAAAACACAAGAACGACGGAGGGTTGTTCCCAGGGGAGAAGGGACACGGGATGGCTTTGCCTCCCCTTGCCCCCTTCCCAGTTTTATGCAGCCGTTGGGGGGAAATCGAGCCGGCCTGTGTCTGTGCCCATTGCCCCAGGAAGCCTGGGAGACATTCTGGCTC
>NW_011494894.1:9029831-9054940 GCF_000754665.1 Bison bison bison | reverse complement strand
CATTCTGGCTCTTCCCTGGGGGAGTCGTGGAGACCCCGGGAGAGGAATCGCCTCCCTCACCAGCTCCTCCTCCTCAGCCAGCACCACGGCCACCAGGGCCACCGCGATAGCATCTCACGCGTTTCCCTGTGGCTTGCTTCCCCGCAAGGAGCACAGGCCAAGTTCAGGAGCATCGGATGTCAAGGGCGGGAGGCAGAGAGGGAGGAGAGCAGCAAAGGGGAAGGGGTCGGGGTGCCGTGGTGGCAGCAGCAAGGGCTGGTCTGAATGAGCCAAGCCATAGTCTGGCAGCCCTCACTGTAGAGGCAGGGGCGGAGACGCGGAGAGCTGGGGTGCTGGTCGCTACAGTCCTGTCTGAGCCTGTCACCCGCTCAGGAGGTGCTGTGTTCATTAGGATAGGCTAACAGGCCCTCCTAGTCCAGGGAGGTGCCTGAGGCGCTCTGGTGAGGGTGATATTCTCAGAGTATGTAACAATCGGTGTGGCCAGGACACCAGATGATAACAGAGTTCAGCCTTAGCGCTGGTGCCCCATGCCACAACAGGCTTCAGCCTGGGAGATGCCAGGCACAGGGGAGCCCTGTGGCGGGGGCACTTCAGGGATTCAGCAAGGGTCAGTTTTCCAACCAGTATGGAGGTACTTTGGTACGTGGAGCGGGGCGGCACTGTCTCGCACATACTGGCTGAGTGTCAGCCCAGACTTTGGTCCACGAGCAGGCCCATTGCCGTGCCAAGGCCAGTGAGCCCAGTGCCAGGGGCCTGGCCACCCCCCAAGAGGGCCACACACACCTATACAAGGTGGGCTACACCTCACCTGCTAGGGGCTTCCGTAGAGATGAGAAAGGCCGAAACCAGAGACGCTTCGATGAATCTGAGTTTACCGAGGCGTTCCTGTGAGGGAGGGACCCTCGGACGGGCAGCTTCTGCAGCTGGTGTGTGATTGAGGATCAGTCTGTCAGGATTCTTTAAGGTGATGAGAAAATATACCTCAGCTTAGACCTGGGCTGCTGCTTCTAGCAAAGCAGGCTCCGGTGGGGCCTCAGAATACAAAGCGATATGCGTGGAGCCCCAGTGGCCCTGAATACTCCCCTGGGTGTGACCCCTTCCCGGAGTAGGAGCTCAGCAGAAGACAACCTCAGGACTTTGTTCCTAACCCCCCAAACTCAGAAGCATTGAGAAAGAGAGTCCTTTCTAGGCCGATCAGTGCTCCTTTCACTGTATCAATTATCCATTAGGGGACCATCCCTTTACACCCCTCTCCAGTTCCCCAGCACCATCACCATTAGGTGGAAGGATTTCCTGGAGGCGGGGTACTAGGCAGGGCCCTCCTCCCCCAGCCAGGAGTGGATGGAGCCTGCCTTCTGGGGCTCTCCCTGGGGAGATTCAGAGGCTCCCTGGCTGAGATTACAGCAGATAAATACTCTATCCTCCTCCAGCCCTGGCAGACTTCACCTCTTAGGTAGAGCAGTCAGTGGCTGTTATTTTTCTTGTGAAATTGGGGCTTTTTTTTTTTTTTGCTTTGTTTTGTTGTTGAAATAGAAAGAAGGTATCATTGTATCAGCTCTGAAAAGCCAGATTCAACGCTGTGGCTGCAAAATCATTTGTAATGGCCCTGCCTTCTGCCCTAGACAGGGATGGCGCTTCCTGGCCACAGTCAGCCCACAACCAAAGTCGTCCCCCGCAGGAGACCAGTGAGGCAGACACATAGGCCGCCGGCTCTGAAGCACTGTTTCCCCTTTCCTCTCCGGCTCAGCACACCCGTGTGCCCCGGGGGTCACTGGGATCGGGACCCTGTAGCACCCAGACCCTAAGAGGCGGAGTTGTGACCTGAGACTCAAGACGTGGGGCCTTGTGCTGTCTTAAAGGTTTCCTCCGCTCAGTGTCATTTCCTGCCCAAGTGCTGCTATTATGGGCTGCTTTGCACAAAACTGCTTGCTTCCACCTTGGCAATGCAGCTTTCCCAGTTAGCCCGTCGCTCTGTGTTTTGAGAAAAGGCATTGAAATGACCCCTACGCCATGGCGACAGGAGACATGGAGGCTGGCAAAATTACCAGAAGTGGGATTTGCCTGCACACGACATTACAGACACTCAGTGTGCTATGCCGGGAAGCCTTCCTGGACACCTGAACTCCTTCAACTCACATCCACACGAGCACCTGGTCCCAGAGAGGGGGTATCACGCACCATAGATGCAGGTCCCTGGCCAGCCCCCTGGGCTTTTTTTTTTTTTTTTTTAAAAGTACACATGAACTTACCAACTCATCTCTTATTCCACTTCCCCTGACCGAGAAATCAGGTTCCTTATCCTTTAGCCTGCATTTGCCCTTCTATTAAGACCAGAAAATAAAAGGCAATTTTCTGTTAAGTCACGGAACACATTAGCATAATCTTATAACGGTTTCCTTCCACCTCTGAATAAATATGAACCCAAACCTTGCCTGTCATAGCCAACCAGGAGATCCATTCCTTGGTAGCAGATTCTGCCTCTTTCCCTTGGGAAGAGGCCCCCTTTGAATCGCAAAACCTCTGCTTCTCTTTGCATTAAAAAGTATGGCAGCATCTTGAAAAATTCCAGGTGGACCACCACCTTGCTTGAGGCACACAGCATGATCAAGCTTAGCACTGTAGGTTCCCTCAGAAGAGTCTCCGGCTACGTGTCCAGTTTCCTTTGCTAATATGAGTCTTCAGGATCCCCTCAAAATAAGAAAGGAGGTGATGGGGAAAAGAAGCGGGGGGGGGGGGGGGAAAGAGAAGGAAAGAAACCAAGGCAGAGAGAGATTCTAACTAGCTTGGTATATAGATACTCCTCTCTTCACTTAAGGCTCCAGACAGACTTCTGGTGGGAAATTCTTCTCTCTTTATAGATATACTTGTCCCTCTGCCAGTCTCAGTCACTGAGGGGGCCAAGTGCCAGCAGACCTTCAGACAAGGGGGTAGAGCTCTAGGCCAAGGTGCGCTGTGAGCTGGGGTCAGGATAGAATCACCTACACTGTGAAGGGATGGTACCCTTGAGGGTCCCCCACGCTCAATGTAAACCGTGAAACAGCTGCCCAATGTGGGGCTGTGTCCTCTTCTAGCTGAGGAATCTGTTTCTATTCTGGGGTTTGCTTCTCCCCATTCAGCGTTCCTATGAGGTTCCGAGATCCCTGATACCACCAGTTCTCTGAAGCTGAACTCCAGATCTTCTGGTTTTGCCTTCCCTTGACACAGGGATCACAAGAAGACCCCATGTTCCACCACCTGGCCGGCACGCATCCTCCATACCCATCCTCTTTAGCACGGGCTTTGTGATGAGCCTGGATGCCCTCCCAGCAGAGCCCTCATCTTGCCACATATTAGCAGTGACACAGCTCCTGAGAAGGTTTTGTGTTCATGTCAGACTCTTTGTGACCCCATGAACTGTAGCCCACCAGGCTCCTCTGTCCATGGAATTCTCTAAGCAGGAAAACTGGAGTGGGTAGCCATTCCCTTCTCCAGGGGATCATGTTAGGTCCACCCAGTCCAAGCTTATTTGCTGGGCTCTCTGCCCTTTTGGGCATGCCTGAATCTCATGAAATACAGTCGGGACTCACCTGGTGATTATTCATGAGATGATCAGAAACAGTATAAGCTATAGAACTGCTGCTGGTGTGTATAAAATGTCCACATACTCGATGAACGCCCATTGCAGGAAAATGAGGTCTCTCCTGGAATAACGAAACAAAATTGAATAATCTTATGTTTTAAGAAAGTTTGCAATTTTTTTCTTAACTCCATCCTTATTTCTAAAGCCTGCTCTGGATGTCTCATTTTTGGACAGACTATTTCTTTAGTGGGTCATGCCAGGGATAAATTGAGAAATTCTTTAATTTCTTACCTCATCTTTTAAGGTTGTATTGGAAAAGGGCATATGTATCACAGGAGGGGAGCAGAAAGTCACCTATTTTGCAGGGATTTTATGAGACCTGAAGATTAAGGAACTTTCGCTGCTATTCGTACCAGTTTCATGTCTGTTAATGTTTTGTGATCCTCAAAGGCCCAATGCCAGTGTATGCAAAAAATCAGGGTGAGGAGAGACATGTCCATGCCTTGGGGTAGATTGTTCTTCACTTGCTTTTCATCTATCCTGTTCATATTTCTCTCCTGAATTCCAGAACACCGAGCACTGTTCTGGAGTTTCAGAAGGGGACTTTATGCTGTCAGAAAAGAGGATGACGTGGGCCCCCTGCAAGTGGACAGTCAGGGCATGATGGTTTAACTCCAGCCACCCAGAAGGAGTCAGGTCCAGATTTGGATAACTGTATATCCACACTAGAGGCTCTTATTTTAACAAAAGCCAAATGAGATTAACTCAGGAGTTATGACCCAACCTTTCCACGAGGTGATCAGAGGAGATCCTACATGAATAAACACTGCCCCTGTCAGCCGTGTGGACATTTTGATTTTTGTTTTTTCCTCTCTGAACCACCCAGTACATCGTAGCCAGGTCTAATAACCCTACAGAGCAGCAGCCAATGGTTCTCTGCTGACTCCAGGGGTGGGCTCACCTCCAGCCTGCCACGGTGATTGTCAGCTGCCCTGTGCTGCAGTTCACCCGCTCAGAGAACACAGACATACCACTTGTGGGGCAGGGGGACAAAAGACTAGGAAAAGACAGAACCATCCTTGGTATCCGATGGCCGTCTTTTTCTTCTCTTGAGTCTGTTCTGCTTTGAGCCTCTGAAGCTTATGCATCTTAGATCACTCCAAGCCAAAGAGAACAGATTCATAGATTCTCCCATCCTACCCAAGGGCCTGGAACGCTGCCCTTAAAATTCACACCAGTTAAGAAGCAGGAATGGAACTCAGATTAAAGTCTCATCACGTTGCTGGAGTGTCCCCAAACTGCCTATTTTTATAGTCTTGTTTCCTTCTATTCCCTCCCCACCCCATGCCAAAAACATGGCTAGTATCTTGACCTTCTAAATGCAAGAAGGGATTTTATAATAAGCTGTGTTATTATGTAAATTACTGAGTTTGAATTCTTATTTCTGGGGGTTTGAAAGAGTTGAGTAGATCAGGTAAAAAGAGAAAAGGGGATTTGTGTTTATTTTAATTTGGATTTTGGTTTGGTTTGGCTAGTTGCATTTTTTGGTACAAGACCTACTCTAGAACAGCAGGGAGGGATAAGTACGTGCTCTGCAGTGTTTCTAAATTAACTTCTCTTTAGGAATTAATTTCTGTCCAGTTTAATGATGTGATACTTAAGTCAAAAATCTGAGGTTACACAGTACCAAATCTAGCTTCTCTCTCTGGGTTCCTTTTTATCTTCTTTTTCCTTCTAAGTCAGCTTTTGTCTCTTGTTTCTTTTCCTTTTAGGGACTTAATATGCCATCTAGAATACTGAAAAACTATGAAAACATAGGGGAAGCCCAGGAAATAATAAAATGGATGTGGGATTTTTATAGGACATCTTTAATAATTACAAAACTTATGTCTTTATGAAAAGATTAAAAAAAAAACTTTTAAGGGCATAGTAATTTGGGAAATGAAAATTATTGGGAGTCAAAAATAATAAATGCTACCCCAGCCTTCTGTAGTAACTTATGCCTTCAGCATAAGTTTTCCCTTATTGGGAAAATTAAAGTACTAATGCTTGGCTAGTTCGTGGATGTGTTAAGTGTTTGGAAGTAAGTTAATAACTCAGCATTTTAATAAAGCACTTATTCTCTACAACACTCCCTATATTCCATTTAGTCTTGGCATTGCTCTAAGCATTTTTTTTTTTAAAGAAACTTTGTTTAGTGAAACCTGAATCCAGGATTTGCTTTAATTTCACCCTCTATTTTTTCCCATCTTCCCCTTCCTCCTTTTTTTAGCTTTCTAATGACAACAGAAATCCAGACTTTCTGTTTTTAATCCAGAAAGGCAGCTGAGTGTTCATGCTCAGAGCTTCCCAATGCCATCTTTGTGGACACTGAGCCAGTCTTAGGTCAGATGCTCACAACACGTAGGATCCTCCTGAGACACATTCTCCTACTCAGCACTGGAAATCTGGAAGGAGCTTTGTGTGTGTGTGTGTGTGTGTGTGTGTTCTGCCAGTTTGTCAGAGATAAGAATGGATTATTCTCTGTGTTCTGGACCAGATTCTAGAATGTTTCTAGAATGTATACCAGGCAGTACCACTTCCTTCTTGGTTCACTCAGAGGAAGACCCCCCAACCTGCAAGGGGACTAAGTCAAAGCTACCAAATTCAACTTTGACCTTCTCTGGTGACTCAGTTTTCTTTCCAATACTCTAATTTCTTCTAGCGATGGCCTGCATCACACCAAGAACCGCCACTCAAAGCAAGCCTATTAGATACCTTGATAAGGGATGAGCAGGAAAAAACACACTCCAAAACTTCAAAGTGCCATTAATCAACTTTTAAAAATAAAGGTAACAGGAAATGAGGGCTAAACAATGTAACCTAACTGCCAACTAAAGTCTACAGTAGTCTGGTCTTAGTTACATTTGATATGGAGCTATATAGTGTTAAGCAGATTCCAACAGATTTATTAAAAACATAGGTATTGTATTTTAATGGCTACCAATGGAGATATATACTTAGCCTGCAGGCCAAACATCAATCAGTGTTTTTCTATCCTGGGGTTTTGTCACCAAGCCAAAATTTATACAAAGCCACCCTAAGTGCTGTTGATTGCAGAGGAACCTCCCTCTTGGTGGCATTAGAGAGCTGTCCAGCCAGCTCCACTCAAACTGAGTCCATGATTTAGAACTCACACATAAAAACAAACAGAGGAGAAAAATCTAAAAAAGTTAGTATGTGGAGCATCTCATAGCTGGGACGAGTTGGGTAGAGGTGAGAAAAACAAACTCTAGAACAAAGACAAGGTTAAGGTGGGAAATACCAGCTGGTCCCAGAAAGAGGAAGGCATGTGACCTGGGATCCTCATTTTTGCCAGATCACGGACCAGCTTGTTAGCATGGTACTAGAGACGGCCTCTTTCCACTCTACGTGGTGGATTTAAAGGCCTCAGAGGATTCATAGAGCCCTGAAAAAAATTTTCCAGACTTGGGAGATGGAGAGAAAGGAGGTTCTTGCTTTCAAGCAGCCTGAAGACAACCTCAGTGACTTTAGCTGCTCTTCAATAAAGTAGTGCCAACAGTGGACAGATTTTGTTGACCTTCCGTGTGGCACAAGTGTCGTGGGAGGGGAGAGGGAGGAGGGGAGGGTAAAGGGAAGAGGGGCGGAGAGTGGCACAGGAGAGGAGTTTCATCATGAATAAATGTCAGACTCCACATGGCACTCTGCTAGTAGCCTCGGAGGATAACATTGCAAGGAAATGGACAACAGGGTGTCCAGGTCATACCCTCTGTCCTTTGGGATCCAAGGTCAGGACATTCCACCCCTTGGTTTGCTCTTACAGGATGTGCACTTCAGATAGGATCGAACGGGAAACTGGGTGCTCTGCCTTAGGCTGTTAAAACGCTGCCACCTGTGTTAGAAAACACGTGCGAGTCAAGGCACTCCAGATGCTTCCTTACGGGCAGCATCCACTGTGGTGTGGCGTGCCAGCCTGATGCCCCTTCAGTGACGTGCGTGACTGGCAGCCAGTGCTGGCCCGCCTACAGTATCGGTGCATCTCACCCAAAGCCAGAGTTCAGCACTGCATGTTGACCAGGTGGATATCCTGTAACATAGATGCTCGTTTGGATCCAAAAGGAAAACCATTAAAAATTAAAGAAAGACAAACAACTTTCATGTTTCTTTGGGGGGGGTGTGGTCCAAGAAAATAAATAAAACCTTGTTGTAAAGAATTCATCAGCCTGATTTCCTTCTCTCATTCAATGTGTTTCTTTGAAAGTGAAGTCGCTCAGTCGTCTCTGACTCCTTGCGACCCCATGGACTGTAACCTACCAGGATCCTCTGTCCATGGGATTTTCCAGGCAAGAGTACTAGAGAGGGTTGCCATTTCCTTCTCCAGGGGATCTTCCTGACCCAGGGATAGAACTAGGGTCTCCCACATTGCAGGCAGACACTTTACCGTCTGAGCCACCAGAGAAACCATGTGTTTTCTTTGCTCCCACTCAAAAAGGAGATCATGGGAGTGAAACTTTGCTCTCAGGGATGCTCAGTAGGAAAGGGGGGATGGGAGTGGCAATAGCTTCCAGATGTGGATGTCTGCTCAACCCATCTGGCTATGAGGAATTCCAGGGTTTCCCAAAGTTCCAGGACATCCTGTCCTAGAAGATTTTCTTGTATTATAAATGTTCGTCTTAGAGGAAATAAAAAATAAATAACCAGACAAACTAGTTCCCTGAAGCTGAAAAAGTTGGGCAGATTTTTCTGATCAGAAAAATACCATTTCTGGGGGAAGAATTTTAAAACAGGCAGAGGGCTTCTCTGGTGGCTCAGTGGTAAAGAGTTTACCTGCCAGTGCAGGAGACACAGGTTTGATCCCTGGTCCAGGAAGATCCCAAATGCCCACGGGGGTAACTAAGCCCATGCACCACAACTACTGAGTCTGTGTTCTAGAACCTGGGTACCACAACTACTGAGCCCATATGCCATGACTACAGAAGCCTGAACGCTCTAGAGCCTGTGCGTCACAAGAGAAGCCACTGCACAGGGCGAGTGGTGTAATGAATAACGCATCCAACTACAGATCAGAAGAGAAGCCACTGCAGTGAGAAGCCCACGTGCCACAACTAGAGAGAGTAGCCCTGCTCACCGCAACTAGAGAAATGCCTGTGCAGCAATGAAGACCCAACACAGCCAAATAAAATTATATATATATATACACACATATATAATACACACACGCACACTCTTATCTAAAAGAAGGCAGAGAATCTCTTTATGGAACACAGGGCTTCATGAATAAAACTATAATCAACTTGCCTCCCGAAAGGGAGGGAAGATGATGGGATACCAACTCCCTTCCAAGTTCAAGAGGGAGCAGACTCCCCAAGATTTTCAGGAAATGCTGTCCATTCTTCCCTTCCACTCATATCATTCCTCATCTAACATCATGGCTCCTTTAATACAAAGAATCAGTCCCTGGGTTCAGTGATCCCTTTGAGTTTCCATGCTGAGAACAACTTTTTGTCTCATTCTCCGCATCATCATCTCTTACTCCTAGTATTGAGTTTAGTATTTTAATTTGAATAATTCTTTTATCAATTAAATAAAACCCAAAATTCTAGAGTAAGCCCCCCATTTTGCAGTTCCATCAAAAATAAACTCTGAAGCCCTAAGAAACATAATTTTGTTAAGTGAGCATTATTGCATCACATTTTTGGATAGTTTCAACTGTGAGAAAACAGCCTAGGTCCTTGGAGGCTGGAGTGGAAACCTCTAAATTCTTGTCCAACTCAAATTTTGTGTGTTTTCCGGTCACAATGTCTTTCCCATGGTTTCTATCACTGTGGGAGCTGGGAAGAGTGAATGTCAGCCACAGTCATCCTTACCCACATTCTTTATGGTATTACCAGTTGGTTTGTTCAGGCAAAGGGTGGTTTGCAAGGAATTTCCACAGGGTTTGTTTGGTTCCCTTCTCATCTAGAGCTTAGGTCCATAGTATTTCACAGGGTAATGGCACTAGGGAACATATATAAACAAAGACAGACACTATTCTGAACTTCTCTCTGGTGCTTCTGTATTAGGATTCTGAGCATCTCTTGGTTACCCTAACACATGATCTTTAACCTAAATTTTCTACAATATTAAAAACATGTCTTTACTTGTATACCAAGTTCCTTTGCTGATAAGCTAGGAAAACTCCCAAACCAAATACCAAGATGTCAGTTCCTTAAACACAAAATATTTGGATGAGTCACAGGTGTAGTAGCTCTAGAACACCTCAAGCATATGAAGCAACACAGAGAAAGAAGAGAGGCTGTAAAAGCAGGTACTGGAGTCAGACCCAACTGAGTTCAAATGTGCACCACCATTCATGACCTGTGGGTCCTTGAGCAAGCCACTTAACCTAACACTTTCTTCATCTTTAAAATGGAACAATAAGAACTTCCCCAGTGGTCCAGTGGTTAAGACTTCACCTTCCAATGCAGGGGGTGCGAGTTCAATCCCTGGCCAGGGAACTAGAATCCTACATGCCTTCTGTCCAAAAACCCAAAACATAAACCAGAAGCAATATTGTAACACATTTAATAAAGACTTTAAAAATGATCCACATCAAAAAAAAAATCTTAGAAAAATAAAATGGAAAAAATATAACAACTACCTCATAGGTAGTTGTATAGACCAGACTAGTTACTGCATATAAAGAGAATAGCCAGGACTTCCCAGGAAGTCTAGTCGTTAGGACACAGTGCTTCTAATAAAGGGGGTGTGTGGCCAATCCCTGGTCAGGGAACTAAGATCCCACACACCTTCGTGTCCACCCCTAGCCCCAAAAAGGAAAGAAAGAATAGCCAGGGCCTGCCTCATGATAGGCACTTGATAAAAGTCTGGGAACACTATCCCTGTCATCACTGTCACATAAAAGTACACTCCCCAGCTCCCCTAAACCCAAGAAACCTAACCCTTCAGTGTGTGTGTTAGTCGCTCAGTCGTGTCTGACTCTTTGAGACACCACGAACTGTAGCCCTCCAGGCTTCTCTGGCCATGGAATTCTCCAGGCCAGAATACTGGAGTGGGTTGCCATTTCCTTCTCCAGAGGATTTTCCCAACTGAGGGATCGAACCCTGGTCTCCTGCACAGCAGGCAGGTTCTTTATCGTTTGAGCTACAGGGAAGTCCTACAGAAGAGTATGCTGGGTGGGCATTCCCCTTCTGTCAGTGAAACACAGAGGACAATCTGATCCATAGCTTTCTAATGAGAAGGAAATAAATTAAACTTTAAAAAGTAAGCAAATCATTATTATATATTTTTAAATAATGCCTCCAGTTTTGTTTGAGAAACAAGCCCTAATTTGCTTATTCTTCACTTCTATTTCCATTTTCATTTAATAACAAAATGGGAGAAACATTAGTGGGAGATCGTAATTGTAAAAGTAGCAATAAAGTAAATGGCAACATTAAAAATACTTCATACACATGAATGTAGCAATATTCAAGGCAATTGGAAATAAGAAGCAACTCAGGAATTAATGGTACATGCGTTAACAACTGAGTCCATCCAGGAAGGAGATTCTCATGCCTCAGGGCCTTGTTTCCAAATCTGTGGTCTGATGTTTTCAAACTGTGATGCTCTAGAAGATTATTGAGAGTCCCTTGGACAGCAAGGAGATCAAACCAATCTATCATAAAGGAAATCAACCCTGAATATTCACTGGAAGGACTGATTCTGAAGCTGAAGCTCCAATACCTTGGCCACCTAATTAAAGAGCAAACTCATTGGAACAGACCCTGATTCTGGGAAAGGTTAAGACAGGAGAAGGGGCGACAGAGGACAAGATGGCTAAATGGGATCATCAACTCAATGGACATGAGTTTGAGCAACTCTGGGAGATAGTGAAGGACAGGGAAGCCTGGCATGCTGCAGTCCATGGGGTCGCAGAGTGTCAGACAGGACTTGGAGACTAAACAACTGCTTCTGCATGCTGGACCACATATGTACATAAAATACCTATAGCCTCAAGCTGCTGATATTTAAGTGATTCTGTAACATATGGAAATCATAGAACCAGAATGTTAACGGAGGAAGGAGCTTAGGTGTCAATTCTGGCCCAAGCCAGTTCATACATGAGGGATGTAAGATTTAGAAAAACTCTAACAGGGTTTTTCCAGAGATTAAGGAGGTCTCCTGTGAATCTGGAAAACCACACGAGGCTCCAGCCACCCTAGCACAACTTTCAAAAAAGAAGAAAACAGCGGAGAAATACTGAGGAGGCCCTCTTGCTCACATGTCCAGAAGACTCCTTTGATAATCTAATGGAAGCTATGGACTATCTTCCTTGATAAAAGCACAAAATATCTGAGTCTTCACATCCCTCAATCCCATCCCAGAGCCTATTTCTAACTCCCCTGCAACAGTCCCAGGAGGTATTAGGGAAAGACCAAGCACAAAACAGAGCTACTTGCATCAAAGGAATTCAAAGGAAGAGCTGTGACATCAAACTATTTGGACCCAGAAATAAAGGATAGAATCCAGGCCCAGTTCCCAGGCATACTGGAAATACTGCTTTCCTCACCCTTAGAATCTGAGATCTGATGGCTTGACTTGGATGGGAGTACAGTGTGGGCTGGGAAAGTTTTGAGAGGGGGAAAGGGTGCCTTATGTAAACACAACTCAGTAAACACACTGACACAAAGCAAGAGATCTGGACCCAAATTCCAGTTATACATCGAATAATTCCTGCAGCCATGTTACTTGATGTGACACTGAAAGATGAACCCCCCTCCCAGGTCAGTAGGTGTCCAATATGCTACTGGAAAAGAGCAGAGAAATAGCTCCAGAAAGAATGAAGAGGCTGAGCCAAACCAGAAATGACACCCAGTTGTGGATGTGTCTGGTGGTGAAAGTAAAGTCTGATGACATAAAGAACAATATTGCATAGGAAACTGGAATATAGGTCCATGAATAAAAGTAAATTGGAAGCGGTCAAACAAGAGATGACGAGATTGAACACTGACATTTTAGGAATCAGTGAACTAAAATGGACAGGAATGGGCGAATTCAATTCAGATGACTATTATATCTATTACTATGGGCAAGAATCCCTTAGAAGAAATGGAATCTCTTCAACAGAAGAATCCAAAATGCAGTACTTGAGTGCAATCTGAAAAATGACAGAATGATCTCAGTTCATTTTCAAGGCAAACGATTCAACATCACAGTAATCCAAGTCTATGCCCCAACCACAAATGCCAGAGAAGATGAATGGTTATATGAAGACCTACAAGAACTTCTAGGACTAACACCAAAAAAAAGATGTCCTTTTCATCACAGAGGACTGGAATGCAAAAGTAGGAAGTCAAGAGATACTTGGAGTAATAGGCAAATTTGGCGTTGGAGTACAAAATGAAACAGGGTAAAGGCTAACAGAGTTTTGCCAAGAGAACTGGTCATAGCAAACACCCTCTTCAACAACATAAGAGAAGACTCTGCAAGTGAACATCACCAGATGGACAATACCGAAATCAGATTGATTATATTCTTTCCAGCCAAAGATGGAGAAGCTCTATACAGTCAGCCAAATCAAGACTGGGAGCTGACTGTGGCTCAGATTATGAACTACTCTTTGCAAAATTCAGACTTTATTTGAAGAAAGTAGGGAAAACTACCAGGCCATTCAGGTATGACCTAAATCAAATCCCTTATGATTATGCAACGGAAGTGACAAATAGATTCAAGGGATTAGATATGATAGACCGAGTGCCTAATGAACTAGGAATGGAGGTTCATAACATTGTACAGGAGGCGGTGACCAAGAAAAACAAAGGCAACAATGTAAAAAGGTTGTCTGAGGAGGCCTTATGAATAGCTGAGAAAAGAAGAGAAGTGAAAGGCAACTGAGAGAAGGAGATATACTCATTTGAATACAGAGTTCCAAAGAATAGCAAGGAGAGATAAGAAAGCCTTCCTCAGTGAACAATGCAAAGAAATAGATGAACACAATAGAATGGGAAAGACTAGAGATCTCAAGAACATGAGATACCAAGGAAATGTTTCATGTAAAGATGAGCACAATAAAGGACAGAAACAGTAAGGAGCTAACAGAAGCAGAAAATATTAAGAAGACATGGCAAGAATACACAGAAGAATTGTACAAAAAATATCTTAATGAACCATATAAGCACGATGGTGTGGTCACTCACCTACAGCCAGACATCCTGGAGTGTAAAGTCAAGTAGGCCTTAGGAAACATTACTAAGAACAAAGTTAGTGGAGGTGAAGGAATTCCAACTGAACTATTTAAAATCCTAAAAGATAATGCTGTGAAAGTGCTGCACTCAATATGCCAGCAACTTTGGAAAACTCAACAGGGGCCACAGGACTGGAAAAGGTCAGTGTTCATTCCAATTCCAAAGAAGGGCAATGTCAAAGAATGTTAAACTACTGCACAATTGTGCTCATTTCACATCCTAGTGAGGTAATGCTCAAAATCCTTCAAGTTAGGCTTCAACAGTACATGAACTGACAACTTCCACATGTACAAGTTTGATTTAGCAAAGGCAGAGGAACCAGAGGTCAAATTGCCAACATCTCCTGGATCACAGAAAAAGCAAGGGAATTCTAGAAAAACACCTACTTCTCCTTCACTAACTACACTAAAGCCTTTGACAGTGTGGATCACAACAAACGGTGGAAAATTCTTAAAGAGATGGGAATATCAGAACACCTTACCTGCCTCCTGAGAAATCATAAGAAGGTCAAGAAGCAACTGCTAGAACAAGACATGGAACAACAGACTGGTTCAAAATTGGGAAAGGAGTACATCAAGGCTATATATTGTCACCCTGCTTATTTAACTTACATGCAGAGTACATCATGTGAAATGCCAGGCTGGATGAAACACAAGCTGGAATCAAGATTGCTGGGAGAAATATCAACAACCTTAGATACGCAGATGACACCACCCTAATGGTAGAAAGTGAAGAGGAACTAAAGAGCCTCTTGATGAAGGTGAAAGAGGAGTGAAAAAGCTGACTTAAAACTCAACATTCAAAAAACTAAGATCATGGCATCCAGTCCTATCACTTCATGGCAAATAGATGGGGAAAAAATAGAAACAGTGACAGACTTTATTTCTTGTGCTCCAAAATCACTGTGGATGGTGACTGCAGCCATGAAATTAAAAGACCCTTGTTTCTTGAAAGAAAAGCTAAGACAAACCTAGACAGCATACTAGAAAGCAGAGACATTAATTGGCTGACAAATGTCTGTATAGCCAAAGCTATGGTTTGAGTTGGACCATAAAGAAGGCTGAGTGCCCAAGAATTGGTGCTTTTAAACTGTGGTGCTGGAGAAGACTCTTGAGAGCCCCTTGGACAGCTAGGAAATCAAACCAGTCAATCCTAAAGGAAATCAACCCTGAATATTCTATGAAAGGACTGATGCTGAAGCTGAGCTCCAATCCTTGGCCTCCTGATGCGAAGAGCTGACTCACTGAAAAATACCCTGATGCTGGAAAAGATTGAGGGCAGGAGAAGGGGGTGACAGAGGATGAGATGGTTGGATGGCATCACCAACTCAATGGACATAAGTTTGAGCAAACTCTGAGAGACAGTGAAGGACAGGGAACCTGGTGTGCTGCAGTCCATGGGGTCTCAAAGAGTCAGACACGACTGAGCAACTGCACAACAGAATCCTTAGTTTTCCCAATATGGAATTAGGATAACAAGACCAACCTTGCACTGTTGTATTTAGGATTAGAGATAACAGCTGATCTTTGAGCAATGCAGGGGTTAGGGGCCCCAACTCCCTGAGCCACTAAAAATCTGCATACTACTATCTCTCCCTCAAAAATAGAGAAACTGATAGATGCCTCAACCCAGGGCAGGAAGCTGCAACAGTTTGGATAGAATAAGGATTTAAACCTTAGTTCTTTTGATTCCACATACTGTGATCTCTACTTGAATACAAATTTTTCCCCACACTTAATGATCTGTAAAATGAAAATACAGGTACTATTATATATTTATTGAAAAAAATCTGCCTATAAGTAGAACCAGGCAGTTCAAACCAGTGTTGTCCAAGGATCAACTGCATACATGTATTCACACAGACATGCACAGAGTACTCAGGTGCTTATCACATAACAGGCATTCTATAAAACATGATTGCTGTTATTCTTAGTTCACTCACCCATTCATCAAATGTATTTATTAACCATGCAGTGTCGTGCACAGCACTAGGGTTTTGGTAATGAAAAGCCAGATGAAGCAGTGGCTTTGAGTTGTCCACCATCTAATGAAATTTTAGACAACAAATAAACCTCTGCCCCAGACTGTGATTCTTATAGGGTAGGGAAGTTTCAGGGTAATATGGAAGCCCCTACGAGGGGCTGAGGAGTCAAAAATAGCCTCCTGGAGGAGCCAGGATTTGAACTGAGGGCTGAGGGGTGGCAGAGGTTAGTTGGGCCACAAGAATGGGGAAGAGTGTGCCAAGTGAAGGTGTAGGAGAAAGTAGTCCACTGTGGTTCAAGGGCAGGGCTCTGACAAGATGTGTGAAGGGATAAGTCTGGAGCCTGAAGGGAGAGAACTTCAACTGGGTTCAGAGCTTAGTCTTCACGCAACCACCATGTGAGTCAATGGCAAGCTTTGAATTATCAGAAGACTAGACACAGATACCACATGGGCAAGCCAGAGCAGGCCTGCTTGCTTGAAGGATAAAGAAGAAAGCCGGGACAGTCAGTATACACCAAAGAGAAATAAGTGTTCTCCAAGGCACAGACACACTCTTCTGGCCACCACGTTCTGTCCTGGGAATACACAGCTGAAGACGATAATGTGAGTGAGTGAGGGTCACATCAAACCCTTTGGAGGCTTCACCATCTCCTCCAGGTTTTCCATTCCCCAGCACGACGCTGAAACTGTTCTCCGTGTGGGTTATCTGGAGCAGTGCCAAGGGACGCCTCCTGCTGCTGCACCCTATCAGTCTTGAAATCTCACTGTGATGACAAGGCTTGTACAGGGCAGAACACCCGGGCTGGAGGGCAGTTCCCGTTTATCACACTGGGCCCTACCCCCTCCCTCCTACCACAGTCCAGCCCACAGCAGTCCCCGAGTTTAGTGCTGAGAAACCCAAGAGAAGCCCGTTTCTCAGGAGACGGTGGGAGCCGTGGTGTAACACATCCTCTGACCTTGATTCTGTTTGTCCCCAGGACTTCATCCTGAAGTCAGTGAGCAGCCACTGAGGTGGTTAGAAGCAGAGGAAAGACACGGTCTGATCTGTACAAACAAAAACACTGTGGCTGAAATGAGACGAACTGGGTTCAAAGGGGAGAGATCCATTATCCCGGACAAGGATAAAGACAGCAGAGGTGGAAAGCAGTGGGCAGAACTGAGGAGTCCGTTTAGGAGAGGATTAGGCAGGATCTGAGGACTGGCTGGTGTGGCACACGGACACACGAATCTGTAGTTTCCAATGAGTGAGCCAGCACGTTAGTTAAGATGGTGTGTCAGTTTCTTTTTGCTGCTGCAACAAATTATGCAAACAAGTGGCCTGAAACCATGCAAATTTATTCTCTTATAGATCTGGAGGTCAAAAGTCCAAAATCACTTTCACAGGACTGAAGTCAAGACGTTTGCAGGGCTGGTTCTTTCTGAAGCCTCTAAGGGAGAATTCCTTGCCTGCTTTTTTCTGCTTCTAGTGGCCACCCGTATCCTTTAGCATCTGGACCCTTGCTCCATCTTCAAACTGTATCACTCTGAGCATCACAGTACCTTCTCCTCTCAGAAGGCAACCCCTCACTCCTAAAAAATGTTGCAATTACATCAGTCCTTACAGGTTATTGTAAGCCTATGCTTAAATAGGGCTTCCCTAGTGGCTCAGTGGTAAAGAATCTGCCTGCCAATCCACCTACGGGAGACATGTTTGTTCCTTGGGTCAGGAAGATCCCCTGGAGGAGGAAATGGCAACCCACTCCAGTCTTCTTGCCTGGAAAATTCCATGGACAGAGGAGTCTGGTGGGCTACAGTCCATGGGGTCTCAAAAGAGTTGGACACGACTGAAGCGACTAAACAGTAACAATAATTTTTAAATAATTCTCCCACTCTTGTCTCAAAGACAAGTCCCAATTGGCTTATTTTTCATTTCTAATTTCCATATTCATTTCACGACAAAATGGGAGCTGCTCTGCCAGATAGAGGTACTTGGAGAGGATTTTCAGGCACCATGATTGGCCATCAGCTGTAACTTCCCTTGAGACAGGGAGCGAGAAAGCTGGGATATGAGAGGAAGGAAAAGGAAGAAGTATTAATACAACCAAAGTACAACTTTACCATTACCAAGCATCACCATCGAGTCACCAAACATGGCAGAAAGGTTCTTTTGTAATTAGAAAACTCAGCGGGTTAGTCACATACTAATCGAGACCTATTTTTGCTTGAATTAGGTCAGTCTTCGTTAAATGCCTCTCTAGAAGTAGGCGGAGGTCGAACTCCCCCTGGGTGGTTTGCAGTGATGCAGCAGAAATGACTCACGTTCGCTGCTGCTATAAGCTACACAGATGGCTGGGAGCGGCTGATGGAAGCTGCCCTGCCAACTCCCCCAAGACTGAAGCCCACCCTCCCACCACCCCTACTTCAAGCCATGCAAATAGACTGCAGGTGGGCAACCGTGGTTTCTAAACTGACCCTCATGCTGCGGGGCACAACAGTTTCTTAATCCTCTGCTATCAGAATGCCAGGAATTATATCTCAGCTAGCTATGTAGTTGTGACTGGCACAGAGAAGGTCCTGGCATCCTGATAGACAGGCATGTCTCTCTAGTGGAATAAATAATCACTCCAGTTGGGTTCTCATGGGGTGATCAACTTGTTTCAGCTTGCCTGAAAGGTTTGCATCCTGGGTAAACCAATCATTGGTCAGTCTAGAGCTCTTCAGAAAGGATAAGATGCAGGGCCAAATCTCTACTTGAAAGATATTCCAGGTTCTCCACAGTGTATGAAATAATCTTCAAGATGAAAGGGATATTAGTGAATATCTGATCTAGTAATTCTAAACCATAGTGTACACCAGAATCCCCTAGGCTATTTACTGAAAATGCAGATTCCTGAGTGCTACCTCCAGAAACACTGATAAAATAAGTCTTGGTGGGCTCCATATCTTGCCATTTTATAAGCATCCTGGATGATTCAGATTAAAATGGTCCAAGAGGCCATGTTTGAGAAACAGGAATTTAATTCTAGCCCCTCATTTTACTGATAAGAAATCTATCCTGAACTGAATCACTTTGCTGTATACCAGAAACTAACACTACATTATTAATCAACTTTATTTCAATATAATATAAAAAATTCTAAAGAACAAATCTATCCTGCATAAGGCCACATAATAGGCCAATTACAGCCTGATCTAAAATAAAAACTCAAATACACATTCTCTTCCAAGTTCAGTTATTTCCATTTCGAGCATTTAGGGGATACGTGAGCCTTCCTTTTTGAAGACGTCTGTTTATATTGTCCCTCCAGAAAATATCATCTGCCTGAGAAAATATTTAACAGAAAGGAACTGAGACTTACTGGATGTAAGCACATTTATAGGGCTTGGGCTTTCTTTTCTGTTAGTAGCTGATGTCAGGTTCAAAGAAAAAGAAGTTATAATGCTTTGTTTTCCTTCTTGAAGGGTTTCTTAGGAACATCAGCTGCTTTGAGCCAGTCTGCTCTTATACAAAAGGTTTGAGACCTCACACCGACTCAGCCAGGATAAGTGATGTTAATTATAAAGGTATCTAGGATTAAAACAGAACTTCCTGGTGGCTCAGACGGTAAAGAATCCACCTGCAAGGCATGAGACCTGGGTTTGATCCCTGGGTTGGGAAGGTCCCCTGGAAAAGAAAATGGCAACACCCTCCAGTATCCTTGCCTGGAGAATCCCATGCACAGAGGAGCCTGGTATGCTACAGTCCATGAGGTCACAGAGAGTCAGACACAACTGAGTAACTAGCACACACAGGATTAAGACACAGTCACAAAATGCTTAATTCATGCTCTAAAATTTGTCCTTTGTGAAACTGGACCCAGGGCATTTCCTGTCCATGTGACTTTTCTCTGGTTTGCCCATACCATGTAGAGCCAGTCTTCAAATATCCAACAGCAAGCTTTTGAAAGTAGTGTTGAAGGTATGTATGCTCAGTTGCTCAGTTGTGTGCTACTCTTTGAGATCCCCCATGGACTGTAGCCCACCAGGCTCTTCTGTCCAAGGAATTCCCCAGGCAAGAATATTGGAATGGGTTGCCATTTCCTACTCCAGGGGATCTTCCTGATCCAGGAATCAAATCCAGCATGTTCTGTGTCTTCTGCATTGGCAGGCAGACTCTCTACCACTGTGTCACCCGGGAAGGCCTAGTATTTTAAGGCGGCTCTGACTAAATAGGTGGCCATCTGAGATGGACCCCATTTGCTGCTGTTTTATTCCCCATCTGTGTAACTTACATCTACCACACATAGACCTGTCCTCTGGAGCTAATTCCTCATCCAGAAGACAGGTCATCAAATGTTTAAAGACTGTTACCAAGACACCCAGGGTAAACATCCCTAATTCACCCAGGTGTCCTCTTTCCAAATTCCTCTTCCTCCTCAGGGTGTGATCTTCTTTCTACTGTCTTGTCAAAGTGTGTCATGCAGACCTGAGCCCAATTCCTAGGTCCCACCCTCTCCCCTCACATCAGCATCCATCATTAGAACTGGGGGAGAGAGGTGAACAGAGGTGACATGTTTCACATGGAGACTTGAAGATTTTCAAGACTGAAAAGAGTTTATGAAAAGGGGCCCACCCCAAGCATGGAGGGAGAGAGCATCCATGCCTCCCACAAGCCAGGTAAGGACTGCTGCTGCTGCTAAGTTGCTTCAGTCGTGTCCGACTCTGTGTGACCCCATAGATGCCAGCCCACCAGGCTGCCCCGTCCCTGGGATTCTCCAGGCAAGAACACTGGAGTGGGTTGCCATTTCCTTCTCCAATGCGTGAAAGTGAAAAGTGAAAGGGAAGTCACTCAATCGTGTCCCACGCTCAGTGACCCCATGGACTGCAGTCTTCCAGGCTCCTCTATCCATGGGATTTTCCAGGCAAGAGTACTGGAGTGGGGTGCCATTGCCTTCTCCGCCAGGTAAGGACTAGGGATTGCTTTAGCAGTGCTGACAATAAACTGAAGTCATGTGGATTTGTCTCAATTAATCAATTTACAGGGACTTCCCTGGTAGTCCATGGCTAAGACTCCATGCTCCCAATGCAGGTGACCCAGGTTCAGTACTTGGTCAGGGAACTAAATCCCACTTGTTACAACTAAGAGTTTGCATGTCACAGCTAAAGATCCTGCATGATGCAAATAAGACCCAGTGCAGCCAAATAAATAAATAATTAAAAACAAAAAAACAAAATAGCTTTAGATACAGTTCACATATTGCATGGTACATCCATTTACAGTTATAACTCAGTATTTTTAAAAATTATATTCAGAGTTGTGCAACTATCACAATTAATTTGACAACATTTTCATCATCCTCCAACATATAATCAAATTTTAAATAATATCTTAATAAATTTATTTCCTAATTATTGATCATCATTTATAAGACCTTCACACTATACACTGATACTTAAACACTCAGTATGAAAGCATGAGGAAAAGAACAGAGCAAGGCAATGCACTTCTTAGAGACTATATGACCCTGTTGTGCAACATTAACTAGTAAGTATTTCACAGTTTCCTAGAGGCTAAGAACAAGGACTCTGGGGCAAAGTTGGTCACATTCAAATTCTGGCTCACCACTTACTGACCTTGGGAGAGTCTGCTGCTAAGTCACTTCAGTCATGCCCGACTCTGTGCAACCCCATAGATGGCAGCCCACCAGGCTCCCCCATCCCTGGGATTCTCCAGGCAAGAACACTGGAGTGGGTTGCCATTTCCTTCTCCAATGCATGAAAGTGAAAAGGGAAAGTGAAGTCGCTCAGTCGTGTCCGACTCTTAGGGACCCCATGGACTGCAGCCCACCAGGCTCCTCCGTCCATGGGATTTTCCAGGCAAGAGTACTGGAGTGGGGTGCCATTGCCTTCTCCAGCTCCATCCATAAAATGAGGATAATTGTTCTTACCTCATATGGTTCTTATAAAGATTACACAGATTAACATAGAAAGCATGTAGAAAAGAATCTGGCTCTGCATCACTGGTGCTAATCTAATTATTGTACATATACTTTACTCTTATGGATACTGACCAGGGTAACCCTTTGTGACACTATGCGTTGTGAGATTTTGCATGTATATCTAATTTGTTAGCAGTTCAGTATGCACTGAAAGTCTGTGGTTAGAAAGAAAGTCCCTGTGAAATTAATGGTTATTGGGCAGTTTACCTGGGAGAAAAATCAGACAGTGTGGTCTTATTTCATGAACACAAAGAAATTTACATGAGAGATTCCAGTGACCTCCTCCTTGGGTTTGATTAATTCACTAGAGTGACTCACAGAACTCAAAAAAAACATTTTAATTTACTAGACCACCAGTATATCATGCAAGGATTTAACTCAGTAACAGCCAGATGGAAGAGATGTGTAGGGTAAGGTATGAGGAAGGGCACAGAGCTTCCATGCCCTCCCTAAGCTCGCCCTTTTGGTAGTATTTTGGAATGAGATTAATGCAAATCTTATAAAATGAATTAGGAAGCATGCCTTCCTTCACCATCTTCTGAAAACTTTTGTGTTGAGTTCACATCTCTTCCTTAACATATCCATGTCTTTTTATTAAAAATGAATATTTTGTAAAAAGCATATAGTTGGGTCTTGCTTTGTTTTTTAAAATCAAATCTGACAATCTCTGTGTTTCAATTCAGTTATTTGTATCATTTCTACTCAATATAATTATTTACATGATTATTCATCTATTTTTTCAAGTATTTTTTCTACCTTTCCTTCTCACATACTCTTTCTCCATTTATACATACTTTAGACTACTAATTATTTTCCACAGGACACTGAGGCTCTGTTGTCTTCTGTTAATCCCAGTCAGTGAGATTTTAGTTGCAAATATTTTATTTTTCTTATCTGAAGCTCCACTGATATTTTTTATATCTTCACTGATTTCCTTTAAAAATTAGAAGATGGTTGCAGCAACTATTTTACATCCTTTTTTCCCCTCTAATGCTATCATTTCTGTTCCTGTTGACTGATTTTTCTCTAATCGTGAGTTGTTTTCCTGTTTCTTGGAGCATCCAGTAATTTTTATGGAATGCCGAACTTTGTGAATACTTGTTGTTGAGTGTCTGGATTGTGCTGTCTTTCTTTAAGTGTTGGTCAGGGAGTTAGGTAATTTATAGATCAGTTTGATCTCTTTAAGGTCTGTCTTTAAGCTTTTCTAGAGCAGGCCTAGAGTAGTTTTCACTCTATAATAGCACAGCCCTAGTGCTAAAGTGTGGGGTCTACCATGAATGCCCTGGTGTGATCACCACTGGCTCTCCAATTTGACCAGTCATAGTTTGAAGACATCATCACAGCTTAAACATTTCATTGACCTCTGGGGATTATTCTGATTACAATTCTCTTTAGTATTCTTTACCTGACTTTGTATGGTTTCCTCTATGAATATGCAGCCTTGTGCTCAGCAAAGACTCATGAGAATCCTTTTTTAGGTTTCAGGAGTTCTTTCCCTGCTCACATTTTTCTGAAATTCTGCACTGCACGTCCACCTCAACTTTTACCCCAAATCTTTGTTCATCTTTAGTATTGTTTTGAAAGTATAAAAAATTAGATATTTTAGCAAGAGTTTTGTCTTATTGACCTATAGATAAATAGCACCTATTCTAAAAATAATTATGCTAACCTAATGGCAACCCACTCCAGTACTCTTGCTTGGAAATTCCCATGGATGGAGGAGCCTGGTAGGCTGCAGTCCATGGGGTTGTGAAGAGTCAGACATGACTGAACGACTTCACTTTCACTTTTCACTTTCATGCTTTGGAGAAGGAAATGGCAGCCCACTCCAGTGTTCTTGCCTGGAGAATCCCAGGGACGGAGGAGCCTGGTAGGCTGCCATCTATGGGGTCGCACAGAGTCAGCAAAAGGGGTTACATGCCTTGAGCGAGGTTCTGATATGACCCGTAAACTGCATATATTTAAAATTAGTTATGAGAAATAAACCCATCCTGGTGTTCCCAAAGTCCTTTCTACCTTAATACAAACCAGACTTCCCTGTGAGCCTGACAGGACAGTAAATATCCATCGATACATCCCTAAATGTGTGCAGAAGAGTATATAAAGACAGAAACCAAAAGTTCGAAGCCCTGGTAAGATTTATAAAATAACTAAGTAGATAAGTAAACAGTGTCTAAATAAAGCTGAAAATAACCTCTGCTGAAAACTTTCTTTTAAAAGTCCTCATGTGTTATCATTTAGTCTGAACTAAAAGCTACTGGGAGAAACAGGTAATATCTATATATATCTGGACTTCTGTTACTACCACCTCAGACTGGAGCTGTAGCTCATCCATAGGAATGATTATGTCCCATAGATGTAAATGATTAGCACCATCATTCCCAAGCACAGTCTTCTTACAAGTATTCATAAGAAAGAAAACATTTTTTCATCTAAATTTAATAACCAGGGCCTCTTGGGGGACTCGTACCTTGCTTTGATCTAACTTGCAGAGCCATAGCAGTTACTGCTGAGAAGGAACGACTTTTAGAAAGAAAAATATTATCTATTCAAAATTGTTTTCTGTCTGAAAGTCTGCCAAGTCAGTAAGTAGGGAATACACAGACAGAGTATATGTCTATATTCTCAAAAACTTAAATGTACATGCATATTTAAAAGTTCATTCCAAATGGAAATCCTTTATTGAGTTTTTCTAAATTCTGGAAACTGTGTTAAGTACTATAAGGGATATACAGATGTTAAATAAGGCATGGACTTTGAATGAAGTAAGTTCACAAGTCAGAAGAGAGATCACAATGTACGTGATTCTAACAGAAAGCAAAGAATAAGAAGGTATAAAGTGCTAAGGAGTGACACACATACAACCCATGGGAGTGGAGGTGCCTGGCACATAACAGGTGCTCAAATCTGTGGGTAAATAAATGAGGAATATATTTCTCTGATCATATATCTTAAATACTATCATCATTTCATAAACTATTATTTGGAAGGGAACAAAGACTGGGGACTAAAAAAACACTCATAAGATAATCTGATCTTTCATTCATGATTCAGACCTGTGTAGTCCAGAAATATCAGAAAGAGATATTTCTAAATAATTTTTCTAAGTATTTTCTCCGGGAGTTATGTCACAGTGAAATACTGTGTTGGTATGTCATCAGTTATCAGATCATTTCAGTTCAGATCAGTCGCTCAGTAGTGTCCGACTCTTTGTGACCCCATGAATTGCAGCATGCCAGGCCTCCCTGTCCATCACCAACTCCCGGAGTTCACCCAGACTCACGTCCATCGAGTCAGTGATGCCATCCAGCCATCTCATCCTCTGTCGTCCCCTTCTCCTCCTGCCCCCAATCCCTCCCAGCATCAGAGTCTTTACCAGTGAGT
>NW_011494894.1:9026461-9029731 GCF_000754665.1 Bison bison bison | reverse complement strand
TGGAGTTTCAGCTGTAGCATCATTCCTTCCAAAGAACACCCAGGGCTGATCTCCTTCAGAATGGACTGGTTGGATCTCCTTGCAGTCCAAGGGACTCTCAAGAGTCTTCTCCAACACCACACTTCAAAAGCATCAATTCTTCGGGGCTCAGCTTTCTTCACAGTCCAACGGTTATCAGTATTAGGTACATTTTGCTCTCTACCTACAGTATATGCCCAGGAAGAATGGTCCCAGAAAGCTGAAGCATTACATAAAGGCAGATGGCAGATTCAGCCTGAATACTAAAGAATATACTAGAAAAAGAGAAACCAAATTAATTTATGATGCTGAGACATGCTAGAGGAATGCGAACTCCTCTAGGACAGGCAGTATGACTTCTAGAATTCCATTCCTCTTCTTTCTTTCAATGCAAAACTGTTTCTACTCTTTAAAAAAAAAATGAAGCTATAGGGACTTTGGCTTCCCTGTAAGATGGAATAATAGGAACCATATCTAACCTTACATCTGAAACAATTAAGAAAGAACTAAACATATGAAACAAAGGTTTGCAAGACACTACATATCAGACAATGAAGGCAAGTGATCCTTGAGATACAGAAAACATCATATTCCTATGAGAGGTGATGGCCGTGGTGCAGGGTGGAGGGATGTGAGGGCAATCATGAACTCCCTGAACTGAGGAGAAGGCAAGGAGAGTTTGTAGGAAACCATGGCAACTCAACTTGGTAAAAAGAGAGTACCAGAAAGGAAAGTGCTACACAGAGAGAGAACTCGGGAGATACACAAAGATTTACTCTTGAGTATTTAGCTGAATACTGATTAGCACATGCATATGAGGAAACTACTCAAGGCTTGGCAAACCTATTTGAAATAATTAGGGATCAAGGTGTCTGGTGATCAGACAGGGCTTGGAATAATGTCTATTCACAATGGCCAGACTGAAAAAGCAAAAATTAAGGATGCTTTGTAGACACAAGTCTCTTGCGTCATTAATAGGGAATAATTAGCCATGCATTGATAACTGCTCCAGTCTTTCCTTATAAATCTTAACAACAAACTTGAAAAGATCAAACAATTTTCATGTAACATAACTACAACCCATAACAAAGCTCAAGAATATTTATGGGACTATAAAAATATCCAGCATCCCACAAAGTAAAATTCAAAACATCTGACATCTAGTAAGAAACTGCCAGAATGAAAAGAAGTGGGACAAATGCAACCCACAGTTAGGAAATAAATTAATCAAATGAAATTGACTCTAAATTGATATAGATGTTAGCATTAGCATACCAGAACATTAAAGCAATTATTGTACCTGGGTACCAAATGCTCAAAACTTAAGAAGAGACATGGAAAATATACAAATGACTAAAACTGAGCTTCTAGAGATGGAAATTAAGTAGGTAAAAAATTAAATAGGTAAAAAAAAATAAACCATATGAAATGAATAGCAGGTTAAGCTTAGAAGGAAGATTAGAAAACTTCAAGATACAATCAAAGAAAAATTTTAAAACCATACACACAGAGAAATGAGAATTTTAAAATGTAAACAGAGAGATTAGTTGAAGATAGATAGAGTAGAAGGACATGAGCTAACTCTTTTCTTATGAAAACACCAAAATCACAGCTAACTTCTCAACAACCACCAAAAAAACCCCACTGAAACCTACCCAAAAAAAGATACCCCAGATCCAAGGACAAAGAAGCCACAGTGAGACACTAGTGAAGTATTGTCACTCAGTCGTGTCCAGCTCTTTGCGACCCCATGGTCTGTAGTCTGCCAAGCTCCTCCATCCATGGGATTTTCCAGGCAAGAATACTGGAGTGGGTTGCTACTTCCTTCTCCAGGGAATTTTCCTAACCCAGGGATCGAACCCTGGTCTCCCACATTGCAGGCCAACTCTTCACCATTTGAGCCACGAGGGAAGCTCAATGAGACAGTAGGAGGGGCACAACTGCAGTAAAGTCAAAACCCATACCCACCAGGTGGGCAGCCCACAAACTAGAAAAAATTATACCCCAGAAGTTATCTCACAGGAGTGAAAGTGCTGAGCCCTACATCAGGCTTTGCAGTCTAGGAGTCCCCAAAGAACTTGGCTTTGGAAGCCAGCAGAGTCTGACTGCAAGACTTCCATATGACTGGGGGAAACAGAAACTCCATTCTTGGACGGTACACAAAAGTCTCACGTACACCAGAACTCAGGACAAAAAAAGCAGTGACCCCAGAAGAGACTGGGCCAGACTTATCTGCTAGTACCACAGGGACTCTGATGGAGGTGGGGTGGGGGTTGGTTGTCACTCTCTGCAGGGACAGAGTCACTGGCAACAGCAGTTCTGGGAAGCAGTCCCACCAAACAGCCTGTAGGCTCCAGTGCTGGATCACCTCAGGCCAAACCAACAGGGCAGGAACACAGCAACCCCACCCATTAGCAGACTCGCGGCTTAAAGTCTCCCTGAGTATGGCCATGAACTCTCCCTGAGTATATCATGAACTCCTTATTGCCAAATTCAGACTTAAATTGAAGAAAGTAGGGAAAACCACTAGACCATTCAGGTATGACCTAAATCAAATTCCTTATGATTATACAGTGGAAGTGAGAAATAGGTTTAAGGGACTAGATCTGATAGAGTGCGTGATGAACTATGGACAGAGGTTTGTGACATTGTACAGGAGACAGGGATCAAGACCATCCCCATGGAAAAGAAATGCAAAAAAGCAAAATGGCTATCTGAGGAGGCCTTACAAATAGCTGTAAAAAGAAGAGAAGTGAAAAGCAAAGGAGAAAAGGAAAGATATAAGCATCTGAATGCAGAGCTCCAAAGAACAGCAAGGAGAGATAAGAAAGCCTTCCTCAGCAATCAATGCAAAGAAATAGAGGAAAACAACAGAATGGGAAAGACTAGAGATCTCTTCAAGAAAATCAGAGATCCCAAGGGGACATTTCATGCAAAGACGGGCTCGATAAAGGACAGAAATGGTATGGACCTAACAGAAGCAGAAGATATTAAGAAGAGGTGGCAAGAATACACAGAAGAACTGTACAAAAAAGATCTTCATGACCCAGATAATCACGGTGTGATCACTGACCTAGAGCCAGACATCCTGGAATGTGAAGTCAAGTGGGCCTTAGAAAGCATCACTACGAACAAAGCTAGTGGAAGTGATGGAATTCCAGTTGAGCTATTTCAATTCCTGAAAGATGATGCTGTGAAAGTGCTGCACTCAATATGCCAGCAAATTTGGAAAACTCAGCAGTGGCCACAGGA
>NW_011494894.1:9013096-9026361 GCF_000754665.1 Bison bison bison | reverse complement strand
TGATGCTGTGAAAGTGCTGCACTCAATATGCCAGCAAATTTGGAAAACTCAGCAGTGGCCACAGGACTGGAAAAGGTCAGTTTTCATTCCAATCCCAAAGAAAGGCAATGCCAAAGAATGCTCAAACTACCACACAATTGCACTCATCTCACACACTAGTAAAGTAATGTTCAAAATTCTCCAAGCCAGGCTTCAGCAATATGTGAACTGTGAACTTCCAGATGTTCAAGCTGGTTTTAGAAAAGGCAGAGGAACCAGAGATCAAATTGCCAACATCCGCTGGATCATCAAAAAAGCAAGAGAGTTCCAGAAAAACATCTATTTCTGTTTTATTGACTATGCCAAAGCTTTTGACTGTGTGGATCACAATAAACTGTGGAAAATTCTGAGATGGGAATACCAGACCACCTGACCTGCCTCTTGAGAAACCTATATGCAGGTCAGGAAGCAACAGTTAGAACTGGACATGGAACAACAGACTGGTTCCAAATAGGAAAAGTGGTATGTCAAGTCTGTATATTGTCACCCTGCTTATTTAACCTATATGCAGAGTACCTCATGAGAAACGCTGGGCTGGAAGAAGCACAAGCTGGAATCAAGATTGCCAATTACATGCAGATATGCAGATGACACCACCCTTATGGCAGAAAGTGAAGAGGAACTAAAAAGCCTCTTGATGAAAGTGAAAGAGGAGAGTGAAAAAGTTGGCCTAAAGCTCAACATTCAGAAAACTAAGATCATGGCATCTGGTCCCATTACTTCATGGAAGATAGATGGGGAAACAGTGTCAGACTTTATTTTGGGGAGCTCCAAAATCACTGCAGATGGTGATTGCAGCCATGAAATTAAAAGATGTTTACTCCTTGGAAGGAAAGTTATGACCAACCTAGACAGATACTAAAAAGCAGAGACGTTACTTTGTCAACAAAGGTCTGTCTAGTCAAGGCTATGGTTTTTCCGGTGGTCGCGTATGGATGTGAGAGTTGGACTGTGAAGAAAGCCGAAGAATTGATGCTTTTGAACTGTGGTGTTGGAGAAGACTCTGAGAATCCCTTGGACTTCAAGGAGATCCAACCAGTCCATTCTAAAGGAGATCAGTCCTGGATGTTCATTGGAAGGACTGATGCTGAAGCTGAAACTGCAGTACTTTGGCCACCTCATGCGAAGTGTTGACTCACTCATTGGAAAAGACTCTGATGCTGGGAGGGATTGAGGGCAGGAGGAGAAGGGGACGACAGAGGATGAGATGGCAGGATGACATCACCGACTCAATGGACATGAGTTTGGGTGAACTCCAGGAGTTGGTGATGGACAGGCAGGCCTGGCGTGCTGCGATTCATGGGATAGCAAAGAGTCGGGCACAACTGAGTGGACTGAACTGAACTGAGTATGGCCCTGCCCACTAGAGAGACAAGACCTAGCTCCAACCAGCCCTGGGTAGGAACCAGCCTCTTCCATCAAAAAGCCTTCACAAACCTTTAGACAGCCTCATACACCAGAGAGCAGACAGCAGAGGTAAGAACCTCAATCCTGAAGAATGGAAACCACAACGACAAAGTCAGAAAAAATGAGATGGCAGAGAAATATGTTCCAGATGAAGGAACAAAATGAAGCCCCAGAAGAATAACTAAGTGAAGGGGATATAGTCAACCTATCAGAAAAAAAGAATTCAAAATTATGATAGTGAAGATAATGCAAGGTCTTGGGAAAAGAATGGAGACAACCATCAAGAAAATGCAAGATATGATTTAAAAAGACCTGGAAGAACTAAAGAACAAAGAAAGAAATGAACAATATAATAACCGAAATGAAAAATATACTAGAAGGAATCAATAGCAGAATAAGTGAGATAGAAGATAACATTTGTATGGAGGCATAAAATGCCCTGAATAGCCAAGGCAATCTTAAGAAAGAAAAATGGAGCTGGAGGAATCAGGCTCCTTGACTTCAGACTACACTACAAAGCATAGTCATCAAAATAGCATGGTAGCGGCACAAAAACATTCAATATTATCAAAATAAAGGGCTCAATCAAAAAATGGGCAGAAGACCTAAATAGAAATTTCTCCAAAGTCATACAGATATCCAGAAGGCACGTGAAAAGATGTTTAACATTGTCAGTTATTACAGAAATGCAAATCAAAACTACAATTAGATATTACCTCACACCAGTCAGAATGGACATCATCAAAAAAATCTACAAAAAAATAAATGCTGATGAGGGTATGGAGAGAGGGAACTTTCTTACACTGTTGATGAGGATGTAAATTCGTGCAGCCACTGTGGAGAACAATATGGAGGTTCCTTTAAAAACTAGAAATAGAGCTGCCATATGATTATTCAATCCCACTCCAGGGCACACATCCAGAGAAAAACATGGTCTGAAAAGATATGTGCTCCCCAATCTTCACTACAGTACTGTTTACAAGAGCCAAGATATTAAGCAACCTTAATGTCTATCAACAGAGGAATGGATAAAGAAGATCTGGTAAGTACATAATGGAATATTACTCAACCATTAGAAAGAATGAGATCATGCCATTTGCAGCAATATGGATAGAGCCAGAGATTATCATACTAAGTGAAGTAAATTAAACAAAGAGGAATTTTGAATGGTATCACTTATACACAGAATCGTTTTTTTAAAAAATGATAAAATGAACTTATTTACAAAACAGACAAAAATTCACAAACTGCTTAGAGAAAAAAAAATTATGGTTACCAGAGGAGAAGGATGGGAGGGAGGGATAGTTAGGAAGCTTGGAATTGACATGTATACACTGCTTAATTTAAAATGGGTAATCAACAAGGACCTACTGTATAGCACAAGAAACTCTGCTCAATATTATGTAACAATCTAAATGGGAAAAGAATTTGAAAAAGAACAGATACATGTATATGTATAGCTGAATCACTTTGTTGCACACTTGATTGCTAATCAACCATATTCCAATATAAAATAAACAGTGAAAAAGTCTACACAAATTCTTTCAGAAAATTGAAAAGAAGGGAATACTCTCCAAGTCATTCTATGAGTTCAGCATTTACTGTAAACCAAAACAAAACAATGATAAGAAGTGAACTACCTATCAATATCCCTCATAAACATAGATGCAAATGTTCTAAGCAAAATTTTAACAAATCAAATACAATATGCAAAAAAAGATAATACATCATGGCCAAGTGAGGTGTTCCAGGAATGCGAGGTTGGTTTAACATGCAGAAATCAATAAGTATAGGAGGATTCTGGGAAGACGGCAGAGTAGGAAGCACAAGAAATTTGTAACCTTACCTAGACAATAACAGCATTGGCAGAATCTGTGTGTTGCAACTACTGTGGGACACTGAAGTATAGACTGAAGGCTTGCCACTTACAGGAAAAGTCTTTGATGGTCAATTGCAGTTTGTTTCAGTCAACTTCAGTTCTTGACACAGTAGCAGCTATCCATTCCCCGCTCCTCCAACTCGTGGCAGGCATCCATTTTTTTTCCCCTGGAGTCACTTGCATACAGTTTGCAGGAGCCAGGGTGGGCAAAAAGAACCCAGTCCTCTAAATGTGAGGTAGCTCTGGTGACTGCAGATTCTGATCAGAGATTTGCAAATAAAGAAGTCATAGCTTAAATTGTTGTATATCCCCCCATTTTTGCAAGCTCTCCTCCTCTGACTAAAGTGACTCAATGGGATTTATAAAGAGTCAGTGCCATTTTTCCTTCCTTCGTCTTTGTTTTACCCTTTGTGAGGCAGATATTGAAGCAACAATATTTGAGGGGAAATTAGAAAGTCACTGTGTACTCCCAGGGAGGGCACAGGCTCAGAAAAGACCTGAGAAGACTTTGCGTTTATATCTAAGGTGATTTGTCACAGAGAAATAGTCTAGAACAATAAAAGAAAGAAACCAAACCAACAAAAACAGCAAACCATGGGAGAGGCAGAGAACCGTTTTGAGAAATACTGCACTATTAGATTCAAATGTCCAGTTTCCGACTACAGCATCACAGGCATACAAAGAGACAGGAAAATATAACCCACTCAGATTAAAAAGCAAACCAACAGAATTGTCTCTAAAAAGGAACTGATCCTGCATCTACTAGACAAAACCTTTAAAACTGTTCTAAAAATACTCAAAGAACTACATTAAGACAAGACAGTCAATAAAATAACGAGCAAAATGGAAAGATCAATAAAGAGATATGAAATCTAACCAAAAAATAAAAAATTATAATTTAGAACTGAGACATAAAATAACCGAAATGAAAAATTTACTAGAGGGATTCAAAGGCAGATTTGAGCAGACTGGAGAAAGAATGAACCTTAGTTGACTATAGGATTATAAAATTACTGGATCTGAGGAATGGAAAGAAAAGGGATAGAAGGAATGTGAACAGAGCCTGAGAAACCTTTGAGACACTATCAAATGAAATGAACCAACATATACATTGTGGAAGAGACAGAGAAAGGGGCAGAGAGAATATTTGAAGAAATAGTGGCCCCAAATTTTATGAAAGACGTGAATACATCCATCAAGAAGCTCAACAAACTCTAAGTAGAATGAACTTAAAGAGACCCATACAAAGATATATTTTAATCAAACTGTCAAAAGCCAAAGGCAGAATTTTTAAAGCAGCGAGAGGAAAGGAACAACTTGTTACATACAAGGGATCCTCAATTATATTATCAGCGTAGTTCTCATCTGAAAATTTGGAGGCCAGAAGGCAGTGGGCTGATATAGTCAAAGGACTAAAAGTATCAAACAAGAATCTTATAGCTGGCAAAACTGTTTTTCAAAAGTGAAGGGGAAATAAAGACATTCAGATGAACAAAAGCTGAGTTTATAACCACCGTATTTTTGCCTGGAAAAAATAAAAGGATGTTAAAGGGAGTCTTACAGGTTGAAATGAAAAGATACTAAGACTATACACACAAGAAAAATGAAACAGTAAATTAAATGTTTCACTACAAAAAAAAATCAACTAAATAAAAGAACACAGTAAAGCAGGCGACTGGGGACAAAAAAAGCTATAAGGCATATTAGAAAATATTAGGGATAATTACTGTAAATGTAAATAGACTAAACTCTATCAAAAGACATAGATTACCAGAGTGAATAAAAAACATGCCCCAAGCATATGCCATCTGCAACAGACTTATTTTAGATAAATGATACAAATAGCTTGAAAGGCTAGAAAAGAATATTCTGTGCAAATATTATAGTCAAAAGAAAGCAGGAGTGGTTATAATAATATCAGATAAAATACACTTTAAATCAAAAAATGTATACAAGGGCTTCCCTGATAGTTTAGTAGTTAAAAATCTTGCAACCAGTTTGATCCCTGGTTTGGGAAGATCCCACATTCCGAGGAGCAACTAAACCCATGAGCCACAACTACTGAGCCAGTACTCAAGAGCTTGTGAGCAGTAACTACTGAGCCCACAGGCTGCAGCTACTGAAGCCTGCATACCTTAGAGCCCACGCTCCACAAAAGAAGCCACTGCAATGAGAAGCTTGCGTATGCAACTAGAGGTAGCCCCCACCTGCCGCAATAGGAAAAGCCTGTGCAGCAACAAAGACCCAGCATAGCCATAAATAAATAACTCTTGGAAAGAAGTATATAAGAGACAAAGAATGTTATACATTAATAAAAGTTTCAATGTAGCAAAAATATAATGATTATAAACATTTATATAGTAAATAACAGGTTGTCAAACACATGCAAAAACTGACAGAATTAAAGGGAGAAATAGACTGTTGTACAATAATAGGTGGAGACTTCGACACCCTACTCTCAATAATGGATACAGCAACCAAACAGAAAATAAGAAAGAAAATAGAGGACTTTACAACACAATAAATCAATTAGATCTAACATATACAGCCTCTACCCAAGAACAGAATACACATTCTTCTAGAGTGCACATGGAATATTTTCCAGGACAGACCATAGGTCAGGCCACAGGTTAAGTCTCAATAGATTTTAAAAGATAAGACTCATACAAAATATCTTTTCTGACTACAACAGGATGAAGTTGGCAATCAATAACAAAAGAAAAAACTCTACAAATTTGTAGAAATCAAACAACACATTTTTAAATAATCAATGTATGAGAGAAGAAATCACAAGAGAAGTTAGAACTTGGAATTGAGTGAAAACAAAAGCACAACAAACCCAAGGGTACAGAACACATGAAAGCAGTACTAAAGGGGATATTTATACATTATAAATATAAATATGGATTGCCATTTCTTCTCCAGGGGATCTTCCCGACCCAGGAATCGAACCCGGGTCTCCCACATTGCAGGCAGATACTTTACCGTCTGAGCCACCAGGAAGATCTATGTTTACATTAGAAAACAAGAAATATCTCAAACAACCTAACTTTACAAGCTAGGGAAGTAGAAAAGGAAGAAAAAACAACCCAGAGGTAGTAGAATTAAATAATAAAAATTAGAGAGGAGATTAACTAAATTGAGAATAGAAAAATAATAGAAAAAAAATCAATGAAACCAAAAGTTGACTCTTCAAAAAGACCAACAAAGTTAACAAACTTTAGCTAGATGTACTGAGAAAAAAAAAAAAGAGAGAAGAGTCAAATTACTAAAATCTGGAATGCAAATGGAGATATTACCACCAATTCTATAGAAATAAAAATAATCTTAAGAGAGTACTATGAGCAATTGTATGCAAACTAATTGAATAAATACATGAAATGGAATATTCTTAGAAACACAAATTAGATCCAGAATAAATCACTAAGAAATAGAATAGATATATAAATAGAATAAATATATATAAATAGAACATATATATATATAAAACCAGTATATATATATAACTAGTATATATCCTAGTATATTAGTATAGTATACCTATAACTAGTAAGGGGACTGAACCAGGAATCAAAACTTTCCAACCAAGCAAACTCTGAACCTAATGGTTTCAATGATGAATTCCACAAAATATTTAAGGTAGCATTAACAGCAATACTCCTCAAGCTTTCCCAAAAAAATTAAAGAGGAAGAAATACTCCCTAACTTCTTTACAAAGGCCAGTATTAACCTGACAGCAATGCAAGACACACTACAAAAAAAGAAAACTATAGGCCAATATTCCTTATGAAAATTTGTGCAAAAATCCTTAACAAACTATTAAGCAAACCAAATTCAGCAGTATATTAAAAGTATTATACACCATGACCAAGTGGGACTTATTTCTGGAATGTAAAGATGGTTCAAACAGAAGAAAATCTCAGTGTAATACACCATATTAACATAATGAAGGGGAAAAAAAAAACTACATGATCATCTCAGCTGCTGCAGAAAAAGCATTTGGCAAAATTCAAAACTGTTTTTCATGATTGAAAAAACACAAATTAGGAACCAAAGGAACATAGCTCAATGTAATAGAAGCACATATGAAAAATCCACAGTGAATTTCATACTGAATGATGTAAAACCAAGAGCTTTTCTTCTAAGATCAGAATAAGGCAAGGACTTCCACTTTCTTCACTCTATTCAACATAATACTGGAAGTTTTTGTCAGATCAATGAGGTGAGAAAAGGAAATAAAATGCATCCAAATTGGAAAGGAAGGAGTAAAATAATTTCTGGTCAGATAATATCGTCTCATACACAGAAAATCCTACAGATTCTCCCCTCCAAAAAAAACACCCTGTTAGAACTAATAAACAAATTCAGCAAAGTAGCAGGACACAAAGTCAACATACAAATATCAGCTGCATTTCTATACACTAACAACAATTTTCCTTTCTGAAAAGGAAATTAAGAAAACAATTCCATTTACTATAACTTATGGTACAAAAAAAATATGAATTAACTAAGGAATCAAAGGCTTGTACAATGAAAAAAATTTCTAAAAGAAATTAAAGAAGATATAAATAAATGGTAAGACATTCCATGTTTGTTGACTGGAAGACTAAATATTAAGATGTTACTACTACGCAAAGTGATCTACAAATTTAATGGAATTCTTATTAAAATCCCAATTATCTTTTATGCAGAAATAAAGAAATCCTAAAATTTATATGGAAACTTAAGGGACCCCCAAAGAGCCAAAACAATCCTGAAAAAGAACAACAAAGAAAGTGACTCCCAGCTCCTGATTTCACAACTTACCACAAAGCTAGAGTAACCACAATGGTGTGATACTGACATAAATTCAGACACACAGACTTACGGAATAGAACAGAATCCAGAAAAAACATCCTGGTATATGTATGTGGTCAAGTGAGTTTCAACAAAGGTGTCAAGACCACTCAATGGGTGAAAATACAGTCTTTTCAACAAATGGTTCTGGAAAAACTGAATATCCACATGCAGAATATAGTTAGATCCTTAACTAATTTCATAAACTCAAGTTAACTCAAAATGGATTCATGACCAGAACACAGGCCCTGAACTCTAAAATTCTTGAAAGAAAACATAGGACAAAATCTTCAAAAACTAATTTAGCCATGATCTAACATATGACAACAAAGACACAGGCAAGAAAAGAAAAAACAGACAAACTGAATATTGTAATTTAAAAAAATATATATATACATCAAAAGGTACTATCAACAGGGTAAAAAGGCAATCTACAGATTGGGAGGAAATATTTGAAAATCAAATATCTGATAAGGGATCAGTGTCCAGAATTTATAGAGAATTCCTAAAACTCAATAACAATAACTAAAAAACCAATTAAAAATAGGTAAGGTACTTGAATATGCATTTATCCAAAGAAGATAAACAAACAACCAATAAGCACAATTAAAGATACTCAACATCACTAATCGTTAGGGTGATGTAAATAAAAACTACAATGTGATAGCACCTCATACTCATCAGGAAAGGCAGACATAGTAAACAGAAGCTTTCCAGGTGGTGCCAGTGGTAAAGAACCCTCCTGCCAATGCAGGAGACATAAGAGATGTGGGTTCGACCCCTGGGTTAGGAAGATCCCCTGCAGGAGGGCATGGCAACCCCCTCCAGTATTCTTGCCTGGAGAATCCCATAGACAGAGGAGCCTGGTGGGCTACAATGGGGTCATGCAGAGTCAGACATGACCGAAGTGACTTTGCAACAACAAAAATACCACGTGGAAGAATTAGAACACTTGTGGACTGTTCATTGAAATGTAAAATGGTGCAGTCACTGTGGAAAACACTAAGGTGGTACCGCAAAGAGTTAAAAATAGATTTACCATAAGATCCAGCAATTCCACCACTGGGTATACATTCAAAAGAATTAAAAGCACAGTCTCAAAGAGCTATTTGTGCACTATCTTTATAGCAACATTATTCACAATAGCTAGAAAGTAGAAGCAACCTAAATGTCCATTGATAGATGAATGGATATATACATATAACAGAATACTATTCAGCCTTAAAAATTAAGGAAATTCTAACATACAGTTCAATATAAATGAACCTTGAGTATATTATCCTAAATAAAATAAGCCATACAGTGAAATAATCATACAGAAATACTGTATGATTTCACTTAGATGAGGCTATAGAAAGTATAGAATGATGGTTGCCAGAGGCTGGGAGGAAAGAAAAATGGACAGTTCTTGTTTAATAGGTATAGACTTTGAGTTTTGTAAGGTAAATAGTGTTCTAGATGGATGGTATTAATATCAATGGTTGTACCACAATAAGAACCTACTTAGTGCCACCAAGTGTAAACTTAAAAATTATTAACATAGTAAACTTTATGTATTTTACCACCAAACTGTAAAAGACTTCTCTCTGATTTCCCCTCAGCCTCATTGAAACTATCCAATGAGTTTTTTTTATTTCAACAGCAGACTAGACACAGGAGAAGGTAGAATAGATGCAGCAAGAGAAAACACTCAAATTGAAAAATCGAAGAAGAAAATGAAAAAGTTAAAAAAAAAAAAGAAAACAGAAGAGAGTAATACATGCATTAAAGTGAAGTCATCAATCATGTCCGACTCTTTGCGACCCCATGGACTATAACCAGCAAGCCTCCTCTGTCCATGGGATTTTCTAGCAAGAGTACTGGAGTGGGTTGCCATTTCCTTCTCCAGGGGATCTTCCTGACCCAGGGATCGAACCCAGGTCTCCTGCATTGCAGGCAGGCGCTTTACCATCTGAGCCACCAGGGAAGTATAATGTATTGAACACAGTAAAAATAAATAGTCTATCACAGATATGCTTCCCAGGTGGTCAGTGGTAAAAAAATCTGCCTGGCAATGCAAGAGACACAAGAGATGGGGGTTCGATCCTTGAGTCAGGAAGATCCCCTGGAGGAGGAAATGGCAACCTGCTCCGGTATTCTTGCCTGGAAAATTATGGACAAAGAAGCTTGATGGGCTACAGTTCATGGAGTTGCAGAGTCAGACGTGACTGAGCGTGGGTGCACACGCACACGCGCACACACACACACATCATAGATATAAGCCCAGAAGGAAAGGAGAGAGAGACTAGGGTAGACCTAACAACTGAAGAGATAAAGGATCAGAATCTTTTGAATGATTAAAAATATTCAGCAATCTCCCAAGAGGATGAATACAAAGAAAGCCAACCAAAGCACGTATAGTTAGCCAGTTGAAAACCAAAGACAAAAATAAGAACTGCTAATTCCAATTTTCCCCAGTAGCCAGCCCTGCCTGGGCCAAGTCTGTTATCTAGTCCTTTTCCAGATTTGTCAAAAGCCTCCAGGAAATAAAATGATGCCAACTTCAGCTCATATAGGTACTGGTCTTTCTCCTTCCAGAATTTTACGCTATTGAGTCCCTACTGCTTCCACATTTCTTTGGTGTCTTAAAATAATTTTTGCAATTTTCCTATTATTTCTATTTGGGGAGCAGAATCTCATCTAAATATATACCTTTGTTCTGTTTGCCTGTTCATGGAGAATGTAGTTTTCCTAAAGATTTGGCTATTTATTGTGGATGGGGTCAAAGTGGAGAAAGAAAGAGAATAGGAAGGTTGTCTGAAAATCATCTAGGGAGCTTTGCAGGAAGTATGGGAACATCGTAATAGAGAAGGCAAGAAACCATATATATATATATATATATATGTTGAAGCGCTCTCCAAATGATCCTGACATCCCTCCATCACTCATTCCTGAGTATCAACAGACTTTAGAAAAAAGAGCACATCACAGCCACATGAAATTCTAGCCCATGTGACAATTATACAGTTGACCCTTAAACAGTGTGGGATTTAGGGGTGCTGACTCTCTGCACAGTTGAAAATTCTTATAAATTACAGCTGTCCCCCCATACCAATGGTTCCTCCATATCTGCAGATTCAACCAACCGGGGATCACGTAGTACTGCAATATTCAGTACTGAAAAGAATCCACGTGGAAGGAGACCCTTGCAGTTTAACCCCATGGTGTTCAAGGGACAACTGTATTTCTTTTCATAAGTTAGCAAATACTGATGTACACAGTTATTCCTGTAGGTGTAGTTAATATAAAGCTACTCCTGAGTATTCAACTCATTCTCAGAAACCCCAAACCATTTTCAGGTGCCAAAACTGATGACCAAAATCTGGACTGAGGTGAAGTCACCTGGGAAGTGGCAGCCACTGGTCTTCTCTGATGCTACCTGATCTTGCGATGGGAACTCTTGATTTTAGGCAACAAATTTGTGGGAGGCCTAATATCGTAAGTTCTTTCTAGTTCCTACCTATAAAATGGGGATAATACCTTCTACATAAGGTTCTTGTGAGAACTGAAAAGGTAACAGTGATAATGAGCCTGGTACATCCTTAGCGTGGCAGATTAGTTTGGAAATCTGGGAGCTCACCAATCCAACTTTTTATGCACAGAGAAATGTTACATTTCCCAGCCTCCTCTGAAATTGATGGAGGCCACCAGATTCTGGTTAATAGGATGTGGATATAAGTGATGCACATCACTTCCAGGTTGGCTGTAAAGTCCCTACACAATCTGTGACCCCCTGCCCCACCCTTCTCTCTTTCTATGGTGCTCTTGGAAGCAACATGCTTAAATAGCAGTTTCACGGGACACAAAGGCCCTGAGCCCTGTGGTCACTGCCAAGCAGGGAGCCCCTGATCTTCATAGTGTACGCGTGCTCAGTCGTGTCCGATTTTATGTGACCCCATGGACTGTAGCGCAGACTCCTCTATCAGTGGAATTTTCCAGGCAAGAATACCGGAGTGGGTTGCTACTTCCTCCTCCAGGGGATCTTCATGACCCAGGGATCAAACCCACATCTCTTGTGTCTCCTACGCAGGCAGATTCTTCACCAACTTCATTTACCAACTGACCTTCACTAGATAAGGGTATAAGGAAGAAATGAATCTTGTGGTTCTTAGAGTAGATAGCATGAACTCCTCTAACACAGAAATTGGTATCTTGAATTGGGATGCTACTAAAAGCAAAAGCCCAGAATTTCTGCCAGACCCTAAAAAATCAGCATTGAGTGACAAGCAAACCATTGTTGGAGGCTAAAAAGATTATATTAAACAAGTGTCATACTCTTGATGAAACAGTAGAACTTGAAATACAGTGCTATAACCTGGATGTCAGATCACGTGTCGAACAACCTTATAGCTTTAGGGAAGAATTTGGAAAACAGGATGCTACCAGTATTTATTGGACACTCTTGGTTGCTTTTGATGAGGTATTACAAAAAAAAAAAAGAGATGAATTCATAAAAGAATCAGCTTGTTTGCAAGCAGAAATAAAATGAATAGAAAGTCTAGAAATCCAGGGCTTTGCAGGATTGTAAAATCTGGTTGCTTCTAACTCTGAACTGTTAGAGATGGGATTTTTGAAGCCTCTGAAGACAAAACCCTTGTAAAACTTCTCAACTGATAAACATGACTAGGGAAAAGATCAGATTAAAAGTTCCAAGTGGTTTCATTATAGTCATATTTTAGCCATATTTAAGTTGAGACAGAGAGGCATGGAGGTGAAGAAATAATGATTTTCAAAACCATATCTGAGAACTATGTTTCAGGAGAAATCTGGGTATGTTTACTCATATAAGAGATGGATTTGAAATAGATTAGAAGCCTACTATGTTTTTGAGGGAATTATGTTTCCTAAGAAATCATGAATGTGGATTTTAAAAAGTATTTGATTGTTCAAAACTTAAAAACAATCTTTAAGACTTCAATAAACAAACATGCTTTATAAGCTACACAATTCCCCTAAAGAGCATTTTATATATTAAGAAACACTGCAGACCAGTGAGCCATCTCAAAGAACCAGGAGCCACCGAGAACAACGAATAAAAGAATTGTTCTCAGAATCAATATAATAA
>NW_011494894.1:8976323-9012996 GCF_000754665.1 Bison bison bison | reverse complement strand
ATATAATAAAGGAACCACCCCACCCCAAGGACGGGTGACTTAATGACACCTACCCAATATGTCTCAGAATTGCTCCACTCTCCCCCACCCCCACTACTTTTTTTTTTAACTTCTTATTTTGTACTGGGGATTGAAGGCAGGAGGAGAAGGGGACAACAGAGGATGAGATGGTTGGATGACATTATCACCGATTTGATGGACATGAGTTTGAGTAAGCTCCAGGAGTTGGTGATGGACAGGGAGGCCTGGCATACTGCAGTTCATGGGGTCACAAAGAGTCAGACACAACTGAGCGACTGAACTGAACTGATAGCCAATTAACAAAGTTGTGGCTGTTTCAGATAGACAGCAAAAGGACTAGCCATACATATACATGTGCCCATTCTCCCCCAAACTCCCCTCCCATCCAGGCTGCTACATAACACTGAGCAGAGTTCCATGTGCTGTACAATAGGTCCTTGTTGGTTCTGAAGGGCTGTTTATCGTGGTTATCCCAGTCCAGTCCCATCAGTATGTTCTGTTTGTGTGTGGAGGGATAGGGAATGGGGAAAAGCATATAACTTTCTTATCTCATCAATTGCCAAGCTAAGAAAACCAGCGTGTGGACTTGTTGGAAATGGATACATAAAATTGGGTTCCTGAGCTTCAAGCAGAGAGCAGGGACTGGGTGGGGCTTTGAGTGGCCCCTTGGTGTGCATGTCCTGTGTGTGAAAGTAGGAGTGAAAAAGACTTCCATGGTCAGATTGGCAGCCTACGGCAGAGGCTTGCTAGATACTCACCAATCCTGTTTCCCTCTTCTTGACACAAAAGACTACATTTCCCAGTATACTTTACAGTTAGGTTGGAACAGCAAGAATGGCTTCTGGCCAGTGGGATGTGGATAGAAATGATCATACTTAGTTCCTGTACCATCTAATAAGGTGGTCACTAAATTTAAGTTTAAATAAAATAAAAAGTTGAATTTCTCAGCAACAATACATTTCAAGTGCTCGTCCCACATGTCTAGTGGGATCTGTACCATACCGGCTGGTGCAGGAACCACATGTTTCCTTCATCACAGAAGTTCTATTCAGCAGTGCTGCTCGAGTCCTGCTGCAGTGGCCTTGGCAGTCATTTTCTAAATGAGATGAAGGCTCAAAAGGCCCAAACAATGGGGAGAATGGTGACTCTCATGATTCAGACAAATTTTATAGATTTAAGTTTCAATTAGAATGAAAATGTACCTCTAGTTAAACAAGTGATCAGTGGATAAAACAGTCCTATTTGTGCCTGCAGCAGATAACTGGGGACAAGGGGAATAATGTTTGCTGCTTTAATAACAATGTTATCAACACTGAAGATGTTAGTATCCTTTATCTGCTTATCGTATTTGCAAAGTGCTACGTAAATAAGCCAACAGATTATCCTGACTTCTAGACTGATGATCCCCTCAGAAATCTTATTACCACACTTGAATTATGCTCTCTACCAAGGAAGAGTTTGTAAATCAAAGGGAAACCTCAGGGCTTGCTAAAACACATTCCAAATCAATAAAGTCCTGCGATGACTGCAAAAGTGCTTTTAGAAAATTGAATATTATCTAAATTATGATTAGGGCCAATGACTGCTTGTATGAAAGATTCCTTATGACAAACCTGGACAGTGTAGGTCTAAAAGCAGAGACATCATTTTACCAACAAAGGTCTGTATAGTCAAAGCTATGGTTTTTTCAGTAGTCATGTATGAATGTAAGAGTTGGACCATAAAGAAGGCTGAGTGCCAGAGAATTAATGCTTTCAAATGTGTGGTGCTGGAGAAGACTCTTGAGAGTCCCTTGAACTGCAAGGAGATCAAACCAGTCAATCCTAAAGGAAATCAACCCTGAATATTCATTGGAAAGACTAATGCTGAAACCGAAGCTCCAATACTTTGGCCACCTGGTGTGAAAAGCTGACTCGTTGGAAAAGTCCCTGATGCTGGGAAAGATTAAGGGCAGGAGGAGAAGGGGGCGGCAGAGGATGAGTTGGCTGGATGGCATCACCAACCCTATGGACTTGAGTTTGAGCAAACTCCAGGCGATAGTGAAGGACAGGGAAGCCTGGTGTGCTGTACTTCATGGGGTCACAAAGAGTGAGATACAACTTGGCGCCTGAACAACAACCATAAAAATTCTTCCCACCCCTCCACCCAACAGAATCAAGTTAACAGGGCACTCTGTGAAAACAAAATGAAGTGGATTTTTTTCTAAAGAAAATGTAGGATAATTTCCAACATGACATACTCTCTTTCCTGATTTGGTTTTTTTAACATTTCACCAAAAGAAACTAATGGGTTACAAGCATCCTTCACGACCTTAGCTTTCTCTCTGATGCTTCCGACAAGGTCAAATGGCTCATGTTAGTCTGGAGCCACAGGTGTTGTTTGTTTATTTCTTTTTCCATTCATGAGTATATGTCTATATGAACCTATAAATAAATTATACACCTTCCTTTTTAGGATATTGCCTTCCTGTACATCTAAATCCAGGCATGCTCCTACACACACACAAACATATCACACCAGTAGCAGCAGCATTTTGAGGGGAAAGACAAATAACATGATTCTACCAGTATCTATGCGACCAAAGGCACAGTCACTTAATTTTTTAGGACCTGTTTCACTCTAAAATGCACTCAAGAATGGAATAATCTCTAAGATCCATTCTTTTTAACTCTCCTTACTTATGACTTTAATGCAAAGTAAAACCAAATAGAAAAATATATCAAGAAATATTCTACTTAAAATTTCATTTTCCAGTTTAAACATTTATGAGATTTAGGGAAGAATATTTGACTTATTTATTTATTCATCTCTGTAAACAAATTAAAGTTTCTTTGACTTTACCTAAGTATTCTTAAATTCACAGAAACTTTGGCTATAAGGGTAAACTCTCAAACCAGTAAATATCAGGATTGATGGACTGATCTTGCTGGCTGGATAATCTAGGATGACATTTGCTGCGATACAGAATTTGACCAAACCAAATGTGTATTTTTGTCCTATAAATTGAAAAATTGTCCTGCTGACATTGTTATCTCATGTGAGGCTTCATCCATCTAACTTTGAGTCACTCTAATCTCTCAAATAGCTTCTTCCATCAGATTCTTTTTAAGTAACACAAATGACCATATGACCTCAGAGAAAATACTTGATCCTTGTCAGTGTCCCTTAATACCTCCAGAGGAAAAGAATTTTTAGTCAGGAGACAGGACTATAATGTGGAAATAGTGTCACATTGGAAACCAGGAAAACTAAATCTCAATTTCATTCAGAAAGTTTCCATTCAACCTTTTGAGTTTCCATTCAATGAAAAACATTTATTGAGTAGTCACTACATCCAAAACTGTTGGGCTAGGATTTGGGGATATAGTGGGGAATAAGACAGAAAATGCTTACTAACTCAGGCAGGGGGGAAAGATAAGCATTAAACACGCAATTCCAAGTGTGATAAAAATTTCCAAGGGAGATATAAACGGTACTATGGGAACACAGAAGAGAAGACTTTACTAAGTCTAAGGGATAAGCTGAGATCAGAAAATTAAGTGAGAGTTGTCCAGAGGGAGATAAAGGAGAATTAATCCAAGCAGTGGGGAAGGCACGTGCAAAGGCTTAGAGGCAAAGGAAAGCATCATGGGTATGTGGAAATAAGGGAGGCTGTAACCAGCCAGAGTACAGAGAACAGGGGGAAATAGCCTGAGATGAAGATGAGGTACCCAGGAACCACAGTGTGGGAGACGCTGAAGCAATTAACCAGCTGTTATCTCAGGACCTCTGAGATTTACCTCTCCAGGCCACTGCGCTACAGGAGGTTACAGTAGAGGGACTGTATAGAATCTTCTAGCTCAAAGGTTGAAAGGTCTGTGATATCTAATTGGTCTACATCCCAGAAGTTAACTAGCTTAAATTCAAGGGTTGAGAGACATGCAGCTATTTAGGGTAAATATAGCCTGATGTCTCAAGCAATTTTTCACTATTCCATGAATTTTATGGATGTCTCAACACAAGACAAGGATGTCAAATTGTCATGCTGTGTGGTCTAGTCATGAAGTGGAGATCCTGAGAATATGAGGTCATCAGTCCTGCTTCGGGTCTGTTGCTGACTTACCCAGATGATTATTAATTTCCACCTTACCAGTTCCATTCATCCTTCTGAACTTTCATGGGTGTACTGAAAATGCTTCTCTTAGAATCGTTGTGGTTTAGTCGCTAGGTTGTATCTGACTCTTTTGTGACCTCATGGACTGTAGTCCACCAGGCTCCTCTGTCCATGGGATTTCCTAAGCAAGAATACTGGAGTGAGTTGCCATTTCCTTCTCCAGGGGATCTTCCTGACCCAGGGATCGAACCCACATCTCCTGCATTGGCAGGTGGATTCTTTACACTGAGCCACTGGGGAAGCCCCTCTCCTAGAACAGTCATGATTAAGATGTATAAGATGTATATGTAGAATAAAAGGTATGGGCAATATAATTGGTTCAGTTCATCCCTGCCAGGTAAGTCATCCGAATTTCAGCAAGATCACATTTCTTCATATTCTTATGTGTTAGGTGAAATAATTTGACCTGGAACAAAGTTCTAGTAAGCAGATTCACAGAGGGCAAATAGCAACTGTCAAGAGTGCATGCCTTGCAAAATCAGAAAAATGTCTTTTTTTTTGTTCTGCTATATTTAGAATACCTAGACAGTGTCAGGGCCATAACTCAATAAATATTTATAGAAAATGCAAATTTATCAAGATGTCTCTTAGTATAGTTTATGCTGACCCAATTTACCTTGGTAAATATGCTGAAAAAACTCATAAAAATCATAGATGATATTAACTCATATTTCTAAAACTGATCCATTTTCTGTTACCCATTCTGGTTTGCTTTGTATAGTTCTTGACTTCCTTGGTTTTTTTTAACCTTAGTTTGGCTCAGTCACTTGATGTTAAATTTGCTCTAACCACTCCTGTCTTTGATAATCCATTTTGAGCTCACCACCCCAGCTTAACCGGCAACTTACTTTACACCAAAGGTTAATATTTGACCCTTGGAATATCACACATTATGACACCAACCTTTAATTTAAATCTTCTGGTGATACAGAATAAGCTACTAACAAAAGCGAGGTGCATACATCACTAGGAAGCTTTTCATTGCATTATGGCAAACGTTGCTTCCCTCAAGTTATTTATGGAGAAGGCAATGGCAACCCACTCCAGTACTCTTGTCTGGAAAATCCCATGGATGGAGGAGCCTGGGAGCCTGCAGTCCATGGGGTCGCTAAGAGTCAGACACGGCTGAGCGACTTCACTTTCACTTTTCACTTTCATGCATTGGAGAAGGAAATGGCAACCCACTCCAGTGTTCTTGCCTAGAGAATCCCAGGGACGGGGGAGCCTGGTGGGCTGCCGTCTCTGGGGTCACACAGAGTCGGACACGACTGAAGCGACTTAGCAGCAGCAGCAGCAACTTTAAGTCATTTAAGGCAATTCTTTCCCTTGGAGAAACAGAATAAGTCTACTCCCTGTTTCTCATGACAGTAATCCAAATAAGTGAAAGTTAATGATTATGTTCTTCCTCAAGCTTTTCTTCTCCAGAAACTCTTTCCACTATCCTATAAGACATACTTTTGAAATCATCTACCTTTCTGATAAATTTGAGTACTTAAAACAGAAATTTCATGGTAAAAGCCACAACAACCAAAGTCAAGAGGGAATACATCAGATATATAACAGATTAAAGCTAGTATTTCTATTGATAACATGTAAGTGACTCATACAAATTAAGGAGAGGCACAAAACTCTGATTAAAATATTGGCAAGATATGAATAAACAATTGACAAAAAATATATAATGACCCTCAAGTAAATGAAAAGATGCTCAGTCTCACTCATAATTAGATTTTATGAAATACAAGTTAATGAAAATTAAATTACACTGAATATATCACTCTCATCCAGCATACAAGTAAAAAAAAAAAGAAACAACAAAAGAGACATTTTGTTGGTGTTGCTCTGTAGAAAGAGGCACTCTCATACACTGCTGATGGGAATATAAACTAGAGCCAGTCTTCTGGAGAAGAATTTGGGTTTACATAATTTAAAAAAATACATATGCAGTTACCTGTTGAAACAGAGTTCCTCTGCTGAGTTTATCATTAACCTCTCTACTCAAAATTTTATTCCCTTTTTTGTCCTGAACCTCTTTCCCTCAAGAATGAGAAATATCAAAGAAAAGGGTCTTTTGAAACTGCCTACAAGGCCCTGTGTCCTTTCCTTTGCAGTAAAAGGCTTTTGCTTTAGTCTCCCAGGCCTCCCCTGAGTTTCAAAAGGTGGGCTTAAGAGTTAATGAGTATAAAATGTGAAGAGGTAGAAACAAAGAATACTTACTGGGCTGAGACAGGTAACAATTTAAATTATAAACCAGTTGCATAGCAGAATCACAAAGCTCCCAGTTCCCTGAAGATGTAGATAAAGCTCTTACACACATCCCTAAGTTGTTTTTACAGGAGACAAATGAAAACTGTTGGCCACGAGCACTTAGACACCAGGCAGGCTGAAACCAGAAGACTGGAGATACTTGAGACTTCACTTTGATGTCAACCCATCTGAGAAATGTGCATGAGTTGATCACACACCTGCAGCCCCCTCCCTCACACTGTCTTTAAAAAAATTTCCCCGAAAGCCATCAGGGGGTTTGAGTCTTTGGAGCATGGACTGCTCATTCTCCTTGCTCAGCACCGTCTAGTAAATGCTGCACTTGCCTTCACCACAACCTGGTGTCAGCAGACTGATTTTACTGCTCAAAGGCAAGCAGGTCCGAGTCCAGATTCAGTGATACTATTGACCCAGCCAAAGAGTTAAAGCAATTGCTATAAGTAGTTGTAGAAATTTACCCAAAGACATACGCTTAGCAATAGATACACATGCAAGATTATTCACTGCAGAATTGGCTGTAATAGTACAGTATTGGAAACAAATGCAGCAAAGTGATTGAATAAATTACAGTACATGCACACAATGTAGTACTATCATGTATCTGTAAAAACAATGAGGACATCATCTATGAACTAATATAGAGTAATTTTTAGGGTATAATGTAACCTCAGATATGCAGATGACACCACCCTTATGGCAGAAAGTGAAGAGGAACTCAAAAGCCTCTTGATGAAAGTGAAAGAGGAGAGTGAAAGAGTTGGCTTAAAGCTCAATATTCAGAAAATGGAGATCATGGCATCCAGTCCCATCACTTCATGGGAAATAGATGGGGAAACAGTGGAAATAGTGTCAGACTTTAGTTTTTGGGGCTCCAAAATCATTGCAGATGGTGACTGCAGCCATGAAATTAAAAGACACATACTCCTTGGAAGGAAAGTTATGACCAACCTAGATAGCATATTCAAAAGCAGAGACATTCCTTTGCCAACAAAGGTCCGTCTAGTCAAGGCTATGGTTTTTCCTGTGGGCATGTATGGATGTGAGAGTTGGAGTGTGAAGAAGGCTGAGCACCGAAGAATTGATGCTTTTGAACTGTGGTGTTGGAGAAGACTCTTGAGAGTCCCTTGGACTGCAAGGAGATCCAACCAGTCCATTCTGAAGGAGATCAGCCCTGGGATTTCTTTGGAGGGAATGATGCTGAAGCTGAAACTCCAGTACTTTGGCCACCTCATGTGAAGAGTTGACTCATTGGGAGGGATTGGGGGCAGGAGGAGAAGGGGACGACAGAGGATGAGGTGGCTGGATGGCATCACTGACTCGATGGACGTGAGTCTGAGTGAACTCCGGGAGTTGGTTATGGACAGGGAGGCCTGGCGTGCTGTGATTCATGGGGTCGCGAAGAGTCGGCCACGACTGAGTGACTGAACTGAACTGAACTGAATGTTAGGTGAATAGAAGCAATATATTCCAGAGTGTCTACTATATGCTACTTTGAGTATAAGACAGGAAAAATAAGAAAATATATACAAACGTACTTATTTTAAAAAATAGGATGAACTGAAAACTAACAATTTTGGTTACCCACAGATGGTGGGTAGAAACGGGATGAAAAACAGGAATGTGGTAGGAATTGGGAGATGACATTCCTTGAGTAAAAAAATTACACAATTGTAACTTAGAACTATTTAATATCTCACATAATCAAAATACAGATATTTAACTAAAATGAATGGTGAGGAAGGAGTTGCCAAAAGGAATATCAACAGAAAAAGGATGAGCCAAACTCTATTACCAATAACAAAACCACACTGATGATGTGGTGGATAACTAACCAATGTAACTTCGAGAAACATGGTTTGACTACATAACCTAAGACTACTTAGAAAAGAAAAATACTATACAAATATTGTACTTTTAGTTGGTAGGTTTGTTTTCTACAGGGTTATGGGTTAGCAATTCTGAAACTACTTCATGAATAGTGTGTGAATCAGCATATATATTATGAATAATAAGAGCTAGTTGCTCTTAGACAAAAAAGTTGCAAATCAGGAGGAGGGGAAGGCTAGAATAAGCCTTGAGGAGCTGAACTGAAATTGGAGGAATTAATATAAATTCAAGGACTTAAGAATACATACAAATAAAAATAGTTATAGGGGTGTGTGTGTGGGGGGGCAAGAGTGCCCACACATTATAGTTCTGTCTACTGAAGAGGACTACAGTCAATTATATCTCTACATTAGTAAGCATACTTGAATCCTATCCTCTAATAAAAGTAACTGTTTCAATAAAATGTCATTCTTAATGAAAGGAACCAGGACTCCTTGCAGGGACATATCTCAAGGCTTCTGTGCGTTAGTTGCTCAGTCATGTCTGACTCTTTGTGACCCCATGGACTGTAGCCCAGCAGGCTCCTCTGTCCATGAAAATTTCCAGGCAAGAATACTGGAGTGGGTTGCCATTCCCTTCTCCAGCAGATCTTCCCAACCCAGGGATCAAATCTGGGTCTCCTGCCTTGCAGGTGGATTCTTCACTGTCTGAGTCACCAGGAAAGATGTTCAAAGCTTGGGCAGGGAGAATATAAGATGAACCTGGCACATTGTATGGGCACATTGTATGGGAAATGCTTGAAAAATGATGGAGCCATGTCAAAAAGACACCAAAGCCAAGTGAATAAGCTACAATGAACAAATCCAGAACAATTTGAGCAAAATAGAGTGAAATAAAAATCCATAAGTCCACAGAGATAAAAATAATTGAAGAGATACATAAATGGTGGAGAAAGGAAAGCTCCTCCTTGACTTAGACTCCAATTGATAATGTAGAAATCTTACTAGGAAATCAGCATTTAGTAAACATCTGAGTAACAATTATTCCATCAAGACTTATCAATGGAAGCCAAAATTCGTAGACAAAAGTATGAGAAACAAGCTATTTACATGGTCTCAAAGTATCTCCCCATAAGATACTTATTCATTACAAGGAAAAATAATACCGTGAAGGAGCCTGGCAGATACCACCTTTACCAATGGTGAAAGATGCAATGTGTGATCCTAAACTAGATCCTCATTCAGAAAAATGACACTCCTGGAATAACTGGCAAAATGTGAACAAAGTCTGTAGAATACATAATATAATGGTATCAATGCTTATCTTCTGATTTTGATAACTGTACAATGGGTGTTATGGGCTGAATTGTGGCCTTCCCCCCAAACTCATGTGTTGAAGTACTCACTCCATTATCTCAGAATGTGACAATGGAGGTAGGGCTTTTAAAGAGGTGATTAAGGTAAAACAAGGTCTTGTGGGTAGGCCCTAATCCCACATGATTGATGTCTTTGTAAAAAGAGGAGACTGGCAAATTGCAACAGAGAGATGACTATGTTGGGACACAGTGAGAAAGTGGCCATCTGCAAGTCAAGGAGAGGGGACTCAAGAAAAGCCTAAACTTGATGACACCTTGATCATGGAATTCTCATTTCCAGAGCTCTGTGAAAACAGATTTCTTTTGTTTCAGCCACCTGGTCTACAGTATTTTATAATGGCAGCCCTAGAAAACTAATACAGTGAACAATGAGGTATCATTCAGTCTTAAAAAAGGAGGAAATTTTGACCACATGCGAGAACATGATGAACCTTGAAGACATTATGGTAAATTAAACAAGCCAATCACAAAAGGGCAAATACTGCCTGAGTCCACATATACAAAGTACCTAGAGTAGTCACATTTAGAGAGACAGAGTGGAATGGTGGGGGCCAGGGACTGGGAGAAGAGGGGCTGGGGAGTTGGTATTTAATGGGTACAGAGTTTTAGTAATGCAAGATGAAGAGAGTTCTGGAGACCTTGGTATTTAATGGGTACAGAGTTTTAGTAATGCGAGATGAAGAGAGTTCTGGAGACCTCTTTGTGATGGGTTGCAGCAACATGAATGTACTTCATGTCACTGAGTGAATGGCGCTCAGTCGTGTCCAGCTCTTGCAACCCCATGGCCTGTACAGTCCATGGAATTCTCCAGGCCAGAATACTGGAGTGGGTAGCCTTTCCCTTCTCCAGGGGATCTTCCCAACCCAGGGATTGAACCCAGGTCTACCGCACTGCAGGCGGATTTGAGCCACCAAGGAAGCCCTCTACTAATGTCATTGAACTATACACTTAAAAATGCTTAAAATAAGTTTCAAGATATGTATATTTGGTCAGAATTAAAAATAAAAATAAAGGAGAGGGAATTTTGGATATAGAGACAGGAGGCACAGGTGGGCATCATAGAATGATAGAGGCAGAAACTGGAGTGAGGCAGCTATAAACCAAGGGTGGTCAGGAGACCCCAGAGGCTAAGAAAAGCCAAGGAAGGATTCTCCCAAGAGCCCCAAGAGGGAACTCTGTCTTACGACACACCTTGATTTCAGATGTCTAGCTTTCAGAACAGTGAGAGAATACAATTTTATTGTCTAAAGGAAAGGTCAGAAGAAAGGAAAGGGGGGAGAGAGGGGAAGGGAAGGGAGGAGGGAAGAGGAAGGTCAGAAGGAAGAGGGAGGGAGGGAAAGAAGAGAGAGGAAAAGAAAGAAAGAACAAAAAAGGAAACTGTGAGCCTGAGAGAGTCTGTCTGTGATACAACATACAGTGTGACTTATCTAGTCCACTTGGAACCAATTCAGGAGAGTAAATGATCACTACTTCACGTGGATGAAGTTCTGGAAATGTGCAAGTCTTAAGCGTCTGGAAGTACATCTGCCCAAACAACAGTCAAGTAGCATTCTTTTCCCTGGTGGAGTACACTTTGTAAATCATTGCCTGAACACCACATTACCAAGAGGAAAGGGTGAAGCAGACGCTTTGTCTCCTGTGACCCTGTTTGCAGTTCCTCCTATTCTTCTCGTCGCCGTTCAGTCACTAAGTTGTGTCCGACTCTTTGCGATCCCATGGACTGTAGCCCTCCAAGCTCCTCTGTCCATGGGATTTCCCAGGAAGAATACTGGAGCGGGTTGCCGTTCCCTTCTCCATCGTCCCACTCCCACTTTTCACCCAAACAGCAATCAAAGTGAACGTGTTAGTTGCTCAGTTGTGTCTGACTCTTTAGGACCCTATGGACTGTTGCCTACCAGGCTCCACTGTCCATGATATTCTCCAGGCAAGAATACCGGAGCGAATTGCCATGCCCTTCTCCAGGCAATCTTCCCAGCCCAGGGATCGAACCCCCGTCTCTTATGTCTCATCTACTGGCAGGCAGATTGCTTACCACTAGCACCACCTGAAAGTAGCAATGGTGGAGGGCAAATGGTAAAGGAGTTATGAGACTTCTTTCTATTTTCTGTGTGTGTTCACTTTTTCACTTACCTGCTCATATTCAACAGTCAACCATTAAGTACCTTATATGTGCTGAGGGGTAATTTACTCAGTTGACAAACATTGATCGAGCGTCTGCCATGTGCTAGTACAGGTGTCAGAGATACAGTAGGGGACAAGACAGCATCCTTGTGGCTGCCATGAAAATGCGCATCTCAGGGAAGGCCATTTACTGACAGCCCCAGCTTCTGTGCTCTGAAATCCATCACTATATTCCTGCCAAGAGTACACTTCCAAAGACTCCTCCCAGTTAACGACTGAACTTGGCAGAAGTAAGAAGGCCAACCAGGTCCTGGAAGACACGATTCCTTTGATGTACAATCTTTGACTTTTTTCTTGAAACATTCTTAAAGTTATACTGCAAACTGAGGGGTCCTTCCTTCTGCCTTCCACCCCAACTCCTTCACCAAGGTCAGAACTCCATCATGATCCACCCTCTCTACCAGTTTCCTCTGGTTCTTTCCCCATATTCTCTGACTGGGGTATCCCCCAATAAATTTCTTGCATGTCTGATCCTATGGCTTTTTTTCAGGTTTTTGTTTTTCATTTTTATTGGTGCTCCCGTGATGGCTCAGACAGTAAAGAATCTGCCTGCAATTTGGCAGACTGGCGTTCAATCGCTGGGTGGGGAAGATCCCCTGAGGAAGAGAATGGCTACCCACACTTCAGTATTCTTGTCTGGAGAATTCCATTTTGTTTTTGTTTTAATTTTTATTGGATTATAGTTGCTTTATATACAATGTTGTGTTAGTTTCTGCTGTATAGCGAAGTAAATCAGCTATTCGTATACATATATCCAATCTTTTATTTTTTTGGATTCCTGTCCCATTCAGGTTACCGCAATGCATTAAGTAGAGTTCCCTGTGCTATACAGTAGGTTCTCGAAGTCATCTCTTTTATACATGGTATCAATAGTGTCAACCTCAATCTCCCACTTCATCTTCCTTCCCCCTTGGTATCCATAGATTTGTTCTCTCCATCTGTGTCTCTATTTCTTTAATCCCACCTTGGTGTCTGCTTCTTGGAAAACCTTGACTAATAAAGTCCCCAACTCCCTGCAGGAAGGGGCAGAGGGAGCATGCCCTCTGGAGTCAGAGACCAGTCTTACCACTTATTAGGAAGCTATTTCACCTCCCCCACCTCAGTTTCATTACAGACTTAGATTCAGTGTCATCACTTGTAAAATAAGGGTAATAATAATAAACTAAATTCAAAGGGTGCTTATGAGGATTAACCACCTTATTATATGGGTAGAGCTCCTACAATGGTGTGAGGCACATGGTCTGTATAAATGCTGGTTATTACAGACCTTGCATTTTAGTGAAGAAGAGAGAGAAATAGGATACACCAAACAGGTGGCAATCACACTAAGGTAAAAGTCAGGAGGAGGATGTGACGTGATGACCAAGGAGCTATTTTAGATCAGGAATCAGGAAATGTCTATAAGAGAGTGTCCACCATGTTGAGATCTGGAGAGAGCTGATTAGCTGAAGGAAACAGCTTGTGCAAAGACCTTAAGGCAAAAATGAGCAGGTTGTGCTTCAGAAAGGACAAGAAAGTCAAGGAAACTGGAGGGGAGAGAACAATAGGTGAGGACACCGGGAGACAGGTGGAAGCCAGATCATGAAGAATCGAGGAAGCCAGACAAGGAGTTTCATTTCTTCTCTTGTTAATTAATCTTTTGCACATTTGCCAGCCACCCAACTAAGTGCCAACCCCCCTGATAATTCTGGCTCTACATTTTCCATTCCCATGATTAGAGGCAACTTGAAGTAGCAGTGACCTATGACCCCAGGCAAAGGTCATACAGGGGGCAAAACCATCTTCTAAAGAATCTCTTTCCTTCTTTGAGTTTTTGTATAACTAGATAAAATTTTCTGCTCTTGTCACATTTTTTTTTCTATTTTTAGACATTTTGGGGATAAAAATAGGCTTGTTGTTTTACTAAGCTTTACCTTATAGATACTTTACTTTTCTTAATAAATAAGTGAATATATATAAAAATTACTTTATTTTTTAATATATATATATATAGCACCACCACCTACCAACTCTGTGATTGGCTGTTATCCTAAGCACTGCTGAGCTTGGCTAAACTTACTGTACTCCAGTTGACCTGACCAGCAGTCAATGAGTGCCTTTCACAAGTGGGCAAAGATTGATAACCACTTTAGCCATTACATGATAGTCTTGAAATGCCCAGGAGAAGGTGTGTCTATTTTACTTTGTGTTGTATTCTACTGTGAAGCCAGAGGCTGAAGTTTGGTGTTTTTAAGGTCCTACGTACTCACTAACTTTTCCTTAACCCAGACCTGTCTCTGTATTTGTCCATGGCCATATAATTGATTGGGGTCTCAGCTCCCTCACTTATAAAATGAGGATAATATATAATTTCAACTTGCCTTGGGAGTCTGAGTGAGTGAAGTTTTCTCTGGTAGATTCTTCTGAATCTGGGTCCATGAGGCAATGAGGAATCATGGGCGGGGGGCGGGGGTGGGGGGCTGGGTGCGGGTATCCATTTTCCCCACATGTTCAATGAAGGTGAAAAAGTTTTTAACTGGAATTCTAGATGGGAAAGTGATAACTAAAGTACTGAGATAGTGAGACAAGCTGCTGTGTGTTCATGCCAAATTAGAGTCCTGATAACAAGAATAGCATTTGCAGAAGCACCCTTCTGGGCAAAATTACAAGGGACGTCAGTCTCTAGGACTCAGGCTGCAGACTGGCAATCTTGGGTCCTCCCCCACGGGGTGCCTTAATTTCTCTGTTAAAATCTATGGACGCCTCAGGAAACCCAGGGATTTCCTTGTTAGATCTGCCTCTGGTTAGTTGGTGCCTTACACCATTCACTGGCCCTCAACTGTTCAGGCTGCAAACTAGAACAACATACAATTTAACCAACCTATCATCTTCCAAGGTTAATGGTGAGCTTTACCAGAACAGAGTGGGCAATTGCAGGAAGTACTTCCTGGAATCTTAACATTGAAGGAGAAGGATATAAAATTAACTGTTCTCTAGGTTAGACAAAGGGCCATAAAAGTAGGAAGGAAATACCTTCTTTTTTTTTAAGTTTTCTTTTTATTTATTTTTAAAAAACATTTTATTATTGTTTATTATTTATGTGAACCAGTTTTAAAGGCTTTATTGAACTTTTATGTTTTGGCTTTTTGGCCACAGGCATGTGGGATCTTAGCTCCCGAACCAGGGATCAAACCCACACCCCTGGCATGGGAAAGCAAAATCTTAACCACTGGATTGCCAAGGAAGTCCCAGGAATATTTTCTAATTTTGGATTATGGAGGAAGGAAAAAACAGATTCCCTACATTGTATTGCTTATCTGACTATGGAAAATAAAGATATTACTTTTTCCTGATGGTATTCTTTAGCCCAGAGCAGAAGCTCTTAAGTTTGGTTGCTTCTCAGCGTCATCTGTTAAGCCTAATTCAATACTGCTTAAGAAAGAATCTCTAGGATTTCCACTTAAGACTAACAGGGATCATGTTTATTCTCCCACTGGAAACAGCCAAAACACAGCCAAAACATATAAAGCAATAGTTTCCAAGACCTCGGGCATAAGCAAACAAAGGACAGTGATCTCTGAGTCCCAGGAAAGAAACAAGGTAAGTCTGTTGATTAGCCCAGCTTGCAGCCAGGTTGTTGCCAGTTTCTAGTACAGGTTGGAGCACTGTGGACTGCTTGAACTGAAGAGGGAAAGCCAAAATTTTGGTGAAATTAAGTTGGTAGAATTCTCAGGACAAAGTATCAGAGAGAAAAATGTAATAAAGAGAGAGTGTGTGTGTGCCTTGAATATTTGCAGAGTGCGTGTGCTAAGTTGCTTCAGTCGTGTCCGACCCTTTGTGACCCCATGGGCTATAGCCTGCCAGGCTCCTCTGTCTATGGGGATTCTCCAGGAAAGAATACTGGAGTGGGTTGCCATTTCCTCCTCCAGGAGATCTTCCCCACCCAGGGATTGAACCTGAATCTCCCGCATCTTCTGCATTGCAAGAAGATTCATTACCAGCAAGCCACCTGGGAAGCCCATTTGCAGAGTACCCCTTGAGTATTCATCTTAATATTGATCAGGGCTTCCCTTGCGGCTCAGCTGGCAAATACTCTGCCTGCAATGTGGGAGACCTGGGTTTGATCCCTGGGTTGGGACAATCCCCTGGATAAGGAAAAGGCTACCCACTCCAGTATTCTGGCCTGCAGAATTCAGTGGACTGTATAGTTCAAAGAGTCAGGCACGACTAAGCAACTTTCACTCACTCACTCACATATGTATTAAAAAAACTACCTAATCATCCCACCCTCTCCCTCTCTATGAAACGAATCACCAGTCCAGGTTCAATGCGTGATACAGGATGCTTGGGACTGGTGCACTGGGATGACCCAGAGGGATGGTATGGGGACGGAAGTGGTGGGGGGTTCAGGATGGGGAACACATGTACACCTGTGGCGGATTCATGTTGATGTATGACAAAACCAATACAATATTGTAAAACAATTGGCCTACAATTAAAATAAATAAATTTATATTAAAATTAAAAAAACGACCTAAAACTAGGGTGAAAAAAATCTATGAGGATTAACGGTGACAGTGTCCAGCATTCATACAGGGCCAAGAACAGTGTCTATTCTCAACGCCCAGAATGGAAAACCTTAAGATTCAAGGGTAGGTTAAACAGAAGTTTTCAGTCATAGGGAATAATTAGTCCCTAACTGATAACTGCTTCAGTCCTGCCTAACAAATCTTAAGAGCAAATTGGAAAGAATGAAAGTGTTTCCAGATAACTTAATTTTGTTCCAGAAGCCTAAGCATACAGAAATATCCAGCACTCAACAGGGTAAAATTCAAAATGTTCAAGCATCTAATTTGAAAAAAACAAAAAAAAAAAGCTACCAGGCATAAAGAGAAGGAAGAAAATGAAATCCATAATGAGATAAATCAAATAATTGAAAACAACCTAGAACTGACACAAATACTAGAATTAGTAGATAAGGACTGCATTTATACACTGATTTTACTTAATTTGAAAGTTAGAGACACGGAAGATATTTTAAAAGAGCTAAAGGAAACCTACAGAAATAAAAACTACAATGTCATGTGCACCCATGGTGGATTCATGTCAATGTATGACAAAACCAATACAATATTGTAAAGTAATTAGCCTCCAAAAAATTTAAAAAATAAAAAAAACTACAATGTCTGAGATAAAAATTCACTGGTTGGGAATAATAGCAGATTAGACATGACAAAATAAAAGATCAGCAAATTATGAAGACACAGCAATACAAACTATTCAAATGAAACACGCAAAGATAATTTTTAAAAATGATCAAAGCATTAATGAGCTGTGGAATACCTTTGAGCTGCCTGATATATTTTTAATTGGAAAATCCAAAGTGCAAGAGGATGTCATAATAAATATTTGAAGGAATAATGACTAAGATGTCCCCAAATTTGATGAATACAATAAAAATACAGATGCAAGGATTTCAGTAAAATGTTTATCACAGAAACATTAATAAAATCACATCAAGATACATTAAATAAAACTTCAAAACCAGTGATAAGGAGAAAATCTTAAGAGCAGTCAAATGAATAAAAGACATATTATTTGCAGAAGAATAAAGATAAGGAATGAAACAGATGTCTCATTGGAAACAATGCAAGTGAGAAGACAGTGGAATCACACTTTAAAGGACTAAAATAAAACAACTGTCAACCTAGAATTTTAGGCCCAGAGAAAATATCTTTTAAAAATGAAGGCAAAATGCTTTTTCAGACTAAGAAACTAGAAAGACTTTTTTTTTTGGCCAAATCTATGCTATCATAAATGCTAAAGGAAGTCCTTCAGGCAAAAGAAAGGTGATATCAGATGGAAATATGGTCTATAAAAATGTATGAAGAACAGTGGAAATGGAAAATATATGGATAAATATTTATGATTTTCTCCAACTCTTTAAATCACTTAAAAAGACAATCATCCTTTTAAACACAAATGATAACAATATGGTGCTTAATTTATTGTGGTTTTATACATTATGTAAAGGTAAAATATTTGACAAATAAAGTACAAAGTTGAGGTAAGCAGAAATATACTATTGTGCAGTTCTAGTATACATGAGTGGTAAAACAGCACTCAAATATGGAGTTTGATAAGTTAAAGTAGTGTACCATATATTCTTAAGCAAACACTAAAATAATAAAGCAAAGAGTTATAAATAATCAGCTAATAAAAGCAATAAAGCAGAATCATAACATCCATTCAAGTATTCCCAAAAGAAAGCAGAAAAAGAGGGAAAGCAGAGCAGGAAAGAGCACAGGGAATGAATATTAAACAAACAACAAGACAGAAAAATCCAATCATATCAATAATCACAATAAACAGAATGGTCAAAATAAGACAACTGAAAGGCAAAATGTGTGAATGTACAAACGTGAGGCTTAACTATATCATTTGCAAATATTTTCTCCCATTCAGTGCATTGCCTTTTAATTATGTTTATGATTTCCTTTGTTGTCCAAAAGCTTTTAAATTTAATGAGGTCCCATATGTTTATGTTTGCTTTTGTTTCTTTTGCTTTGGGAAGGAGATCCAAAAAAATATTGCTCAGTTTATGTCAAAGAGTATTCTACCTGTTTTCTTCTGGGAAATTTATGGTTTCTGATATTACATTTCTGATTAAATGGTCTTCAGTCATTTTGAGTTTATTTTTGTATATGTATGATAAAAATATCCTAAACTAATTCTTCTATATATCAGGTTTCCCAGAACCACTTATTGAAGACATTCCTTTCTCCATTGTATATTCTTACCTCCTTTGTCATAGATTAATTTAGCATAGGTTTCCTTCTTTCTGTTATATTGATGTATGTGTCTGTTTTTGTGCCAGTACTGTACTGTTTTGATTCTGGTAGCTTTGTAGTATAGTCTAAAGTCAGCGAGTGCAATACCTCCAGCTCTATTCTTCATAACCAGGATTGTTTTGGCTATTCATGTCTTTGGAGTTCCCATAGAAATTTTAAAATTACTTGTTCTAGTTGTGTGAAAAATTCCATTGTTATTTTGATAGGGATTGCATTGAATCTACTGAGATTATTTTGGATAGTATTAATATGGCCATTTAAATAATATTAGTTCTTCCAATCCAAGAACATGGTATATCTTTCTATTTGTGTCATCTTCAGTTTCTTTCATCAGCGTCTTATAATTTTCTGAGTATAGGTCTTTTACCTCCTTCAATAAGTTTATTCCTAGGTATTATAATCTTACTCCTTTTATTCTGATGGTAAATGGGACTGTTTATTTAATTTCTCTTTCTGATAGTTCTTCGTCAGCATATAGATATGCAATGGATTTCTGTATGTTAATTTTATATCCTGCAACTTTACCAACTTCATTGATGAGCTCTAGTAATTTTTGGTGGCATCATTAGGATTTTCTACCTGTAGCATTATGTCATCTGCAAACAGCAACAGTTTTACTTCTTTCTTTCCAATTCAGATTCTTTTTATTTCTTTTTCTTATATAATTACTTGGGCTAGGACTTCCAATACTAGGTTGAATAAAAGTAGTTAGAGTCAGCATCCTTATCTTGTTCTTGATCTTAGAGGAAATGTTTTTAACTTTTCATGTTGAGTATGATGTTAGCTGTGGGCCTGTCATATATGGCCTTTATTATGTTGAGGTATCTTCCTTCTATCCCTACTTTCCAAAGAGTTCTTTTTATCATAAGTTTATATTGAATTTTGCCAAAAACTTTTTCTGTACCTATTGTGATGATCATATGGTTTTTACTTCACAATTGTTAATGTAGTATATTCGAGTGATTGATCTGCAGATATTAAACCATCATTTTTGGTCAGGGGACACTGAGCACAGTAGTGTTTGCATGGGATCTTTTGAAGGAGTTCACCATTCATTACCTCCACCATTGTTCGGTCTCAGGTCAAACAACAGAGAGGGAACATAGCCCCACCCATCAACAGAAAACTGGATTAAAGATTTACTGAGCATGGTCCTGCCTATCAGTACAAGATGGAGTTTCCCCCACAGTCAGTCTCTCCCATCAGGAAGCTTCCATAAACCTTGGATCCTTCTCCATCAGAGGGCAGACAGACTGAAAACCACAATCACAAAAAACTAACCAAACTGATCACATGGACCACAGCCTTGTCTAACTCAATGAAACCATGAGCCATGCCATGTAGGGCCACCCAAGACGGACAGGTCATGGTGGAGAGTTTTGACAAAATGTGGTCCACTGGAGAAGGAAATGGCAAACCCCTTCAGTATTCTTGCCTTGAGAAGTGCATGAACAGTATGAAAAGGCAAAAAAAAAAAAATGACACTGAAAGATGAACACCCCAGGTTGTTAGGTGCCTAGTATGCTACTAGAGAAGAGTGGAGAAATAACTCCAGAAAGAATGAAGAAATGGAGCCAAAGTGAAAACAATGCCCAGTTGTGGATGTGACTGTTGATGAAAGTAAAGTCCAATGCTGTAAAGAACAATACTACATAGGAACCTGAAATGTTAGGTCCTTGAATCAAGGTAAATTTAGAAGTGGAGATGGCACTACAAACAGGAGATGGCAAGAGTGAACATTGACATTTTAGGAACCAGTGAACTAAAATGGACTGGAATGGACTAATTTAATTCAGATGACCATTCTATATACTACTGTGGGCAAAAATCCCTTAGAAGAAATGGAATAGTCCTCATAGTCAACAAGAGAGCCCAAAATGCAGTACTTGGGTGCAATGTCAAAATGACAGAATGATCTCTGTTCATTTCCAAGGCAAACCATTCAATATTGGCAAACCAATATCAGAGTAAACCAACTCTATGCCCCAACCAGTAATGCTGAAGAAGCTGAAGTCGAGTGGTTCTATGAAGACCTACAAGACCTTTTAGAACTAACACCCAAAAAAAAGATATCCTTTTCATTATAGGGGACTGGAACATAAAACTAGAAAGTCAAGAGATACCTGGAGTAACAGGCAAATTTGGCCTTGGAGTACAAAATGAAGCAGGGCAAAGACTAACAGAGTTTTGCCAAGAGAACACATGAGTCATACCAAACACCCTTTTCCAACAACACAAGAGACAACTCTACACATGGACATCACCAGATGGGCAATACCTAAATCAGGTTGATTATATTCTTTGCAGCCAAAGATGGAGAAGCTCTATATAATCAGCAAAAACAAGACTGGGAGCTGACTGCAGCTCAGATCATGAACTCCTTATTGCCAAATTCAGACTAAAATTGAAGAGTAGGAAAAACCACTAGACCATTCAGGTATGACCTAAATCAAATCCCTTATAACTATACAGTGGAAGTGACAAATAGGTTCAAGGAATTAGATCTGATAGAGCGCCTGAAGAACTATGGATGTAGGTTTGTGACATTGTACAGGAGGCAGTGATCAAGGCCATCCCCAAGAAAAAGAAATGCAAAAAGGCAAAATAGCTGTCTGAGGTGGCCTTACAAAAAGCTGAGGAAAGAAGAGAAGCTAAAGGCAAAGAAGAAAAGGAAAGATATATCCATTTGAATGCAGAGTTCCAAAGAATAGCAAGGAGAGATAAGAAAGTCTTCCTCAGTGATCAGTGCAAAGAAATAGAGGAACACAATAGAATGGGAAAGACTAAAGATCTCTTCATGAAAATTAGAGATACCAAGGGAACATTTCATGCAAAGATGGGCTCAATAAAGGACAGAAATGGTAAGGACTTAACAGAAGCAGAAGATATTAAGAAGAGGGGCAAGAATACACAGAACTATACCAAAAAGATCTTCATGACCCAGATAATCATGATGGTGTGATCACTCACCTAGAGCCAGACATCATGGAATGCAAAATCAAGAGGGCCTTAGGAAATATCACTACGAACAAAGCTAGTGGAGGTGAAATCTGAAAGATGATGCTGTGAAAGTGCTGCACCCAATATGCCAGCAAATTTGGACAACTCAGCAGTGGCCACAGGACTGGAAAAGGTCAGTTTTCATTCCAATCCCCAAAAAGGGCAATGCCAAAGAATGTTCAAACTACCACAAAATTGTACTCATCTCACACGTCAGCAAATAATGCTCAAAATTCTCCGAACATGGCTTCAACAGTACACGAACCATGAACTTCCAGATGTTCAGGCTGGATTTAGAAAAGGCAAAGGAACCAGAGATCAAATTGCCAACATCCATTGGATCATAGAAAAAGCAAGAAAATTCCAGAAAAACATATACTTCTGCTTTCTTGATTATGCCAAAGCCTTTGACTATATAGATCACAATAAACTGTGGAAAATTCTTCAAGAGATGGGAATACCAGACCACCTGACCTGAGAAATCTGTATGCAGGTTTTTCACACACATGCACAAGCAACAGTTAGAACCAGACAAGGAATAACAGACTGGTTCCAAATTGGGAAAGGAGTATGTCAAGGCTGTATATTGTCCCTCTGCTTTTTTAATTTATATGCAGAGTACATCATGCAAAATGCCCGGCTGGATGAAGCACAAGCTGGAATCAAGATTGCTGGGAGAAATATCAAAAACCTCAGATACACAGATGACACCACCCTTATGGCAGAAAGTGAAGAGGAACTCAAAAGCCTCTTGATGAAAGTGAAAGAGGAGAGTGAAAAAGTTGGCTTAAAGCTCAACATTCAAAAAACTAAGATCATGGCATCCATTCCCATCACTTCATTGCAAATATATGAGGAAACAATGAAAACAGTGACAGATTATTTTTCTTGGGCTCCAAAATCACTGCAGATGGTGACTGCAGCCATGAAATTAAATGACGCTTGTTTCTTGGCAGAAAAGCTATGATCAACCTAGACAGCACATTAAAAAACAGAGACATTTACTTTGCCAGCAAAGGTCCATCTAGTCAAAGCTATGGTTTTTCCAGTGGTCATGTATGGATGTGAGAGTTGGACTATAAAGAAAACTGAACACCAAAAAATTGATGCTTTTGAAGTGTGGTGATGGAGAAGACTCTTGAGAGTTCCTTGGACTGCAAGGAGATCCAACCAGTCAATCTTAAAGGAAACCAGTCCTGAATATTCATTGGAAAGACTGATGCTGAAGCTTAAACTCCAATACTTTGGCCACCTAATGTGAAGAACTGGCTCATTTGAAAAAAACCCTGATGCTGGGAAAGATTGAGGGCAGGAGGAGAAGGGGACAACAGAGGACGAGATGGTTGGATGGCACCACCAACTCAATGGACACAAGTTTAAGTAAACTCCAGGAGTCAGTGATGGACAGGGAGGCCTGGCATGCTGCAGTCCATGAGGTCACAAAGAGTCGGACACCACTGAGCGACTAAACTCATTGGCACCCATAGGATAAATCCCATTTGATCATGGTATATGATCTTTTCAATGTGTTGTCGGGTTCAGTTTGCTAATATTTTCTTTAGGAGTTTTGCATACTCATCAGTGATCTGCCCTGTAATTTTCTTTTTTGTTATGTCTTTGTCTCATCTTGGAAACACATTTTGTTGGACTCATAGAATGAGTGCAGAAACATTCCTTTCTCTGTAATTTTTTTGGAATACTTTGGTAATGGTAGTAATTGATCTGCTCACATTTTCTATTTCTTCCTAGTTGAGTCTTGGGAGATTGTACATTTCTAATAATTTGTCCATTTCTTCTAGGTTATCCATTTTATTGGTATATAGTTGTTCATAGAAATCTCTATGTTCTTCTTATTTCTGTGGTGTTGGTTGTAACTTGTTTTCATTTCTGATTTTATTAATTTGAGCACTCTTTCTCTTTTTTTGATGTGTCTGGCTAAAGGCTTATCAATCTTGTTTACTTTTTCAAAGAACCAGCTCTTATATAGTCAAATGATTTTTGACATGTGTGCTAAGAACACACAGTGGTGAAGTATAGTTTCTTCAATTAATGGTATTGGGAAAAGTGTATATCCACATGCAGAATGAAACTGGACCCTCATTTCACACCATTTACCAAAATAAATCAAAACAGTATAAAGACTTACATAAGACTGGAAACTGTAAACCTACTAGAAGAAAACATAGGAGGAAATCTTGACTTTGGTCTGCTGCTGCTAAGTCACTTCAGCCGTGTCCGACTCTGTGCAACCCCGTAGACGGCAGCCCACCAGGCTCCCCCGTCCCTGGGATTCTCCAGGAAAGAACACTGGAGTGGGTTGCCATTTCCTTCTCCAATGCGGGAAAGTGAAAAGTGAAAGTGAAGTTGCTCAGTCCTGTCCGACCCTCAGCGACCCCATGGACTACAGCCTTCCAGGCTCCTCCGTCCATAGGATTTTCCAGGCAAGAGTACTGGAGTGGGGTGCCATTGCCTTCTCCGACTTTGGTCTAGGTGATGGTTATTTTATATTTAGCACTAAAAGCATAAGCAACAAAATCAAAAATAAATAAGTGGGGATGCCACTTCATTAAATCAGAAAGTTTCTGTAAAGTGAAATAAATAATCAACAGAGTAAAAAGGCAACCTATAGAGTGGGAGAAAATATACATCAACCCTGTATCTGATAAACAGTTAATATCCAAAACATATATAAGGCACCCTGCAACTCAATAGCCAAACCCAAATAATCCAATTTAAAAATGCCAGAGAGGGTGTGGAGAAACAGGAACGCTCTTATACTCTTGGTGGGAATGCACACTGATAGAACCACTATGGAGAACAGTATGGAGATTCCTTAAAAAACTAGGAGTGAAACAACCATATGACCCAGCAATCCCACTATGAGTCATAAACCCTGAGGAAACCAGAACTGAAAAAGACACATGCACCCAAATGTTCATTGCAGCAGTATTTACAATAGCTAGAACATGGAAGCAACCTAGATGTCCATCGGCAGATGAATGGATAAGGAAGCTGTGTACATATACACAATGGAATATTACTCAGCTATAGAAAGGAACACATCTGAGTCAGTTCTAATGAGGTGGATGAACCTAGAGCTTATTATACAGAGTGAAGTAAGTCAGAAAGAGAAAGACAAATATTGTATATTAATGTATTTATATGGAATCTAGTAAGATGGTACTGATGATCCTACCTGCAGGGCAACAGAGGAGACACAAACATAAAGAATAGACTTTTGGACTCAGTGAGAGAGACAGAGGATGGGGTGATCTGAGAGAATAGCACTGAAAAATACACACAACCAAAAGGAAAAAAAATGGGCAGAAAACCTGGACAGAGGTCTCAAAAGAAGACATATACATGGCCAACAAGTACATGAAAAGGTGTTTAACTTCACTGATTATCAGGCAAATGCAAATCAAAACCACTGTGAGCTATCTCACACCTGGCTATTAACAAAAATATAGAAGACATCGAGAATTGATGAGGATGTAGAGAAAAAGGAGCCCTTGTACACTGCTGGGAAGAATGTAAATTGGTATAGCCACTATGGAAAAAAGTATGAAAGTTCCTCAAAAAGTTAAAAACCAAAAATAAGAACTATCTGATGATTCAGTCATCCCACTACTTCTGGGTATATATCCAAAGGAAATGAAATCAGATATGTCCTGAAGAAACATCTGTACTCCACATAATCATATCAGCATTGCTTACAATAACTGAGATATGGAAATGTCAGTTCAAGTTAAATGTCAGTCATAGATGAACTGATAAAGATGTGATTAACTATCTATCCATCCATCCATCTACCTACCTATCAATCAATCAAACACATATAGGTCCAGACGCACGCATGCACGTGCACACACACACACGCCCCACATAAAGGAAGATTTGTCAGTCTTAAAAAGGGAATTCTGCCACTGTGACAACATAATGAACCTGGAGAACATTGTACTAGGTGAATGAAAACAAATACGGCATGGTCTCACTTATACGGGGAATCTAAAACAGGCTAACTTCATAGAAGTAGAGAATAGAATGCGGTTGCCAAGAGCTAAGGGAGGTAGAAATGAGATGTTGGTCAAAGTTTCAGTTATGTAAGATGAGCAAGCTCTGAAGAGCTAATGTATACAATATGACTTTAGGACAGTGATTGTATTGCATACTTGAGATTCAATAACAGGGTAGATCTTCAGTGTTCTTACCACACACAAACAAAAAAGAAAAAGGAAGAGAAAAGGAAAAAAAGGTAACTATGTGAGGTGATGGATATGTTAATTAGCTTGATTTTGATGATTATTTTACAATGTATATGTATATCAAATCAAATCAAATATATACTATTTTTATCTGTTAACTACATCTCAATAAAGTTACAGAAGAAAAAGCTCTGAGTACCAATGGCTTCACTTGTGAATTGTTTCAAACCTTTAAGGAAGAAATAATACTTATGATATACTAACTGTTCCAGAAAATTGAAGAGGGGCTGATATTTCCCAGTTCATTCTAGAAGGCCATTAATATACTAATCAAAACCAGATAAAGAAAATACAAGAAAAGAACACTAAGACTGATTATCTTTCATAAGCACAAATGCAAAAATTCTAAACAAAATTTTAGCAAATTAAATCCAATGATACATAAAAAGACAATACCTCACGATCAATTGGCATTTCCCAGGAATGCAAGGTTGTATTTTAACATTTCAAAATGAGTCAGTGGGCGTCCCTGGTGGCTCAGTGCTAAAGCCACCTTCCCGTGCAGAAGACCTGGGTTTGATCCTTCATCTGGGAAGATCTCACATGCTGGGAGCAGCTAAGCCTGTGTGCCACAACTACTGAGCCTGCGCTCTAGAGTCGGTGACTCTCAACTAAATCCTGCATGCCCTCGAGCCTGTGCTCCACAAGGAAAGCCACTGCAGTGAGAAGCCCACCCACCACAACTAGAGAGTAACTCCTGCTTGCTGCAACTAGAGAAAAGTCCCCAGAGCAACGAAGACCCAGAGGGCCAAAAATAAACAAGTAAAATTATTTAGAAAATTAGTGTATTTCTCCATTCACTATATTAACAGACTAATAAGGAAAACCTATATAATTATAAAAATAAATGCAAACAAAAATATCGATATAATCCATCACCCATTTCTTACAAAAACAACTAGAAAACAAGAAATTCTTTCTCAATCTAATAAAGGGCATCTACAAAAAACCTACTCCTAATGATGAAAGAATGAATATTAATGCCTAAGATTAATAACAAGATAAGGATATCTGCTGTCATTGCTTATATTCAACATTGTTCTGGATGATCAAACCATTATAGTAAGGTCAGAGAAACACATATCATTAATGATTAGGGAAACCCAAGTTAAATCTGTAATGAGATATCATTACATACCTTTTTAAATGGCTTTAAAAAAGGATTTACCATACCAAGTAAGGTAAAAGTCAAAGATGTAGAGGATCTGGAACTCTTACAGACTGCTGGTGGGAATGTTAAATGGTGCAGCCACTTTGGAAAACAGTTTGACAGGTTTTTAAGCTAAAAATACAACAGCCATGTGTGTGCATGCTAAGTCACTTCAGCCATGTTCAACTCTTTGCAACCCTATGGACCAAAGCCTGCCAGGCTTCTCTGTCCATGGGGATTTTTCAGGCAAGAATACTGGACTGGGTTACCATGCCCTCCTCCAGGGGATCTTCTTGACCCAGGGATCAAACCTGGGTCTCCTTTGGCTCCTGCATTGCAGGTGGATTCTTTACCACTGAGCTGCCGGGGAAGCCCATAATTAAGCTATTCCACTGTTAGATATTTACCCAGTTCAGTCCAGCCACTCAGTCACGTCTGACTCCTTGTGACCCCATGGACTGCAGCACACCAGGCCTCCCTGTCCATCACCAACTCCCAGAGTTTACCCAAACTCATGTCCATTGAGTCAGTGATGCCATCAGCCATCTCATCCTCTATTGTCCCCTTCTCTTCCTGCCTTCAATCTTTCCCAGCATCAGGGTCTTTTCAAATGAGTCAGTTCTTCGCATTCAGGTGGCCAAAGTATTCGAGTTTCAGTTTCAACATCAGTCTTTCCAATGAATATTCAGGACTGATTTCCTTTAGAATGGATTGGTTGGATTTCCTTCCTGTCCAAGGGACTCTCAAGAGTCTTCTCCAACACCACAGTTCAAAAGCATCAATTCTTCGGTGCTCAGCTTTCTTTATAGTCCAACTCTCACATCCATACATGACCACTGGATATTTACCCAAGAGAAATGAAAAAATATGTCTGTATCATGACTTACACATGAATTTTCATAGAAGTTTAATTTGTAATTGTTCCAAACTTGAAACAACCCAAATGTCCATCAACAGCTGAATGGTTAAACAAACTGCTGCATATTCATTCAATGAAACACTATTCAGTGATAAAAAGTAATAAACCATTGATCAAAGAACATGGTTGAATCTCAAAAAATTTATGCAAGTGATAGAAGACAAAAAAGAATACATACCGATATTATTTACACGAAACTTCAGGAAATGATTAATATGTTGTGACAGAAATCATTATCTGTAGTTATCTGATAAGGGGGTTAGAGCAGTGGAAGGGGAATTGCCAAGAGGCAGGAGGAAATTCTTAGGAGTGATGAATGTGTTCATTTTCTTTACTGTGGTGACGGTTTTATGACAAAACTTACCAAACAGTACATTTTTAAAGTAGGTTTAGCTCACTGTATGTCAATTAAGTATCAGTAACTGTTTAGTTAAAAAAGAGAATCTCTGGGATGGAGGTCCAGGTATACATATTTTATTCTTTTATATTAAGTTATAGTTGATTTATGATATTAGTTTCAGGCATATAACATTGTGTGTATATATATTCATATAGATATATATTTAAATTTTATATAAATGAGAGGAGAGAACTACTGACTTAAGATGGGAAGGCTGGAAAAGGAGAAATGATGATCCTCCAAGAGAGTTGACCTGAGTTCCCTTGACAACCACATTGCACTGGCAGCCTGGCAGTGTCCTGTCTCCAATGCAGCTCTGATGCTCAGCTGTATACCCTTGCCTGGAACCCCTGGCAATGCTGTTTGGTCTTGTAATTTTTTTAGCATAATGTTTCCATGCTTATGATCTCACTTGTAGCTCCCCAATTTTAGTCTGTCATGGAACAGTTGCTTAGTTACCTAGCTGGCTATCATCTGTCCTCTAAACATACCCACTGGAACAGATGACAACACATTTAGAATTGCAAAACTGCAAAAGAATTTTGTGGGAAGTCCTGTAAGACCATAAGGTAGGTGAGGCATCCTCCCAGTCCTCAGGCACATTTTCCAGTGAAATGAATATGGTTGGTTTGTTTCTTCAGTAGAAATAAGACAAAGACAGTTTAACCACCTCACGGTAGAGATGTAGGCACTTTTTTATTTCAAAGCAGTTAAGACTAATATTTGTCCTCCAGTAAGTTGTCCACAAAAAATGATTGTAGGAGGAATGTCCTATCTTTGTGAAGTGTGTTCAGGAGTGATAAAAGAGCCTGTGACGAATGATCACAGGAATGACTCTACCGGGGAGAACCTAGGGACCATATTTGAGGCTTTGTGAAATTCTTGAGCAAGAAGCTGAAGGCCCAAGGAGACTGTAAAGAGAGCTTTGGATAAGATAAGGCCTGACAAGTGACCGGTCAGCCGTATTCATACTGTACTAATTGGGATCTGGCTGGACCTTCTGATTTGAATCTCCAGCCATAACTGGAACCCCAAATGCGCTTCTCACATCCTACAACCCCACTAACAATATATAAATGTCTATCTCTATCAGATGGGAACTCTCTTTAATTCTGGCCCCCAGACTTGCAAGGGGACCTGCCTTATTCATTCTTTCCTACGTTTCTCATGCTATAATCAATGGGGAGGGATCTCTGGGTCGTATGTCACCTCCCTCTCAGAAATTTGCCCCTGTTTGTTACTTCTTCCTTTCCCTGTATCTTAAACCACTCGTTTCTATTGAATTTCTTGTTGTTCATATTTAAATGAGGTCAAATCTTTTCCATCTTAACAAAGAAACATAACACACTCTCCCTTTATCCCTTCTCATTAAGCTGCTATCCTTTCATCTCCCCTTCATAATTAAACTGCTCAAATAACAGTCTCTTATTCACTCTTCAACTCAAATACACCTCTCTACACCAACAACTAAAACTCCTCTTACCAAGGTTGCTAATAACTGTCTTGTTAAATCTAATGAGCACTTCTTAGAGTCTGCAGACCAAACCTCCGTAGTGTGTGACAACACAGTTAAGTAGACTGGTTAAGAGCATGAACTGTTTGGTCATGAGAGTCTAAATCTGAATCGTGACTCATCCTCATACTAACTTTGAGCAGGTTATCTAACTTCTTGGGTTTGGCTTTGTGAACAATGTTGCCTGCCGTATCAGTACACAAAAGATGTTGCATCTGTCAAGTCATCATATTAAAGCCACACTGACAGTGCTCCCTGAGGGACCTCAGGATAGAAACAGGATGCCCACTATCCAGTGGTCAACCGCTGCGGCCACCCCCACCAGTGCACCCTGAGGAGACTCAGGACGAGAAAGCACAGGATGCTGGCCTCTGAGAGCTGCCATGCATATGAAAAGAATGATTTCAATGAGCACAGACTCTTGCATCTTTCAATACAAAGAAAAGTGCTAAATTCCTTAACTTGAGATAATGCGGTTTTCTTTAATTAACAGTCATCTTTAGATGTTCTGACGACTTAGTCTTTGTTGTAACAACTCCTGTGTATCCTTGCTCCTCCTTCTTCACTACCTCTTTGGAGCAGTCTCTCAGTTAACTGAGATGCTACGTCCCAAGCTTAACCTCTCAGATTAAATAAAATGTAACGACTGAGCGACTTCACTTTCACTTTTCACTCTCATGCATTGGAGAAGGAAATGGCAACCCACTCCAGTGTTCTTGCCTGGGGAATCCCAGGGACAGGGGAGCCTGGTGGGCTGCCGTCTATGGGGTCGCAAAGAGTCGGACACGACTGAAGCGACTTAGCAGCAGCAGCAACTCAACTTTAGATTGTGCATTTTTTTCAGTCAACAGTTCCCTTATCTATGAGGATGAAAATATTCACCGGATGGAACGGTTCAGAGGATGTGATGAGCTGTGTACATGCAACACTTAGAACAGTGCCTATTACGTGGTGAGCACTCTTTTCTTTTTTTTTTTTTTTTGGCCTTGCTATGTGGCATGCAAGATCTTAGTTCCCCAACTAGGGATCAAACCTGTGCCCTCTGCATGGGGAGCACAGAATCTTAACCACTGGACCACCAGGGAAGTCTCCTGTTACTATTTTTGACCTCCCCCTCTCATGTTCCTGAAACACTCTTTTCTGCCTTTCTGTGCTTCTCCAGTTTTCCATCTACTTATGTAATTGCTCCCTCTTGTCTCCTTGGTAGCTGCTCTTTCTCTGCCCATTCTGAAAGTGGTGGTGTTCCCAGGGTTCTTAAGTCTTCTCTCCTTACTTTCCTTGGGTGAGGTATCCTAAACCAAGCTTTAGTTTCTTCCTATATTCAATGACTCCACATCTACCCGCTATGGTTCACATCTAACTACCTTGAACATCTCCATTTAATGCCCCACTGACTGCTCAAACTAGACATGCATGCCCAAAACTAAATTTGCTGTCTTCCCCTCGAACACTCATTTCCTGTTCTGTGTTCACTATCCCAGTGAATGACTGAACCACCTTTTCAGAAGCTCAAGTTAAAACTTGAGTTGAACCTTCATTTCTTCGTCTTACCCTTTACAACCCATCATTCATTAAGTCAGATGTCCTCTATAAATAATTTTGATTCTATTTCTATCATTACTTTCAGTCTCTGGTTGAGGCTGCCACCATCTTTTGTCTGGATTATTATAAAAATGCCTAATTCATTTCCTTTCTTTCAGTCTTGTTTCTTTCCACACAGCACTTTGACTGCATCCATAAGACCCTGCTACAAGGCAAATCAATTCTCATGAGTTCCCTGTACCAAACTGTTCAACATTTCATCCTTTTCTTAAAATCCAAATTCCTAGGCATGGCATTCAAGGGTTTTAAGATCTTTCACTTCAACCTCTTTCTGACCATTCTCTCCCTTCACTGCAGTCCTAGTGACTGTAGTCCATCAGACTAGGCTAAATTCAGTCCCCCAAATGTTCCAGACTTGCATGCAGTTCTCTTTCCCCTTCCTATTCTCTCCTATCATCATCTGGTTCATCCCTACCTGGTTCAGATGTCACCTCTCATGTTCAGTACAGTGCAATTGATTATCAACCTGTTATTGTTGACTAGTTTTGCATCTATTAATAAATCCTTTGAAAAGCTTATCTTTTAACAACTAAGTGATAGGTTTACTGTAATTATCCCTATTTTGCTGATGATGAAACTGGGACCTAGTCAGTGATGAAGTTGGAGCAAGAAAGATTACTATTAAGTGGCAGAGAAGGGCTCTAAACAAGCCCATGCTTTAAGTACTACCCTACCCCATCTTCTGTGAGAAGCTGGGGACCTTGTCTATTTTGTCCACCATGGTATTCAGGTAAAACAGTGCCTGGCACAGGCAGGTACTCAGTAGATATTTAATGACCTGTGGGCTGAATTAACTGGCTGGAATCCAAGCATCTAACAAATCTCAAACTTGATTTTCTGACAATTCTATTTCCAAGGAAGTAGAAAAAAATTAATCACACTTATTTCTATACCAGGGGATCAGGAAAATGCATGAAACATACTGTATTTGGATTTCAGTATGGTATTTGACATGCCACTTGACAATGTCTCTCATGATATCCCTTTGGGGAAGAAAACAAAATATAAATTAGATGTCATTAGATGGTCAAAGTTAGTTGAACTACAAGGATGCTGACTTCCAAATTACAGAAAGTAAGAAAGGACTCTGTCTTTTTCTTAATTTGACTTAATATTTTAGTCTGCCTTACATACAGTCTTTGTTTTATTAACTATATAGCTCTAGAACCTCGAACAATACCTGGCATATAGTAATTGCTCAATAAATGCTGTTTAATGCATGAATGTAGTGACATACTTGAAGACTGGATAATAGAACTGTAATAAACAAATGAAAATACATTGGATGACCTCACAGCAGTATGTGATACAATGGATAACTCCTTCCTCCTTGAGAGTTCCTTGCTGGTTTGCCATCTGTAACTCTGGGCATCCCATTTCTTCCCCTTTTGTGGAGTCCTCTTCCTCTTCCAAAATTTAAATGGTTGGGTTTCTTACATTCTTGTCTCTTCTTACCATCTTCTTACCACTGAACCTCTCAACTCCTCTTTGTATTCACTTCCTATCAGTACACCGTGTGTGCATACTCAGTCACTTCAGTCGTGTCCGACTCTGCGGCCCCATGGACTGTAGTCTGCCAGGCTCTTCTGTCTGTGGGATTCCCCAGGCAAGAATACTGGAGTGGGTTGCCACACACTTCTCCAGGGGATCTTCCTAACCCAGCTCTCCCACATTGCAGGTGGATTCTTTACTGTCATTCTTTACCCCCTGAGCCACCAGGAAGTCCATCAGTACACTGATGATTTCCAAATCTTTAATTGGATCATCAATCTGTCATTCAGATTGACATTCTTGTATTCAACAGCCTATGTGACATCTCCCCTGTCAATTGAAGCTCATGATGTGCAAACAGAACTTATTACTCACCCTGCACCTAACTAAACAAGCAGCAAAGCCAAGAAAACACCTGCTCCTCTACCTAGATTCTCTTTCTCAGTGAATATGCCAGTTGTTCATCCAGGTATTCGAGTCAAAATCTCACGTGTTATTTTTACCACCTTTATCCTTTACCCCCTCTAATCTTTCAAGGGATTCTGATATTTCTACCCCTAAATATCTTGTTCACCTTCTCTCCATTGCCACTGCTGCTAACGTCTTTCAGACCACCACCATCGCTCACCTGGAATACTGCAACAGCCTAACTGGTCTCCCTGCCTTCAGCATTGTTTCTCTCTTCAGTCCAGTCTTAATTGTGAGGCCAGAGTGATATTTATAAAGTAAAGATATGACACCACTACCCTATTTATATTAATAGCTCTTTATTTCTTTTAGGATCATGTTTAAACTCCAACTTGGCTTACCTCTATAGCCTTGTTCTCTACTGCTGCTTCCTGATCCTATACTGCTAACCTGATTCAATGCCTCCATGCAGCTTCTCTCTTCTTTAAGCTGTTTGGTTTGGGGAAGGAGATTATTCCTTTCTTTTTGCTCAACCAACATCTACACCTCTGTCACTCTTCAGCTAAAATACCCCTTCTTTAAAAAAAATAAAACAAACAAACAAACAAATGAAATAAAATACCCCTTCTTCCAGAAATCTTTCTTAATTCCCCAAACCTGAGTTAGAGACTCTGTCGTAGCATCCTGTACTTTCTGTTAAAGCGCTTATCTTACCCAATCATACTCATTGGAGTAATCATTTCTATTCCTTATTGAACTGAAAGATTCAAGGACTGTGTCTACTATATTCATCAATGTATAGTCCCAGAATGACTGCAGAATAGCAAGAGTCATAAAAATTGTTTGGATGAATGAACAAGTTAATAAAGAGTCCACTCCTAAGAATACCCATCTAAATGCCAGGATTGGCTCTTATTCCAAAAAAGCATCTGCATAAGCCAGGTAAAAGAGAAGGAGCAATAAATAGCAATAAATAGCACATGTGAGAGAGATTAGGAATTGTGTAGTGAAAGGCTGAGGATGAGTCAATACTCTGTGGCAGCCAAAAAACGGATTCAACTTTGGCAGCACTTACATGAACTATGGTATTTGAAAGATGGTAGCAATGGCTTTTCTACACTCAAATTATAGCATAACTGGAGCTTTGTGATCACTTCTGGACACTGGGTTTTGGGTGTGATAAAGACAAGTAGGAGACAGTAAGGAAGTGACTAGAAAGATGAAACTTCACGGAAAACTATAAGATATTAATGAAAGAAACTAAAGACAAAAAGATATTTATCTTCATGGTTTGAGAGACTATTTTTAAAATGTCTATACTACCCAAAGCAATCTATAGATTCAGCGCAATCCCTATCAAAATTCCAATGGCACTTTTCATAAAAACAGAGCAAGAAATTCTAAAATTTCTATGGAATCACAGAAACCCTAACAGTCAAAGCAATCTTGAGAAAGAATAACAAAGTTGGAGTAACAAAGGCATTACATTCCCAGGTTTCAAATTATATTACAAAGCAATAGGAATCAAAACAGTATGATATTGACATAAAACACACACACACACACACAGAGAATAGTGTCCAGAAATAAACCTATGTATACACGGTCAATTAATTTATGACAAAGGAGCCAAGAATACACAATGGGAAAAGAACAGTTTCTTCAGTAAATGGTGTTGGGAAAACTGGACAGTCATATGCAGAAGAAAAAAACCAGACCACTCTCTTATACCATACAAAAATTAACTCAAAATGGATTAAAGACTTGAATGTAAGACTTCAAACTCTAAGACTTCTAGGGGAAAACATAAGCAGTAAACTCTTTGACTTTCCTTTTGGCCATGGTGTTTTGGATCTGACATCAAAAGCAAAGGCAACAAAAGCAAAAATAAACAAGTGAGACTACATCAAACTGAAAACCTTCTGCAGAGGAAACCATCAAAGGATGAAAAGGCCACCAACAGAATGCGAGAAAATATTTGCAAGTCATATATGTAAGGGATTATATCCAAAGTATATATATATTTTAAAATTCATACAACTCAATAGCAAAAAAAGAAAACAATCCAATTTGAAAATGGGCAGAAGATCTGAATACACATTTTTCCAAAGAAGACATACAGATGGCAAACAAGTACATGAAAAGATGCTCAATATCACTAATCATCAAGAAAATGAAAACCAAAACCACAGGGGGATACTACCTAACACCTGTTATAAAGACTAATATCCAAAAGATGAGAAATAACAAACGGTAGTGAGGATGTTCAAGCTAGATTTAGAAAAGGCAGAGGAACCAGAGATCAAATTGCCAACATCTACTGGATCATCGAAAAAGCAAGAGAGTTCCAGAAAAACATCTATTTCTGCTTTATGGACTATGCCAAAGCCTTTGACTGTGTGGATCACAATAAACTGTGGAAAATTCTGAAAGAGATGGGAATACCAGACCACCTGACCTGCCTCTTCAGAAACCTATATGCAGGTCAGGAAGCAACAGTTAGAACTGGACATGGAACAACAGACTGGTTCCAAATAGGAGAAGGAGTACGTCAAGGCTATATATGGTCACCCTGCTTATTTAACTTATATGCAGAGTACATCATGAGAAATGCTGGGCTGGAAGAAGCACAAGCTGGAATCAAGATTGCCAGGAGAAATATCAATAACCTCAGATATGCAGATGACACCACCCTTATGGCAGAATGTGAAGAGGAACTAAAAAGCCTCTTGATGAAAGTGAAAGAGGAGAGTGAAAAAGTTGGCTTAAAACTCAACATTCAGAAAACTAAGATCATGGCATCTGGTCCCGTCACTTCATGGGAAATAGATGGGGAAACAGTGGAAACAGTGTCAGACTTTATTTTTGGGGGCTCCAAAATCACTGCAGATGGTGATTGCAGCCATGAAATTAAAAGACGCTTACTCCTTGGAAGGAAAGTTATGACCAACCTAGATAGCATATTAAAAAGCAGAGACATTACTTTGCCGACAAAGGTCCGTCTAGTCAAGGTTATGGTTTTTCCAGTGGTCATGTATGGATGTGAGAGTTGGACTGTGAAGAAGGCTGAGTGCCGAAGAATTGATGCTTTTGAACTGTGGTGTTGGAGAAGACTCTGATGCTGGGAGGGATTGGGAGCAGGAGGAGAAGGGGACGACAGAGGATGAGATGCCTGGATGGCATCACTGACTCGATGCACATGAGTTTGGGTAAACTCCGGGAGTTGGTGATGGACAGGGAGGCCTGGAGTGCTGCAATTCATGGGGTTGCAAA
>NW_011494894.1:8970222-8976223 GCF_000754665.1 Bison bison bison | reverse complement strand
ATGTATGGATGTGAGAGTTGGACTGTGAAGAAGGCTGAGTGCCGAAGAATTGATGCTTTTGAACTGTGGTGTTGGAGAAGACTCTTGAGAGTCCCTTGGACTGCAAGGAGATCCAACCAGTCCATCCTAAAGGAGACCAGTCCTGGGTGTACATTGGAAGGACTGATGCTGAGGCTGAAACTCCAATACTTTGGCCACCTCATGCGAAGAGTTGACTCACTGGAAAAGACCCTGATGCTGGGAGGGATTGGGAGCAGGAGGAGAAGGGGACGACAGAGGATGAGATGCCTGGATGGCATCACTGACTCGATGCACATGAGTTTGGGTAAACTCCGGGAGTTGGTGATGGACAGGGAGGCCTGGAGTGCTGCAATTCATGGGGTTGCAAAGAATTGGACACGACTGAGTGACTGAACTGAACTGAACTGAGTGAGGATGTGGAGAAAAGGGAAACTTTGTGCACTGATTGTTGGAATGTAAATCGGTGCAACCGCTACACAAAACTGTTAGGAGTTTCCTCAAAAAACTGAAAATAGAGCTACTGTGTGATCCAGCAATCTTCTGAGTATTTATTCAAAAAAAAGAAAAACATTAACTTCAAAAAATATATGCAACCCCATGTTCCCTGCAGCTTTAGTTACAATAACCAAGTCATGAAAACAACCTAAGTGTCCACCTATGGATAAACACATTAAGAAAATGTGGCATATAAATATAGTGGAATATTATTCAGTTATTAAAACCGTGAACGTTTTGCATTTGTGACAACATGGATAGACCTTGAGGGCACTGCGTTAGTCAAATGAGTCAGACACAGAAAGACAAATGCGGTGTCATCTCACGCGGGTGTGTGTGCTTTAGTAGTGTCCAACTCTTTGAGACCCTGTGGACCATAGCCTGCCAGGCTCCTGCCCTTGGGGTTCTCCAGGAAAGTATACTGGAGTGGCTTGCCATGCCCTCCTCCATGGGATCTTCCCAACCCAGGGACTGAACCTACATCTATGTCTCCCGCATTGGCAGGTGGGTTCTTTACCACTACCACCACCTGGGAAGCCCCATATCATCTCATATACACGTGAAATAAAAAACAACTCAAAATTCACAGATACAGACGACAGATTGGAGGTTGTCAGAGGTGGGGGATAGGGAGCGAGCAACATGGGTAAAGGGTCAAAAGGTATAAACTTCCATTTATAAAATAAACAGTCATGGGCATGTAATTAGAATACGGTGATTATAGTTAATACAATTATGTTGCTTATTTGAAAACTGCTGAGAGAGTACATTTTAAAAATTCTCATAACAAGAAAAAAAGTTGGTAAATATGTATGGTGAAAATTAATAATGTTACCTAGGCTTCCCTGATAGCTCAGCTGGTAAAGAATCCGCCTGCAATGCGGGAGACCTGGGTTCCATCCCTGGAGAAGGGAAAGACTGCCCACTTCAGTATTCTGGCCTGGAGAATTCCATGGACTGTATAGTCCATGGGATAGCAAAGAGTCAGACATGACTAAGCAACTTTCACTTTCAGACACTGTAGTGGTCACTTCATAAAATAGAAAAATATTGATCATTATGTTGTAACACCTAAAACTAATAACAATGTTATAAGTCAATTATATCTCAATTTTTAAAAATACACATTATTTTAAAAGCAGGCCAATATAGAAAAGCATCTCTCTTTCAGTCATATTCCCCATAGCTTATTTTTAAAAGTTGAAACCAAGTGAAGGATGAGCCAGGAAACAGATGAGCTACAGGCCAGACATTTACAACTTGACTCCTGTTCACATTTCTTGGGGCAGAAGGGAAGTGGGCTCCAGACTAGATATTTATGAACAGCCTCGCAAGTCTGCACTTTGAGATAGAAATAACAAGGGGAACAGGGTAAATAGATGGACTTTGTTTCCTGTGGACACTCTAAGATAACAGGGCAGGGACAGAGAGTCAGCAAACCCTGTTTGAGTAAAAGATCAAGAAGTCAAGTATTTCTCATCCATGGGGCAAGGGAGATGCTACACGTGTGCAGAAAGCCTCCCCAGGTGTAAAAAGGGGCCACCAGACCATAATAAGTCATGTCAATCCTCCCCCAGAGACCACTGTGCTAAAATCCATCTTGGCTGAGGGGTGTGCATGCACACAGGGGCGGGTCCAGAGGCAAATCATCTGTGGGGTCAAAGCAAGATGATTGGACAGAGGGAAAACAAAGAGCCGGAAGACTGCCCCCTTAGAAAAGGTTTAAACTTCCCAAAGGAGTAGCTCTGTCACTGAGTTCACCCCAGCCTCTGTCCACACATACTCTGCTTTTCTAACAAATGCTCTACTTTCCTCTCTACCTTCCACCTCTGACGATTTTTTTCTTTTCAAGGCAGACAAGGACCCAGGACCCAAACTCTAGCCATTGACCAAGTGGTTAGGACTTGTGGTTCTCACCACCAAAGACCAGGGTTTGATCCCCGGTCAGGGAGTTAAGATCTTGCTTCAAGCTACTGCTCAGTGCTGTGTCTGTCTCCTGTGTGTCCAAAATCAAAGGGCATCAGAACATACCACCCCAAATATACTTGGGGTGGCATATTGGCATATTGATTTGCGTTTGTGTGTCATGTGTGACTCTTTTTGACCCCATGGACCTATTGATTATTTTTACATGAAGGCAATTGATTTTCAGGTGAAGGCAACCGAGAAACAGCAGATGCAGAAAGGGTTCTCTGACCTCCCCCTTCTGTCTAAAAGCAGGTCATAAATTTTCCATGAAAAAGAGGTCACTCTTGTATCATGAAGACAAGAATATTCTTGTCAACAGAGATAGGAAGTTGACACCAAGCTGAGTCTGAGTCTATACCAATCTTACTAACATAACATTTAACTTCCATTAGATTTCCCAATTAATTTCCAGTCACATTCCTACAGTATACCACCTCTCTAGCCCAAACACCTTTTTCTTTGTCTTAGCATGGCTTCACAATGTATCACTCTTTGTTCAAATGATATCTAAGGCCCTGGGCCTAACTGCTTCTTTGAGGTTTTCACTTCTTTCCATGAAGCCTCCCCCACCCCGTGCCACATAAAAATATTAACATCAAATAAAATTCATATGCTTTTTCTCCTGCTAATCTTTTTGTCTGTTTAATTTATAGGCCCCCAATACAGAAACTAAGAGGACAGAGAGAAGTCTTCCCCTACACATGTGAATTAACAAACTACCAAAGGCTGAAGAGAAGAATACTGCTTTGGAACAGAGATGATTTCTTCCAATCCAGAGTTTCTACAATTGTGACACTTAGGTTTAATAATCTAAAATTGGGATGCCTAAGAGAGTGATGAAAAACAATAGGCCTCAAATATATTTGCTGATTGACCATGGACTTTAGCAATTAATTGGAGCTCATTTCTTAAAAAGGCTGAGCGGTTTTCTTATTTCCATCACTGTCACAGACTTTAGATATGGTTTTTCCATTCCTGTTAATATTGCATAATTTTATATATTAAATACTGATTTTCTGTTTTTCTCAATGCCTTGGAGTCCTACAGTGGAAAAGTGAGGACTCTCCAGATTTGAGCAATTTGGCTTCTCCACTCTCCTTTGAAAAAGTAGATTAGGTGCAAGGGTGTTTAATTACCTTCTAGTCTCTCTAAATAGGTGTGAGAGTCCAAGCTTTATGGTCCTTGATAGCTATAACCAGCTTATGTAAAGCTGTTCAAAGTAGCTCCTATAGCCTATTTCTTCTTTCCTTTCATTGTGAAGTTTTCTGAATGCCTCTAAGAGTCAACATTTGCATGTCCAGTGGTTATTGAAGTGGTCCAGAATATACCACCCCAAAATATGCCACTTTGGCACAAGGATTATTTTGAGCTGAAGGCAACTGAACATCAACAGATGCAAAGAAAGAATTTTCTGCTCTCTCCTTATCTGCTTAAAAGCAGGACATACATTTCCCTTTCAGGAAGTTGCCCCCCATCACCTCCCAAAGGAAAAGCATACTCTTATGATCAAAGATGGAGAGTTAACAATGAAGTGAGTTTGCATGAGCAGACCTTAAAAAATAACTCTTCTCTCCCATTAGTTCCCACCAATATTTCCTAGTCCCTCCCTCACTATTTATCATCCCTCAGAGAAAAAATCCCTTTTCCTTTGTTGAAATGGTACATCAGTCCCTGAGTCTAACCACTTCTTTGAATTTCACTTTTTTGTGAACTCCTGTGGAAATAAATATTAATAAAAACTGTGTGCCTTTTCTTCTATTAATCTATCTTTTGCTGGTTTAATTCACATGCCTGAACCTAAGAGAGTAGAGGAAAGGATTTTCCATCCTGGCAGTATTCTCAGTCCTATAACTGTGCTAGGTCTGAAACAGTTCACTCAAGGCATGATTTCTGCCCTTGCTGCTGCTGCTGCTGCTGCTAAGTCGCTTTAGTCGTGTCCAACTCTGTGGACCCCATAGACGGCAGCCCAACAGACTCTTCCGTCCCTGGGATTCTCCAGGGAAGTACTGGAGTGGGTTGCCATTTCCTTCTCCAATGCATGAAAGTGAAAAGTAAAAGTGAAGTCGCTCAGTCGTGTCTGACTCTTAGCGACCCTATGGACTGCAGCCTACCAGGCTCCTCCATCCATGGGATTTTCCAGACAAGAGTACTGGAGTGGGGTGCCATTGCCTTCTCCCTTAGGGTAAAGTAAATGAGATAACAGAGGTAGTGCAGTATTACATTGAGTTGTTGTTATTCAGTCACTCAGTTGTGTCCGACTCTTTGTGACCCTATGAACTGCTGTGTGCCAGGCTTCCCTGTCCTTCACTATCTCCTGGAGCTTGCTCAAACACATGTCCATCAAGTCAGTGATGCTATCCAACTATCTCATCGTCTGTTGCCCCCTTCTTCTCCTGCCCTCAGTCTTTCCCAGCATCAGGGTCTTTTCCAATAAGTTGGTTCTTCACATCAGGTGGCCAAAGTACACTGAGTAGGTGCTCAATAATAGTCAAGCGTGAATGGAATGTGGCTTTTCAGGTGGCTCAGTGGTAAAGAGTCTGCCTGCCAATGCAGGAGACACAGGAGGCACAGGTTCAATCCCTGGGTGAGGAAGATCTCCTGGAGAAGGAAATGGCAACCCACTCCTGTATTCTTGCCTGGAAAATCCCATGGACAGAGAAGTCTGGTGGGCTACAGTCCACGGGGTCTCAAAGAGTTGGACGTGACTGAGCGACTGAGCATGCATGCAGGTGAATGGAAAAGGACAGGCTTCATTATTGGGAAGGAAATGAAGTGAAGGAAGGAAGTGAAGTCGCTCAGTCGTGTCCGACTCTTTGCAACCCCGCAGACTGTAGCCCACAAGGCTCCCCTGTCCTTGGGATTCTCCAGGCAAGATAAAAACAGCTCATATTTGCTGAAGGCTTACTCTGTGCCAGGCATGAGTGGTGGTAAGAGCTTATATAGTCTTAATTATTGTAGCAACAACATAGAGTAAAAAAGAACTTTCTCCCATTTCACAAGTAGTGATGAAAACACGTAACATTTACTGAACAGTTAGTAGGAGCCATTCTAAGGGCTTTTTGAGGCTTATTTCATTTAAGCCCTTTAAGTAAAATGATCTAAAGGTTGGAAAAAAGGTAAAAAGGCTCCATCATGATTTTTCAAAGTTTTACACAGTAGTGTCTAACAACCAGCCTAAAGGTCTTATAATTTTCTAGAGGAGCTAACTCCAACGTACCATTTACTATTGCTGAGGTCCATTACTTACGTAGGTAGTGTTTAACTATTAGGAAATTTACATGTTACAAATTTTTGTAAATCTTTTTTGTCTGATAAAAAAGATAACCCCAAAAGCCATAGTTTTGCTTATAGAATATTAACCAGTTTTGTATCAAATGTTGTGATCTTATTGCAGCATTCTCTCTCCTGATGATTATGTATCTGTTCATTTATCCTCCTTTAAACCAGTTTTGTCATCCTCCTGGTTCCACGTCAAATAAACCTTTGATACAATCCTTTATATATATATATATATATA
>NW_011494894.1:8951783-8970122 GCF_000754665.1 Bison bison bison | reverse complement strand
ATATATATATATGAATGTTTTTAACCTTTTGGACATTATACTTTGACAAGAGAGTCCTTTGGACTGTAAGGAGATCAAACCAGTCAATCTTAAAGGAAATCAACCCTGAACAGTCATCTGAAGGACTGATGCTGAAGCTCCAATACTTTGGCCATCTGATATGCAGAGCTGACTCACTGGAAAAGACTCTGATGGTAAGAAAGACTGAGGCAAAAGAAGAGGGAAACAGAGGAGGAGATGGTTAGATAGCATCACCAACTCAATGGGCATGAATTTGGGCAAACTCCAGGAGATAGTGGAGGACAGAGAAGCCTAGCGTGCTGCTCCAATCCATGGGGTTGCAAAGAGTCGGACGTGACTTAGCGACTGAACCACAAAAGTACTCTTAGTGATCCTGTGAAACATTTGCTATAGTCATTATCCCTATATAAAGCTGAGGAAACTGGGACACAGAGGAGGTAATTACTTGCCCAAGGACACACAGACAGCAGGTCATAGAGTCAGGATGAAAATCCAGGCAGTATGATATTAGAGTTTACATACTTATGAACTTTTTTCTAAGAAGGGTAAGACAGTATGAGAGTTAAATGACTTCACTAATAAGACCCTGCTCTAGTAAGTGTAAGAACCTGGTTATTCTGGCTCTGGCCCCATGTTCAGAACACCTGTGTCCTTCTGTATATCATTTATAGGTACTGTATGGTCTAAAGGAGGTGACTACAAATGGGATAGAGAAGAATTAAAATAAATCTTCATTCTTCTCATCTTTTTTTGCTAACTCCATTAGAGTTACATCATGAGAAACCAAACCAAGGGAATGGAACAAAGCAAAAAGACAGTCCAGACACCATAAAAGTGACAAAGTATTTTTCTCTTCTACATCAGCATTTTCTCCTTTGCCAAGTCAACAAATGAGCTCGCTAATTGCCCAGAGTTCCAAACTCTTGGTTTTGCATTCATTCTGATTTGCACTTCAATGCCATTAGGGAAGATTACTGGAAAATAATTTAGAGGATGAGTCCACTGCTGGTACATATGCCAGTGACAAAGCCAAGTTTGTTACTTAACCAAGTGAATCAGTGCAGGAAGTGATGTATTGGCATTTACCAGATAGAGATTTCTTGGTAGTTGGAAAGCACACACCTTTAAAAATATGCCCGTTAACCCCCAAATTTTGGACTTCTTTGGGAAGAGAATGGAGCAGAATCTTCCCATTCTCTGTATGTGCTCTTCCCATGCTCCATCTGACCTAGAGAGAGAAAATGCATCCTTTTCTTCATTCATAGGAAATCTTTATTATTCTGAATACAAGTCTTTTGTTATATTTTTGAACATTTTATCCTCAGTGACTCACTTTTTCATTTTTTTCAAAGATGTTTTTATTGAGTAAAAGTCTTGAAGTATCACCTCACATTGATCAGAATGATCATAATCAAAAAGTCTACCAACAATAACTGCTGGAGAGGGTGTGGAGAAAAAGAAACCCTCCTACAATATGGAGAACAGTGTCGAGGTTCCTTAAAAAACTAAAAATAAAACTATCATATGACTCTGCAATCTCACTCCTGGGCATATATCCAGAGAAAACCATAACTCAAAAAACTACATGCACCCCAACATTCATGCAGCACTGTTTACAATAGCCAAGACATGAAAGCAACTTAAATGTTCATTGAGCAGCGAACGGATAAAGAAGATATGCTACATATACATACAATGGAATATTACTTGGCCATAAAAAGAATGAAATAATGCCACTTGCAGCAACATGGATGCCCCTAGAGATTATCATACTAAGTGAAGAAGTCAGCAAAAGACAAATATATGATATCTCTTCCATGTGGAATCTAAAAAATGATACAAATTAACTTATCTATAAAACAGGAACAGACTCACAGACTTAGAAAACAAACTTGCAGTTATCAAAGGGAAAAGGTGGGGTGGGGGGATAGGGATAAATTAGGAGGTTAGGATTGACACACACACACGACTATAGCTGTGGCACTGGATGACTCGTGAGAGTCCCTTGGACTGCAAGGAGATCCAACCAGTCAATCATAAGGGAAATCAGTCCTGAATATTCACTGGAAGGACTGCTGCTGAAGCTGAAGCTCCAATACTTTGGCCACCTGATGCGAAGAACTGACTCATTGGAAAAGACCCTGATGCTGGGAAAGATGGAAGGCAGGAGAAGAAGGGGCTGACAGAAGATGAGATGGTTGGATGGCATCACCAACTTGATGGACATGAGCTTGAGCAAACTCTAGGAACTGGTGATGGACAGGGAAGCCTGGTGAGCTGCAGTCCATGGGGTCGTAGAGAGTCAGACATGACTGACTGAACTGAACTGATATTTAAAATAAATAACCAACATGGACCTACTATATAGCACAGGGAACTCTACTCAATTTTCTGTGATAATCAAATGAGGAAAGAATTTGAGAAAGAATATACATGTATTATTCCATTTCATATATAATGTATAATTCCATTCCCTGGAATGGTTACCCACTCCAGTATTCTTTCCTGGAGAATTCCATGGACAGAGGAGCCTGGAGGGCTACAGTCCACGGATCACAAAGAGTCGGACATGACTGAGAGATTAACACTTTCATTATCTGAATGACTTTGCTGTACACCTGAAACTAATACATTGTATATCAACTATACTCCAATATAAAATTTAAAAAGAGAGATAAAACATCTTAAACCAGTTCTGCTAACATGAATACACACAGAAAGGTAAGTAGCATGAAGGTATCAGAAGAGGATTCTGGACCCTTCTTCTGATCAGAGTGGGGAGTCATTCCTTTGTTCAGCTGATTATGGCCACATGTTGACAAAGGCTCTATGTTACCACATTATCCCATGTTAAAAAAGAAACCCAAACCTCCAAATTTTATGTAAAAATTCTTGCTTACAAATGTTGGCAATTGTTTCAATTTTTTAACACTGTGCCAACTAAACAGAACTTATCTGAAGTCCAAATATGTAGCCCACAGGTCCACAACTCCTGCTTTAAATAAACCTATTATGGGAAAATATAGATTTAAGCAGGTGTTAAAAAGAAAGCATAATTATTGTTTTAAAAAGACTCATCACAGTTTTCCTTAGAGAACAAGTTCTTCTCTGTATTTAAAATATTACTAGGTATAGGAAAGCTTAATTCTAGACTCATTTTTGAATAATACATCAATTATATAAAACACCTTATTTGCAGAGACTACCAAATCTTGCTTGATCCTATTCTTCTAGTTCTTTGAATTCAGACTATTTTAATTAAACTTAACAGTTATTCAATGGACATGAACAAGATGGTCCTTAGGTGACCAGAAGTGTTCAAGGTGCTGAAAATGTTAATACCAGCAAAGATAAGACTTGGTCCCATAAAAGCTCATGTTTATAGGAAGGTAATATGCATAGTAGGAAGAGTGTGGATGCCTTTTGAATTGATGAATTTGATTAGCATCTTGAATCTGATTATTATAATATTAGTTCTATTATCTGTTACTGGCTCTATTAATCTTCATCAGTTTCAGTTTTCCTCATCTGTAAAGTAAAATAGTTCCACCATTCTAATAAGATCTCATTAGAGATATGGAAAATCAGTAGGCAAATAGTATATGCTTAACAGTTAACTAAATCTCCAAAATTCGTATTCTCTTCCTCTCTTTCTGTCGAGTAGAAAATTTTGTTGCAAGTGATATAAACCCAATTTGAAATGGCAAGGCAAAAAGGTGAGTTGGACTATACCGTCAGTGGAATTCTCCAGGCCAGGATACTGGAGTGGGTAGCCATTCCCTTCTCCAGGGGATCTTCCCAACCCAGGGATTGAACCCAGGTCTTCCACATTGCAGGTGGATTCTTTACCAGCTGAGCCACCAGGGAAGCCCATTAGTAAGAATACAAAATAAATTATGTAAGCAAAAGAAGAACTGAATAATCAAACCAGAATGCATCAGGCAGGGAGAGCCTGAAATGCCATCGGGGTTCTCTTCTCCTGCCTTTTCTGTTGTCTTACTACAGTTCAATTTCCTCCACATGACAGTATAGATGCCATGGTTCGTATTTCATAGATTTTACTTCCAGAGAAGGTCCACATCTTTCATTTTGGGAGTAATCAAAGAGGACCAGGAAAGCACCCTGATGGGCTTGGCTTGGGCCAGAGACAGTGGATGTGGAAGATGTGAACACACAGAAGTTCCTTATAACCACACGAACACCTGGAGAAGAAACAGTTGTAAGAGTAAGGGGAGATGTGATGGTCTCCTGAGAAGGAAAAGCTGGTGGACAGACACAATGGTCAACAATCTCAGCTCCTTAGAAATGGGTTCAAGACACAACTGGATTCCTTTCCACCAAGAATATCTACTGTAGGGGAGAACTGATGCCCCCAAAGAAAACTCAAGAGTTTTTAGGAAGATGGAGTAGTTTATGGATAGTCAAAAAATGATCAAAAACTACCACTTATTTGATCTCAATAATTAAGTTCCACATCAATAAGCTGGCCCCTAGTTTCTGTTCTTAGCTATTACTAGCATAATTCTCCAGCTAATATGCCTTCTGGAACCCCTTTAATTTCCTGTGTTTCTTTCTTGCTCTGGGAGTTTCTGCCTGATACGCCCACCAACCCTTAATCATACAGTCTTCACCTCCTATCTCGGCTTGTGTGCATCTAATAACATCTGACATTCCAGTAGATATCAAATCATTTCCCACAATTATTTAATTGTTTAATGCTTGCAGCACCTCCAAAAGGGACAAGGTAAGTATTACCATCCTGTTTTATAAATGATGAAATAATTCCAAATCAGGCCATAGAACAGAACTAAGACCTAAGCCTGCTATATAATTTTCATGCTGAATCACTATATGCTGAGGATGACTTGCTTTTCCCATTAGATTCATAAGTTCCTCCAAGGACTAGACTATCCCTGACTTTGGACTATGAGCACCGAGCAAAGGGCTAGATACATATGTGTCAAGGTGACCGGGCCTGTCAATAGATGATCTCACAGACGCTTTCCTCACTTCAGAGACAATCCCAAACTATAGGTTCAGAATGTCTGGACATATCCCCATGTGATGTTCCATGAATCCAGCTCATGAATCCAGTTCATGAATCACCCCAAGTACTGAACTCAAGTACAGGGATAATATTCAGACCATCACCATTTCTAACTGTGCATAGAAAAAGTATCCCATGGGATGCCTGTCTCAGGCATTTGTAAAAGTTTTATTGAGGTATAATTAACATACTATAAACTATACATATTTACAGGGCATAGTTTCCTATTTTAACATTTAAATACTACCACTACACAAGCCATCATCACAATCGAGAAGTGAACCCATCAATACAAATAAACTCAATTAAAAAATGAAATACAAAACTGGATACTCTAAAACTCCTAGAGGAAAACTTAGGGAGAACACTCTTTGACATAAATTACAGCAATATTTTTTGGATCTATCCCCTAGAGTAATGGAAATAAAAATAAAAGTAAACAAATGGAACCAATTAAACTTAAAAGGTTTTGCACAGCAAAGGAAACCATAAATGAAATGAAAAGACCACCTACAGAATGGGATAAAATATTTGCAAATGACAAGACCAAGAAGAGATTAATTTCCAAAATATACAAACAGCTCATATAGCTCAATATTAGAAAAAGCAAACAATCCAATCAAGAAATGGGCAGGAGATCTAAATAAATGTTTCTCCAAGGAAGACATACAGATATCTATTAGGCACATGAAAAGATGCTCAACATCACTAATTATTACAGAAATGCAAATTAAAACTATAATAAGGTATCACCTCACACTGGTCAGAGTGACCATCATCCAAAAAGTCTACAAACATTAAATGCTAAAGAGGGCATGGAGAAAAGGAACTCTACTGTGCTGTCAGAAGAACTGTAAACTGGTACAGCTGCTATGGAGAACGGTATAGCGTTCCGTAAAAAACTAAAAATACTTACCACGTGGTCCAGTGATCTCATTCCTGGGCATATATCCAGAGAAAACCATAATTCAAAAGGAGAAGTGCACCCCAATTTTCACTGCAGCACTGTTTACAATAGCTAAGACACAGAAGCAGCCTCAATACCCACTGACAGAGGACTACAGAAGACATGGCATATATATACACACACACACACATATACACACACACAAATATATACAGACACACACATTTACACAATGAAATAATGTCATTTGCAGCAACATGGATGAACCTAGAGATTATTATACTAACGAAGTAAGCCAGACAGAGAAAGACAAATATAGCATGACATCGCTTAAATATAGAATCTAAAAACAAATGACACAAACTTATTTACCAAACAGAAATAGGTTCACAGAGAAAACAAACTTATGATTACCAAAGAGGAAAGGGAGGAGGGATAAATTAGTAATTTGGGATTTTTATATATACAGTATTATATATAAAAGATAATCAATAAAAACCTACCATATAGCACAGGAAACTATACTCAACATCTTACAATAATCTATAAGCGAAAAGAATCTGAAAAAGTGTATATATATATATAACTGAATCGTATATATATAACTGATTCATATATATAGCTGAATCATGTATATATATAATCACACCTATGTGACTGAATCACTCTGCTGTATACCAGATACTAACCTAATTTTGTAAACCAACTATACTTCAATATAAACCAAAAAGAAAGAAAAGAAGTGAAGCTATCACCACAATCAAGACAGCAAACATGTGTTTCATTCCCCAAAGTTTCCTCCTGCCTCTTTGTAATCCCGTCTCCCCACCTTTACCTCCAATTTTATACAAATGGAATCAAACAGTGTGTACTCCTTTGTTCCTGGCTTATGTCACTCAGCAGTTATTTTGACTGCTATGTATGTTAATGGTTCACTCCTTTTAATTGCTGAGTAGCATTCTATTATATGAATATGCCACAGTTTATTCATCCATTCATCTGCTGATGGAAATTGGGTTGTTTCCAGTTTGGGGCTATGGAAAATTAATTAAATATGATCAGTGAATAAGCTGCAGTATAGACATATGCTTTAATTTCTTGGGGCAAATAGGAGCAGAATAGTAGGATCATATGATAGGTATATGTTTGGCTTTTTCAGAAACCACTGTATTGTTTTTCAAGGTGATTATATCATTTTACATTGCCATCAGAAGTGTCTGAGAGTTCTACTTCCTCTATATCTTTACCAATGCTTTATATGCTCAGTCTTATTCATTTTTTCCACCGTGAAAAGCTATGCAGTGGCATTTCATATGGTCTTAACTCACATTTCCCTAATTAATGATGTGTAGTATCTTTTCATGTGCCTAAGTGCCATATGTATACACTTTTTGGTGTAGTGTCTGGGCAAATATTTTTCTCTTTAGGATTTGGCTATTTTCTTATTGAATTTTGAGAATTCTTTACATATTCTAAGTACAAGTCCATTTTCAGATATGTGCTTTGCAAATGCATTTCCCCAATGCATGGCTTTTCTTGTGGCCTTAGTAGTCCTTCAAAGAGCAGTTTTTAAATTTTGGTGAAGTCCAATTCACTGTTATTTTATGGGTCATGCTTTTGACACCAGACATTTTGAACCTTTAGAAACCTATAACTTAAAGTAGGAAACTGGGGAAAATAAAGAGAAGTGGGAGATAAGGGAGGAAAATGGGAATACTAAAATTAGCCAGCAATTTGGCTGTAGCTAGCAAGCCTTGTTCTAAAGAGATTATTACAAAGCTTTTATTCTGTCGGACACACACACAGCTATTTAAGCACTTTCTAGAAGAGATGAAAATGTTTCCAAACAGCATTTCTGGCTAGTGTTGTCACATCCAATTGGTCTTATTGTTTGCTTAGGTTTTCTTTTCCCAGTTTTCTCCCTGCTTTCTTCTCAACAGACATTCAAAAGGTTAGTTTGTATTCAGAACACTCATGTCCAAAACATGGCCCTTTTTGGCATTCCTAAAAGCATTCAGCCAAGATTGACCTGAAATCTGTGTTGATGACTTTAAGTGATCCTGAGATGCCCATCTCAGTAACACGCTGGGCATTGTTGGCAGTGTGGTAGGTTCGTTTCTTGGAGGAGCAGAACAGAGGCTCTGTTGCTGGGGTTCCCGGGTATTAATAGAATCAAGGGTGTTAACTCTCAGGTTACCACGGGCACACACTGGACCAATGCAGCAAAAACTCGGGAGCTGCGTGCTGCCCCTGCACCATGGGATCATGGATGGTGTTTTCATTAGACTCCTGATGACGAGGACTGTCAGCAGTGCCCCCCACTGCGGAGCACCCAGAGGTTTAGCGGGCACAGGGGGCGCCTGGCCGTGTTACAGACAAGCACTCCACCCTCCCCTGGAAGCAAACAGGAAAGCTCAGTGCATACTCAGCACCTTGCAGTATCCCGTGGTGAGGTGCAGCTCCCTGGGTGGAGTGCCACTGCCAATCAACACCACCATCTCCGCCGCCAGCAGCCAGCATAAAGTTACAGGCAGAATGCTCTCCACGGAAGGTCTCCCTGCAGGGTGACCGAGGCCTGGGGTTTCCCCAGAGGCTGTGGCAAGTGTAGTCCATGCTGTGGGGCGGTCTGTAAAGGGAGAATGCATCCTGTTTTCAGTGTCATCCGCAATGTACTTGACTGTCTGGAAATGCCCAGGGGCACTATTTTGTCTATTTTTTTCTAAATTTTTATTGGAGTATAGCTGACTAGCAATACTGTGTTGGTTTCAAGTTACAGCAAAGTGAGTCAGTTATACACACACATATATCCACTCATTTTTAGAATCTTTTTTTTGTGTAGGTCATTACAGAGTACTGAATAGAGTTTCTCAGACTTCCATCCCTCACAAGAGCCTATTTTCCCTCCCAGGGTGGAAAACTGATGTCTTGAATGAGTAACAGTTTCCCACAGCCAGGGAATCATCACCTCTGTTTTCCTGGATTGTAGGTGACCAGAATGCATATATTGTGGAAATTACCAGCTTGGAAGAGGGTTGGTGGAGAGGGAAACGGAATAAGACCCATATTTCTGACCAACCGCAATAGTGACAGTGTAACTTCTTCAGTGGGAACAAAGAACTCTTTTTCTGTCCAGAAAGTAGTCTTAGAGTCCAAAAGGTGTTTCACAAGACCATATATCTGGTACATTTCCACCTAATCCCGGAGCTTTCCACTACAATATTTAACTGAATTTGAGGAGGTAGCAGGGGCACTCGGCTTTTTGGGAGAGAAAACTTTGCAGACTCTGAGAGAATCCTTGCCAAAAAACCATAGGATGTGAAGTTTCCAGATAATCATTCCAGAGGCAGAAGGGCTGGAGAGTCTAAGAAAGGTGCCGTGGGTGAAAGAAGGCTAATCTCTGCAGACTTGGAGGCCTTAAGGTAAGATGACCCGTTGGGCTTTTGGTCACTGGGCTGTGGACCTCCCTAAGAACCTGGGAAGGAAGGCTTGGATACGCTCATGGGAAAGTCACCTCCATGAGGAGTACTGTGGGAAGGAAGTAAATAAAACTTGATTGACAGCCAACCAGTGCCAGACAATGAGCACTGGGAGGAACCTGAGCTGCGATTATCCTGCACAAGCTACAGGTACCATCTCACCTCATCCAAAGTGCAACGCTGGGAAGTAGGCATCTTTTCCCCCACTTCAAAACTGATGCTCAAAGGAGTTTCCTTAATTCATTCACTTACCCTAACTTACTGAACAGCTTCTATGTGTCAGCACTCTGACATCCCCTGGGGATACAAAGATGAATGAGACACAGTCCCTGGCTTTGAGGAACTCGTGGTCAAAGTAGCCCGATTCATGGGGTCAGACATGTCAGCAGCAAAATTACAAAACACTGCTCTACAAATGTTGTTTTAGTCTCATTCAATCTGAGCGGCAGTGCAGTGTTACGACAGAAATAAGACTAAACAAAGGAACAGCGGATTTGGACCGAACCAGTTGTGGAAGGCTTCTCATAGGCAGCGACCTTGAATCAGGTTCTGAAGGGCAAAGAAATTAACCAGGCAAAGAGAGGAAAAGCATTTTCCAGAGTTCTATGCTACTACATCTCAGAATGGAATTGGAGCCTGGCTCTGATTGGCAAGTCTTTGTCTTTCTGCCCCACCAGCTACTAGGGTCCCAGCCTCAGAGGCTCCTGAAGTCCCAGAACCTGTCTGTCTCTGAGGGAGTGGGGATGGCTCCAGTCTGGGTGGAGGATCAGGCTTCTAGGAGGCAGGTGAAGCTCTGATGATCCTGTTTTAACTACGCTCCTAAATTGGCAGATGATTGTTACTCCTTAGCTTCTGAGACTTGTGGGGCAGATCCTAAGCATCCCTGAAACTAAGACAAAGAAATTCAATCATGTCCATCTTTCATGGGAGAATCAAGAGTAATTTACTCCTCACAAAAGCAAATGAGTGACTTCTTAACATCTGGTGGTTTTCTTAGTGGTTGATGAGAGCTAGTATTTACTGAGTGCTTGTGTGCATGCTAAGCTGCTTCAGTAGTGTGCAAGTCTTTGTGACTATAGCCCACCAAGCTCCTCTGTCCATGGGGTTCTCCAGGCAAGAATACTGGAGTGGATTGCCATGCCCTCCTCCAGCGGATCTTCCCAACCCAGGGTCTGAAGAAGCATCTTTTAGGTCTCCTGCAGGGGCAGGTGGGTTCTTTACCACTAGCGCCACGTGGGAATCCCATTGAGTGCTTACTAAGTATTGTTCTTAATTTTTACATATATAAACTCATTCTATATATTTGTTGTTTTCAGTTGCTAGGTCCTGTCTGACTCTTTGCGACCCCATGAACTACAGCATGCCAGGCTTCCCTGTCCTTCACTATCTCCCGGAGTTTGCTCAAACTGATGTCCACTGAGTCAGTGATGGCATCCAACCATCTCATCCTCTATGTGTTTAGGTAATTAGATATTTTCCCCACTTGATAGATGAGAAGTCTATCAAAATAGAATGAGGCACAGAGAAGTCCAGTTGATCTTGTATGGACACAGCTACTTACTGAGATATATACTTACTGACCCATTTTTCAAGACCCAGAACCAAATCTGTTAAGCTACAAGAAGCTCTAAAAATGATGAGGAACCTCTCAGCACATCATCTGAATCAGAGTTATGCACCAAGTTTGGGCAAAGACTCTCATTTTTCAAATCCTGTGACTATAAAACTCCCTAATTGCAAGTTCAAGTAGTTTAGAGGGAATAACCCAGAAAGACAAGGTATTATATATGACTTACACATAGCTACACTTAGCTGCCCTTGACTGTCAAGAGAATGGGAGATCTCTGGTACTGTAACCCCACTCTCCTGCCACATATACCCCGCCAGGTGGATGGTCATCCTTTCGGAAACTTGCTGCCTTTTTCACACCTTCAGGGTTTCCCTTAATAGCCATTGAAATCAACGAAGAGCGATCTACTCCACGTGCCACAAATTCCCCTGAGGAGGGCTTTGATATGACTGGTGTTTTGCACTCATTGGACATCCTTTCCTGGGTACAGTGTGTGTGTGTGTGTGTGTGTGTGTGTGTGTGTGTGCGTGCGTGTGTGTGTGCATGCGTGATCCCATGGACTCCAGCATGCCAGGCTCCTCTGTCCATGGGATTTCCCAGGCAAGAATACTGGAGTGAGTTGCCATTTTCTACTCGGTCCTGGGCACACTACTTTTAGTGTAAGTAAAGGCTTCTCGACTCATTGACTTCCATCTATAGGGAGCCCTGAAGCTTCTGCAAGAGCGGGCAGTGTTCTGCTAGGTAAACAGTCACAGATCGAATTCTGACTGTTGGAATCATTTTCAGGGTTTAAAACTCATATACATCCAAGGGGGGTTTCAACATCTCCCCTCCTCCAATAGAGACAAGAATGTCAATTCCTTCTTCATTGCCTCTGACTTGACTCCTGTTTTCCTTCTTTCCCCAGCCCCAGAAAGGTATTTTAAAATGGTAAGTTTTATCATCAAGGCAAACAGACCAGAAAGTGATTGCCATTGAAAAGACAGTTTGTTATACTCAGAGACCACAATAGAAGGGGGCATGCCACACCATGGTGGGGGTGGGGGCACTTGGAGAAGCACCAAGGGAAGTTAGAAGGCAGAGGGGACAGGGAACACAAGGGAGACAAGCATGCGAGGCAGGGAAAGCAGGTTTAGCACTGGCTAGTTTCAGTAATTTCAGCAAGTTCTGGAGCATAAACCTATTTGCCTGGTACCTGGCTTTGGAGTGATGAGAGCCCACTGAGGAGGTGGTTGGAGGTCAGGGCTCCAGATTGGTTTATCTGAATATGTAAGCCATGCTTAAAGGCCAATCTTTTACTGTTTCTTGGAATTGGCTATCCTGGGGCCATATGGGTTAAACAAAGGTCCATATAGTCAAAGCTATGGTTTTTTTTTTTTCAATAGTCATGTACAGATATAAGAGTTGAACCATAAAGAAGGCTGAGCACTGAAGAACTGATGTTTTCTAACTGTGGTTCTGGAGAAGACTCTTGAGAGTCCCTTGGACAGCAAGGAGATTAACCAGTCAATCCTAAAAGAAATTAACCCTGAATATTCATTGGTAGGACTGACGATGAAGTTCCAATACTTCGGTATTGGAAAGAGCCAATGTAAAGAGCCAATGATGTAAAGAGCCAACTCATTGGAAAAGACCCTGATGCTGCAAAGATTGAGGGCAGGAAGAGAAGAGGGTGACACAGGATGAGATAATTGGATGGCATCACCGACTCGATGGACATGAGTTTGAGCAAGCTCTGGGAGATAGTGAAGGACAGGGAAGTCTGGAGTGCTGAAGTCTGTGGGGTCAAAAAGAGTTGACACAACTGAGCAACTGAACAGCAACAGCCTGGGGCAGGACAGTCCCTCCTAGGGTCAGCAAGGCCCCAAGATGTCAAAGCATGAAATACGGAAACTAGAGAATGCGCTATTTATAGAAGCTGCCAGATTCTCCTCTGTCAGCTCTCTCCAAGGTCCTGCCTTAGGTGGCTTTTACCACATTGAGAGGTATTCTGACTCATCCTGGTAACACTCCATTTTCTCTAATTTGCATCTACAAATTAAAATATCCAAATTCAGCAGTGGATTTGGAATTCACACATCTTCGTATGTGAGGCTGGTTTCCCTGGATCAAACACAGCTTCCTCTTTCGAAGAAAGATTGTTAAGTCTCTCTAAACTACTGAAAATGGAGTGGTGGATCCCAAGGTCAGCTATGAATAGCCAACTGGTTCAACCAATTGTGGGTCAATGACTGAGAAATCAGTCAAACACAACAGCAGCCAGTCCACACCAGTCACCTGAATGGCTACAACAATGAGGGGAAGGGCAGGTATTCTTCATAGTAGCTCTCAGCCCAAGCTGCAAATTAGTATCACCAGGGGAGTTTTTAAAACCTACCAGTATTTGCACCCTGCAGCAGATTAATTAAATCAGAATCTTTGAAGGTATATAGCCTGGGTAACCATATTCATCAGAAATTCTCGATGTGATTCTAATGTTCAGCCAGCATTGAAAAAACCAGTTGTTCTATAGCTAACTGAAGTATTAAACAACTGGACAATGGCTCATTAGAATAGTTTATTAACGGATGCTATAAAATTAATTGGGTTAATTTGGAACCACCTTGATTTTGTGACTTGGAGTTCTTGCCCTAAAAGAGAAGGGTCTCAGGCACTCAGTATCTGCTTCTTCCTGCTTCTAGAAACTCTATGCTACCTTTCCCCTGTGCTACCTCGTTGGACTAATCAGACTGGACTGAAAGAAACATTGATCCTATTATCGCTTTACCCTATGAAAACAAAAGATCATTGGAGGCTCTAGTAGATTCCAAGAGGCATGTTTTTGCTTCCCATTGCCATTTGGGTAGGAAACTGAAGACCTACCCTCCAGCCATGAGACATGTCTCAGCTACTGATGGAGCCTGAATGCAATGCCAAGAAGGGACTGAAGCATCTGACTTCAGGCCAGGATGCCTTTGATGTCTGTTTTCCCACATCCCTGGCAAGGCTATGTGTACTCCAATTTTTGAGAGAAGCAGCAGCAGAGCAATTTACCCAAACCAGCTCAGTCCTGCAGCAGTTTGTGTCTCGTTAAGTACCAAGAAGAGAAGGTCCTTCAAGAATCCTTGTGGTTTCCATAAAATCCTGGGGAGGGGAGGATGGTGTCCAAGGGCCTCTAAACTTGGCTGCCAAGGTGTCTTAGCCAATCTTTCTTTAAGAATCTTCTGTTTCAGAGATCCCATCATTAAAACAGTGTGAAACCTTATTTTGGCTGGATGTTTAGAGACTGATTATACCAACCCCCTTCTGAATACTGCAGCTTTCTCTTGCCTTAAGAAACTGAAATACTCATTTTACTGGGGAAACACAAGTAGCCAGGCATGAACTAAATAGGTTTTCTCAGTGTCATTGAGAGGCCATGTTCAGATTCTCTTACATAAGGTATCATATGAATGAGTATGGTCAGAGCAGACACTCTCTCCCAACAAGAGATGACTCTACCCTTGGACATCACCAGATGGTCAATGCCAAAATCAGATTGATTATATTCTTTGCAGCCAAAGATAGAGAAGCTCTATACAGTCAGCAAAAACAAGACTTGGAGCTGACTGTGGCTCAGATCATGAGCTCCTTATTGCAAAATTCAGGCTCAAATTGAATAAAGCAGGGAAAACCACTAGGCCATTCAGGTATGACCTAAATCAAATACCTTATGACTTACAGTGCAGGTGAGAAATAGATTCAAGGGTTTAAATCTGATAGAGTTCCTAAAGAACTATGGACAGAGGTGTGTAATATTGTACAGGAGGCGGAGAGCAAAACCATCCCCAATAAAAAGAAATGAAAGAAGGCAAGCGGTTGTCTGAGAAGGCCTTACAAATAGCTGGGAAAAGAAGAGAAGTGAAAGGTAAAGGAGAAAGGGAAAGATATACCCAACTGAATGCAGAGTTCCAGAGAACGGCAAGGAGAAACAAGAAAGGCTTAAGTGAACAACACAAAGAAATAAAGGAAAACAATAGAATGGGAAAAACTAGAGAAAATTGGCGATTTTCCCTTTAAGAAAATTGGAGATATCAAGGGAATATTTCATGCAAAGACAGGCATGATAAAGGACAGAAACAGCAAGGACCTAATAGAAGCAGAAAATATTAAGAAGAGGTGGCAAGAATACACAGAAGAACTATACAAAAAAGGTCTTAATGACCCAGATAACCATGATGGTGTGGTCACTCACCTAGAGACAGACATCCTGGACTGTGAAGTCAAGTGCACCTTAGAAAGCATTTCTATGAATAAAGTCAGTGGAGGTGACAGAATTCCTGCTGAGCAATTTCAAATCCTAAAAGATGATGCTGTTAAAGTGCTGCACTCAGTATGCCAGCAAATTTGGAAAACTCAGCAGTGGCCACAGGACTGAAAAAGGTCAGCTTTCATTCCTATCCCGAAGAAAGGTAATGCCAAAGAATGTTCAAAATATCATACAATGCACTCATTTCACATGCTAGCAAGATTATACTCAAAATCCTTCAAGTGAGGTCTCAGCAGTACATAAACTGAGAAATTCCAGATATATAAGCTGGATTTAGAAAACCAAAGATCAAATTGCTAACATCTACTGGATCATAGAAAAAGCTAGGGAATTCCCAAAAAAATCCCCTTCTGCTTCAGTGACTATGCTAAAGCCTTTGACTGTGTGGATCACAACAAACTGGAAAATTCTTCAAGAGATGGGAATATCAGACCACCTTACCAGTCTCCTGAGAAATCTGTGTTCAGGACAAGAAGCAACAATTAGAACTGGACACAGAACAACAGACTGGTTCCAAACTGGGAAAGGGGTACATCAAGGCTGTATACTGTCACCCTGTTTATTTAACTTCTGTGCAGAGTACATCATGCAAAATGTCAGGCTGGATGATCACAAGCTGGAATCAAGATTTCTGGGAGAAATATCAACAACCTCAGATATGCAGATGATACCATTTTAATGGCAAAAAGTGAAGAGGAACTAAAGACCTTCTTGAAAGTAAAAGAGGAGAGTGAAAAAGCTGACTTAAAATTCAACATTCAAAAAACTCAGATCATGGTATTTGGTCCCATCACTTCATGACAAATAGATGGAGAAAAAGTGGAAACAGTGACAGATTTTATTTTCTTGGGCTCCAAAACCACTTTGGATGGTGATTGAAGCCACGAAATTAAAAGATGCTTGCTCCTTAGAAGAAAAGCTATGACAAACACAGACAGCATATTAAAAAGCAGAAACATCATTCAGCTGACAAAGGTCTGTCTAGTCAAAGCTATGGTTTTTCCAGTGGTCATGTATGGATGTGAGAGTTGGGCCATCAAGAAGGCTTAGTGCCTAAGAATTGATGCTTTTGAACTGTGGTGCTGGAGAAGACTCTTGCAAATCCCTTGGACAGCAAGGAGATCAAACCAATCAATCCTAAGGGAAATTACCCTGAATATTCATTAGAAGGATGATGCTAAAGCTGAAACTCCAATACTTCAACCATTTGGTGCAAACAGCCAACTCACTGGAAAAGACCCTGATGCTGAGAGAGATTGAGAGCAAGAGGAGAATGGGGCAAAAGAGGATGAGATGATTGGATGGTATCAATAACTCAATGGACATGAGTTTGAGCAAACTCTGGGAGATAGTGAAGGACAGAGAAGCCTAGCATTCTGCAGTCATGGAGTCACAAAGAGTCAGACATGATTTAGCGACAGAACAACAATATATGAGTGATGATCTCAATGATTCTAGAACCTATATATATATATGATCTTGAGAATCTGTAAAATAATGATAGTCCTAATAGTAATCCCTCAACATATCATGATTTATAAAGCATCTTTTTCTTTTTTTTTTTATGATATTATACGTATTTCAATGCCATTCTCCCAAATCATCCCACCCTCTCCCCCTCCCACTGAGTCCAAAAGACTGTTCTATACATCAGTGTCTCTTTTGCTGTCTCGTATAAAGGGTTATTGTTACCATCTTTCTAAATTCCATATATATGCGTTAGTATACTGTATTGGTGTTTTTCTTTCTGGCTTACTTCACTCTGTATAATAGGCTCCAGCATCTTTTTCATAGCATTGTTTATGACAGCTAAATTTTAATGAGAGCTTATTATGTGCTGGGTGTTGAGCCATTTACATGAATTTTCACTTTTAATTTTCACAAAACCTTATGGAAGTAGGTGCTACTATCCCTACTTTCAAAAGGGAGAGAGGACAGGAGGAAGAACGAGAGGAAAACCAGAAGGAAAGAAACAGCAGGAGAGGGATGGAGGAAAGAAAGAAAGACAAGACAGGAAAGAAAGGAAGTTAATTGAAGAGAGGTTAATAACCTGGCTGGAGAAGGAAATGGCAGCCCACGCCAGCATTCTTGCCTGGAAAATCCCACGGACAGAGGAGCCTGGTAGGCTACAGTCCATGGGGTTGCAAAGAGTCGGACACGACTGAGTGACTGAACTGAACTGAGGACTCTAACTTGGGCGAGTCTGGCTCCACAGCTGGTAATGTTAACCATCCAAATGTCTATAAAGGGCCTGGCAAGTGATATAAAAAGGGGAAAGCCAGGTATAACATAAAACTCTGTTTTTCTGTATCCTCTGTCCTTCCAGATCTCTAAATGTAGAAGAGTTCTTGTCCTGGGATCTCCTCTACCCACCCTTACTTCATAAATTATATCACCCAGTCCCATCTGTCTACCAAGGGCTTCCCAATTTTTATGTCAGTCCTCACCCTCTCTCACACACAGTCTCATATATATATATAATGCCTATTGTTCCTTTGCCCTTGGATGTCTAACAGGTAACTTACATGTAACATGCACAAAAGCAAACTCTTGAGTTCTCTCCCTGCAGGCCTACCTTCTCTACCCCAGTGTCTCTTGTCTCAACCAATAGGCCAACATTCACCCATGGGCTTAAGCCAAAACCCTTGGAGTCGGCCCCTCTTACTCTCAGGCTCCATAATCAATCCTCCAACAAATCTCAACAGCCCTACCCTCCAAGAATATCCCAAGTATGACTCTCTATCCCAATTTCACTGCTACCATTGATCTGCCTCTTGAGAAATTTGTATGCAGGTCAGAAAGCAACAGTTAGAACTGGACATGGAACAACAGGCTGGTTCCAAATAGGAAAAGGAGTACATCAAGGCTGTATATTGTCACCCTGTTTATTTAACTTATATGCAGAGTACATCATGAGAAACGCTGGACTGGAAGAAACACAAGCTGGAATCAAGATTGCCGGGAGAAATCTCAATAACCTCAAATATGCAGATGACACCACCCTTATGGCAGAAAGTGAAGAGGAACTCA
>NW_011494894.1:8949163-8951200 GCF_000754665.1 Bison bison bison | reverse complement strand
ATCACTGACTCGATGGACATGAGTCTGAGTGAACTCCGGGAGTTGATGGACAGGGAGGCCTGGCGTGCTGCAATTCATGGGGTCGCAAAGAGTAGGACACGACTGAGTGACTGATCTGATCTGATCATAGTTCAAGCCATTTTTCCTCCTAACAGTTCTCCCTGTATCCTCTTCTGTGGGTTCTCCATTTTCCCTAGACAATTCACGCTGAGGGAAAACATCATTTGAATAACAAACTATCAGCTCAATTGACTGTTCAAGCACTGTCAGTTTACCTCCATCTGGTATGGCTTAGAAACTGTCATCCTCGGCGACAACACTCCCACCCTGACTGCAACCTCTGGGCTTCTGCATTGGGCTTCAGATCACTCCTCTGGCAGCCACGATGCAGTCAGTGCTCAGCACAGGGCCGGTGTGCTGTTCCTCTGTACCAGTCCCCCATCTAAGATCGGGGGTCCTGAGACCTACTGTATCCCTGTCCCAACCTATATACTGTAGGCTCCAGTTTGGATGACTGGGTTATGCTTGTTCTGTGTTTTTTATAAGAGACTATCAGTCAGAAGTAGCCACAAGAGGAAACACAGGAGAGGCTCAGATAAGCAAAGTGTGTGTGATCCCCGTGGGTCCTAGAGAGGAGGTTACCACATGCCATGCAGGGGTATGGGGGGAGAGCCATGTTTGGGTCATTGCCAGTAGACAGGGCCAGGGGAGAACTTAGGCCAGACTCTTGACTCTTCAAGAATCGGAGTTCTTGCAGGAAAGGCAAGAGAGGGCAAACAGTTTAGGATGGGCTAGTTTGAACCATTTTGGCAGGCTTGAGGCTATCGGGGTGGTCTTCAGTTGCCTGGTGCCTGGCCCTAGGACAATCGAGGAGGAGGGATATTGCCCCCTAGGGTGTACAGATCAGATAGAGCAAGTGTGGCTCTGGAGTAGTTAGTTTACAATCAAAGGCCTGCTCCTGGCTGAACCCTTTGTTGTCTCTAAGAATTGATAGCCTTGGGAGAAAGGTTCATAAGACATCAAAGCACCATAACATATGGAAAATATAAAACATATATATAGCACAGTGCTTCAGCCCCAACCCAGATTCCTGTTCCAGGAAGCTGCCTGTGCCCTCAGTCCCTCCTATGAGCAACAGGCCCTGCCTCCCCTTGCCAGCCCCTCTTGGGGAATCAAGACCTGCACCCAAGTCCACAGGGAAGCTCATATCCTGTTACTAAGAAAGAGATGTCCCAGCGGACCTCCTTAGACTTCATCAGGTCTCCCCCTACTCATTAGGATACGTGCTCTAGGCTCCTGCCCTGTCCACCATCTGCCCCAAGAGCAACATTTCTAACATTTTCTAGAGCACTTACTAAATGTGCTTACTATATGGGATACTAAGCACATCATATTTATTACATCATTTAATCCTTCAAAACAACTATATAAGTTGGGCACCATAGAGGTAGGATTCAGATCTTTGCAATGGGTATGTCTTCCTTACTCATCTGAATGCAGATCCTCGGGTTTGCTCCTGATATAGGCCCTCTCTCTGCTTCAGAGGGTGAATGGCCAGGGGGCTCTACAAGCCCTACTGGAGGAGGGTAGTGACATACCATCTCAACAGGACGATGCTGGAAGTGGTGGCTCTGCAAACGGTTCTCCCCAGTTTGACCCTCAAGGCCAGGCCCGGAGGTAGGGGGCAGGCTTTTGCAGGACATTGGGAGCCAACATAACACCTGTGCTGCCGGGCTTCCCTGGTGGCTCAGTGGTAAAGAATCCACCTGCCACTGCAGAAGACACAGGTTCAGTCCCTGGTCGGGGAAGATCCCACATGCATGCCAGGGAGCAGCTAAGCTCGTGCACCACAACTATTGAGCCTGGGCTCTAGAGCCCGGGAGCTGCAACTACTGAAGCCCGTGAGCTCTCGAACCTGTGCTCTGCAACGAGAGAAGCTACCATGATGAGAACCTCGTGCACTGCAAATAGAGAGAAGCTCCTGCTCACAACTAGAGAAAAGCCCACGCAGCAACACAGACCCAGCACAGTCAAAAA
>NW_011494894.1:8939578-8949002 GCF_000754665.1 Bison bison bison | reverse complement strand
TATGGGATGCTCTGTGTAACAGTGAAAACTCAATCAGCCCAAGAGATGGAGGCAGCCAGGTTCCTTACCATCCCAGACCAAAGTGTTCAGATGGGCACAAATGAGCATCTAGGCAAAAAATGATAAATAGTGAATAAATTCAACCTACATCCAAGGGCCAGAGGTTGCCTATGTAAGAAACACTCTCAATAAAAAAGAAAGAAATGTTGCCATTTGCAGCAACATGGATGCAGTTCGGGTATTAGACTAATTTTATTGAGTCAGAGAAAGACAAATACTGTATGAAATCACGTGTATGTGGAACCTGAAAAATACAACAATAAATAAATACAACAAACTAATGAATGTAACGAAAAAGAAGCAGACTCTCAGGTATAGAGAACAAAGAGGAGGTTCCCGGGGGGAGAGGGAATATAGGGGCAGAGGTCCAAGAGATGTGGGCTTCCCTGGTGGCTCAGAGAGTAAAGAATCCGCCTGCAATGCAGGAGACCTGGTTCAATCCCTGGATTGGGAAGATCCCCTGGAGGAGGGCATGGCAACCCACTCCAATATTCTTGCCAGAAGAATCCCCATGGACAGACGAGCCTGGTGGGCTACAGTCTATGAGGGTGCAAAGAGTCGGACCCGACGGAGCAACTAAGCACAGACTACGAGGTGTAAGCTTACGTATAAAATAAGCTACAAGGATATATTGTATGACATGGGGAATATAGCCAGTACTTTATAATAATTATAAATGGAACAGAACCTTTAAAAATTGTGAATCACTATATTGTATTCCTGTAATTCATATACTATCATACATCAACTGTATTTCAGTAATTTTTTTTTTTTTAAAGAGAAACACCCTCAAGAAGTAACCTGATAGATTAGAGCCTGCAGACCTCTGTCTTCATGGTACTTGTGGCCTGGGGCTTTTGAAATGCTTTGAAAAGAGCAGTTACCTCTCAAGGCTGCACAGTGGCACCTGCAGAGGAAGGTCCACCTGGAACTGAAACCAGGTCCACTCCCTCAGATGCGGGGAGTGAGCCGCCTGTCTGACATGCTGCACTAGGAGCTCGGCCCCTTCGTGCCTCAGCTCTGCAGCCCCGTGCTTTTTACAGAGCTTCACAAAGCACCTCTTTTGACACTGTGCCATTCGACCTTCTCAGAACCCCAGTGGTCAGGCTGTACATTCATTTCCTAGGGCTTGCCATAATGAATGACCACAAACTGTGTGTCTTCATAGAAATTTATTCTTTCACAGTTCTGGAGGACAGAAGTCTGAAATCAAGATGTTGGCAGAGTTGATTCCTTCTGAACTCAGAGAGAATATACTCCATGCTTTTCTCCAAGCTCCTGGTAGCTGCTGGCAACTCCTCGCATTCCTCAGCTAATACACGTATCATTGCAATCTTAACCTCTATCTTCACATGGCCTTCTCTCTGGGTTTCTCTCTATTTCTATGTCTCCTTTACTATCTCTTATAGGGCAGTCACCACTGGATTTAGGGCCCACCTAATCATCTTGAGATCCTTAACTTAATTACTAGATTTGCAAAGACCTTGTCCAAATAAAGTCATATTCTGAGGTTCCAAGTAGACATGTATTTTAGAGGCCATTACTGAACTCATTATAAGCTGAAATTATTCTCACTGCGTTGACGTCCCATGAGGTTAAATTATCCAAATCACGGAGCTAGTGGTAAAAGTGCCAGAACTGAGCAAGGACTTGGCAAGCCACATCTCTGGGGATGCTCTGAGGCATCAGGACTCTCAGCTACCTGCTCAAGCTAGAAGGGGTATCCCAACTTAGGTGCTGACTGTTAACTATAGACGAAAGAAACATCTTTGACCACAGGTAATGTCAACACCAAGGGGCTTCCCAGGTGGCTCAGTGGTAAAGAATCTGCCAGCTAATGAAAGAAACGCCAGAGACACAGGTTCGATCCCTGGGTCAGGAAGATCCCCTGGAGAAGGACATGGCAACCCAGTCCAGTATTCATGCCTGGAGAATCCCCATGGAAAGAGGAGCCTGGCAGGCTACTGTCCATGGGGTCGCAAACAGACACAGTGAGCACACATGTCAATACCAAACCACCTCTATATACGTCTCTTTGCCTCACTGCTTTCAACAGAAACTCCTTCTCAATTTGTATGTGCTTTCTTTGAAGCTGCTGTCTCTGAGAATGCACCTACTTTCAGCTTATTTACTTATATTCATGTGACCAATGTTTACCAAGTGCCTATTACATGTCAGATACAGTTCTGGGCAGCACAGATGCAAAGATAAATAAGACATAGCCCCTGTCTGCAGGATGTTTTCTGTCTGGAGGATGTTTTCTGTCTGGTGTTAAGTGTCTACCCACTGCAGTCCAGAACAGAGGTGAGGGTAATGGGATATTCCAATTACCAAAAAAAAGAGGTCAAGAATAGGAACAGTAATTGTGCCCAAGGATCAGAGGGCAGGGCCCAGGAAGTAAGCTTTTACAGAGTCTGGACAGAAATGTGATGTTTCCTCAGGGAGACACATGGGGAAAGGATTCTAGAGCAAGAGAATAACATGTGGAAAGCTAATCACAAGTTAGTAAATAGGACTGTTTAGGGGAAGGGGAGGATCTGTTGAAGGGGTGAAAAGTTAAGCAGGTACCATATTGTTACAAGCCTTGTATGCTAGACCTGGAGTCAGGTTTTATTCCACCCCGAGGGAAACCACTGATGAGCTTTAAGTGGGGTCAAGTGTGTATGTAACTGATTTGCATTTTCAAAAGAGCCAGCAGCAGGAGAATGGAAAATACAAGGATAAAGGCCGAGTTTGGAGACAAGGAGACCATTAAGAGGCTTTGTAAGAGTCCAGTTGTTAACACTTAGAGCTTGACGGAACATGTCCCACTGGGGATGGACAAGAGGCAGGAACTAGAAAGCTTGGTTGGTACCCACCCTGACAACCTTCCTCCCCCAGGCTGCATTCCTGTCCTCTTTTTCACTCCCACAGCCCTGCTGGCATAACATATTGTTCACGTATCACATTTCACCATATATTTGGTTTACAAGGCTGTTTCCATCATTAATCATGGGTTTCTTGAGACTGCCTTATTCATCTTTGTTTCCCAGAACCTAATAGAATTGTCCAATAAATACGTATTGATCGAATTTTTAATGAGGCAGAACCAACAAGAATTGGTGATCAATTCTATATGGGGAGCGTGGAGGAAAGGAGGAATTTAGAAGGACTCCAAAGACCTCACTTCTGTGGCTGGGAAGATGGTGCCATTACTAGTAAAGTCTGAGGAGTCTGATTGGCTTATTGTTACTATCTTTTTGAGAAAAGACACCTCATTAGATGCAGCTTGGTAGGGCAAGTCATAAACACCTCATAAACTATGTTAGCTTGAATTATCTGATGGGGGAAAACCCACCATCCAATGGCTAAACATCACCAGGGTGAGATTCAGAACTGAGTTCTACCAGTGGCTCTATTCTGACACTCACTAACTCTATGAACTCAGAAGTGGTCCAGCCTCTCTACCTGGACAGCCTTGCTTGCAAACCTAAATGCTTCAAATGCCACCTCCTCCAAGAAGTTTTCCCTGACCTCCCCTTTTGATTAATCCCCACTTCTTCAGATATTCATAGTATCTCCCCACTTATCACCCTCTCGTGGTACTTTCTCATGGTCTTTTCATCACTCTCCACTTTTTATTGTATTTCAGGACGTTCACATCCCCTCATAGATTAAAACTACCTGGAGTGGGATTCATGGTAAGTGCCTTTACCAACAGTATGAAGCAAGATACCATTTTAAATAATTCTGCTGAATGAATGAAACATTAAGAAGTAGAAAAATGGATCTTGAAGACCTCTAGTTTTTACGTTTATCAGACAGTCACTGCCTGACCTAGGGGATGAACCTGGTGGCAAGGGAAGGAGCAGAGGGCAAATTTCTGGGGGAAAAGGACTCAGCCAAGGTTTTCTTATAAACCAGAGCATCCTTCAAGAAATTTCAACCACTTCCCTTAAGTTGCCCCAGTTTGGAGAATAACAGAGCGAGCGACTGGCCCATTGGATCTGGAAAAAAGGACACTCAGAACGGACAGGTTGCTGATTCCCGTAAAGCCCCTGAGGATTTTTTTCTTCCACTCTGCCCCTTCTTGTAAATGAGGATGCTTCCAATTTACAGCCTACACCAGCCTTTAACTTGGCTTGGGTTGTTTATTCAGTGTCCAGTTAACTGAACAGACTTATCAGGATTCCCTTGGAGGATTAGGGTCACATACCCCACTACCCACACAGACAGGCTTGCAAAGGCCTGGCTGGAGTCTGCCTGGTCGAGGAAAGACGCGCCTTAGCGCAGCTCCTACATCAGCACCCATGGGGGCAGTGGATGGTGCCCCAGGCTCCTTTATGCTGGGAGGGCTCGCGCTTGTAATGGACTAAAATACTCAGGGCTGCTGTGACTCATGCCCGCCTGACATTTGTCTAATTAATTCTGGCTCTTAAATTCCTGCTCTCTCATCCATGAAGGTGGGGGTGTGGGAGCCTGGAGCTCCAGGTGAACATTCCAGGGCTGGCAACAGCCAGGCAGCCAGCAAGGGGCTCCTCCAGGAGAGGGGTAGGCAGCTGGAGCCCTCCTGGCCCTAAAGGGAACGTGCTGGGGGGTGGCTGACTTTTCTGCTGCCTTGCTGGGGAGGCCTGGGGAAGGATGCCAGAGGCTGAGGCTTGTCTTCTTGCTGTTGATCATCATCAATACAGTCGTGCTCCAGGCTGTTCTGCATTGCTAGGTGGGGTGGAGGGTCTGACACAACATATCTACACTGGTGGCGGGAGACAGGTGAGGAGGCTTCCCCTCCGCAGCATGATCTGGGTCCAGCCTCTTGCTCCATTTGGATGTATTCTGATGGGGCTAGCGATGTTTCAGGATGCTAGAGGGGATTTTAAGCCTCAGAAAGGAGAGGGTTTTAAACTTCTGTATAATTAAGATCATCAAGGAAGCTTGTGAAAATACAAATCCCTAGATGCCGCCCATCAGGGGTTCATGTTATAAGCTCTACAGGGATGCTGACGCAAGCAGACCTCACTCCAACACTTAGAGGGAGACAGGACAAAATGGCCATCCCGTGCCAAGAGGGTTCCCCTCCAGTGGCACTGATCGCCTCCTTGGATAATGCTGCTAAACTCATTAAACTCTTCTCTCTAAACTCATGAGGTAGAACCCCAGATTTATCCAGTTCACTCCTCCCTGGACTCTGTAGTGCTACTGGATAAACACATACACACCTGGGCAGGCCAGTGGTCCCCAAAGGCAGGGCTTCTAACTCACCTGAGGACAGATTTTACAGCCCCCTTTGCCACTTTCCCCCCCTCTACCGTGACCACCTGGCCACCCCACTCTTTGCAAAAGCTGTTAACTTCCACTTTACAGCAAAATAAAGGTCCTGAAGTTGACCATCCTCTCTTTCCCAAAGCCACCTAGAAACTTATCTGCACAAGCATCCACCCCTCCTTCTGGTCTCAGGGGAAGAGACCTCAGTCACTGAGAGCAGTTATCACCATGACTCTTCTCTCTCATCTTTTCCTCATTGGCTGTTTCCCATTAACACTTATTCAAGCCCAAGTCTCTCCATCTTAAAAATTCTCCCTCAATCCTATGCCCTTTCACCATCTAGGACTTCTCTTCACCAACTTTTTGAATGAATGGGTTTACCTTACCCATCTCCACTTTTCACCTCCTGTTTGTTAGATTCCAGCTCCCCCATTCCCACCACTATCTTTCTGAACTTGCTCTCATCAAGAGAGAAAAGTATGTTCTGTTGTCCAGTACCACTGACACATTTCTCTCCCTACCTCACTTGGTCTCTGGGCAGTTCTTAAACCTAATCAGATCACCTTCCTTGATACTATCTTCTTCTCCAGTCACACCGCCTACTGGTTTTCTTCCCATCTCTTTGATTCCTGCCTCTCATTTTCCTTCCCACAGTCCTCTCTTTATCAGCCTCAAATAGGCACTCTTTCCCTAGGTTCCACCCTTACTCCACAACTCTCATGGCTTCAACCACCATCCCTGTCCTGATGGCTCCCTAATCAGGTTTCTGAGCCCAGAACTGCTCCACAAACTCTGTTCTATCTGGTATATTGGCTATTTCCACTCAGATGCGTAACAGAGATTTTGCTGTTGTTTAGTCGCTAAGTCACTGACTCTTTGCAACTCCATGAGCTATAACCCACCAGACTCCTCTGTCCGTGGGATTTTCCAGGCAAGAATACTGGAGTGGGTTGCCACTTCCTTCTCCAGGGAATCCCCCTGACCCGAGGATTGAACCCGTGTCTGCTACATTGCAGGTGGATTCTTTACCGCTGAGCCACTTGGGAAGCCAACAGAGACTTTGATGCAGGTCTAAGACAGAATTCACCACTTCATCTCGGCCATTTTTACCTCACATTCTTTAACTTTCCCTGTATTTTGTAACTCAGTGTTTCTCTAAATTTAACATTTATTTTTAAATCCTGGCATATATGTCACTTTTTCAGAGAAGGTTCTCCAACTACTTTACCTAAAACAGCAATCCTATGCCACCTTCCATGAAATGCAAGCCCCTTATCTTACTTTTTTTTCATAGACTGTATTGCTACCTAGACATTGTTTATTATATATGTTTGGTTTACTCTCATTCTAGCCCATCTACTTAAAGGCTCTACAAAGGCAGGGAGCTGGTCTCGTTCACTGAAGCATCTCCAGTGCCTAGAAAAACATCCGGCACATAGTAAATATGTGTTGAGAAAATGAATGAACATCCCGTGGGGTGCCTTGAAAATGCAGATGCATGGGCCCAGCTTCACCTCTTAAATCAGCATCTCTAGGTATGGCGTCTGGGCTTTCCAGGTGGCAAAGTGGTAAAGAACCCACCTGCCAATGCAGGAGACATAAGAGTCACAGGTTCAATCTCTGGGTCAGGAAGATCCCTTGGAGGGGAGCATAGCAACCCACTCCAGTATTTTTGCCTCAGGAATCCCATGGACAGAGGAGCCTGGCAGGCTACAGTCTATAGGGTCGTGTAAAGTTGGACATGACTGAAGCAACTTAGCATGCACACACGGAGGCATGGTGTCCAGAAATTAGCATTTTACAGAGTTCTCTAAGTTAGTTCTTATAAGACCAATTTCCTAACAAGATAAACATCACTACCACTGGCCCATGAACCTGCACAAACTCCCTAACTTCCTAACCTTCCTCTTACCTTGCAGATCTGTTGTAGGCATGCCCTTTTCCCCCTTCTCCTTGTCATCTTGTCCCATCTATTCCACGTTTTTGACATCACTTAGATACGTATCTGCTGCACTGTATTTGTCAATATCACTACCGTCACACTTTGCCAGTTACCTAGGAATCAAATACCTAATTGATATCTCGACTTCCAGTCTTGACCTAATACAATCCATTTTTCCATCCTTCCCTGAGATTGAACTTTCCGAAATGCAAACATCACAACAGCACTCCCCTCTTAACAACCTTTGATCCATTCCTCATTGCCTTTGAAATTAAGCTCAAATTCATTACTGTGTTCCAGCTACCACATTTCTCCAGTGCCAGCCTTCTTGAGCAAACCTTATCCTCTCTACTGCAATTAAGCCAGACAATGTGCACAACCCCATGCTAACCACCTCCCCTCCTAGCCTTGCCGGTCTTTAGCTGCTGCTCCTCTGTCAGAATGTGCTTCTCTCTGGTTTTCTCCCTAGACAAACCCCAAGTACTCTCATCCTCATCAAGTTTAGGTCCTCACTCAGAACCAAGCATAAGCTGAGTCAGAGGGGGTCCTTCCACTAAACTCTAGGCATCCTCAGAACCTACAAGCAGGGGTGTGCTGGAGCCAACTTGCTTCAGCTTGAGAGGGTCAATTGTGTGCATCTTTTCCCACTTCTACATTTACATTGGTTGTTTGTAACTGGCCGTGGTGGGAGCACATGCTGTATGTCAGGATTCTGGGGAGAGAGCTCATTATTATTAAACATTGGCCAGCATACCATTGCCTACGGGGAAACACATCTAACACCCAGTATTCATTCAGCTTTATCAATGTTTGTTGGATGAGAGAATGAATGTGTGAGCAAATAAGTTTCAAGAGTCCAAGTTTTCTTGAAATTTCCAACTTTATGCTTCTTGTACAATACTTTTCCCACATATTCTCTCTTTCATACAAAAAAAAAAAAAAAGGTCTTAAATAGCTATCATGCTTTACCTTAGTCTTCTACTTTTCATACCAAAGTTCCTTGATCTGAAGCCATGCTTCAGGGCACTCACCATACTGGTGATGTCCCTAGAGAAGTAATGGTATATAAGGGTTCTTTTTCAAAACCTGTGGCTCCCAGATGTGACACAATGCTCTCGGAATGGTCCGACCAGTGCTGGCCACAATGCCACCATCACTTCCAGTAACTGGTGTGTGGTGTTTCACCACAGAAGCCCAAGATGTAAGCTCTAAGCTCTCCCACACACATGTGCATAAACCCGTACAAAAAAAGATCTTCACGACCCAGATAATCACGATGGTATGATCACTGACCTAGAGCCAGACATCCTGGAATGTGAAGTCAAGTGGGCCTTAGAAAGCATCACTACGAACAAAGCTAGTGGAGGTGATGGAATTTCAGTTGAGCTATTCCAAATCCTGAAAGATGATGCTGTGAAAGTGCTGCCAGCAAATTTGGAAAACTCAGCAGTGGCCACAGGACTGGAAAAGGTCAGTTTTCATTCCAATCCCAAAGAAAGGCAATGCCAAAGAATGCTCAAACTACCACACAATTGCACTCATCTCACACGCTAGTAAAGTAATGCTCAAAATTCTCCAAGCCAGGCTTCAGCAATATGTGAACCATGAACTTCCTGATGTTCAAGCTGGTTTTAGAAAAGGCAGAGGAACCAGAGATCAAATTGCCAACATCCGCTGAATCATGGAAAAAGCAAGAGAGTTCCAGAAAAACATCTATTTCTGCTTTATTGACCATGCCAAAGCCTTTGACTGTGTGGATCACAATCAACTGTGGAAAATTCTGAAAGAGATGGGAATACCAGACCACCTGATCTGCCTCTTGAGAAATTTGTATGCAGGTCAGGAAGCAACAGTTCGAACTGGACATGGAACAACAGACTGGTTCCAAATAAGAGAAGGAGTTCATCAAGGCTGTATATTGTCACCCTGTTTATTTAACTTATATGCAGAGTACATCATGAGAAACACTGGACTGGAAGAAACATAAGCTGGACTCAAGATTGCCGGGAGAAATATCAATAACCTCAAATATGCAGATGACACCACCCTTATGGCAGAAAGTGAAGAGGAACTCAAAAGCCTCTTGATGAAAGTGAAAGAGGAGAGTGAAAAAGGTGGCTTAAAGCTCAACATTCAGAAAATGAAGATCATGGCATCTGGTCCCGTCACTTCATGGGAAAT